>NW_017100093.1:485699-932636 GCF_001412225.1 Nicrophorus vespilloides | reverse complement strand
AATTTCCAATCAATAATATGTACATCTTAATCACATAACTAATCATTGTGTAACGTCTATTCTTAATCACCATGTTGTGCACAAACTCAATAATGATCTCTAATATGTACATCTGCCTAATCACTTAATTATTAGGGAAAGCTAGGTACTATCTTTCCCTTCCAAATATTGTACTACCACTATGTTAATTCGCTATTTAAATACAATGTTTATGTAATACAAAGTTAGTCTTAGTTGGAGGGTCGAAGGAAGAGGATATTATTAATTTAGTTACAAAGTCAGTCTGGAGGAGAGTCTGGAAGAAAGTCTAAGAGTAAGTTTTAGAAGAGCAACCCAAGCTACGAGTTTACTTATATTTATAGTGTTAAAATATATTATTTGTGTTCATTGACTTTTGTCTAGCCTTTTACTAAAACCCTCTTCAGACTCCACAACTGCAATTCGTAAGTCATTAGGCAGATGTACATATTAAAGGTCATTATAGATTGAACCTTCGAGTTTGTTCAAAACATGATGATTAAGAATAGTCGTTACACAATAATTAGTTATGGGATTTTCCTAAGTGGTATTTGTTCTAAGTCTTAATGACTTACATAAATAAACATGTATAAAATAATAAGGGCTAACACAATATAAACAATAACGGTTATACATAACAAATAGACTTCGTTTTACTACTGTCACATTCAAAATAATCCTATTTTTCAATAGTTCGCGATAACGCATTAGCCACCCCTGATATAGACAATTTTATATTATAAAATGATGATAACTTTTTGGAAATTATATTCTAACTACATGCAGGCGTCGTTTTACGCCGCACTTCCGTTCCTACAAAAGCCGTAGCAAATCGAATCGGCGTAAAATAAACCATTATTTACAGTGAGGTAACAGTAGGGTTTATATAAGCGTAAAATTAGCACTTAATAAGCATCATTTCGCAGCGGCGTTATTGTGAATCGGCGTTACTTGATTTTTTAAAACGAGACGGAAGAATCATTATTCTATAATTTAGCTTCAATACGTTAAAGTGCTGAATATGGCAAAAAATAATTTAATGATTTGAGAGTTTGAAATTATATGAAGAGACATTCCAAGAAAAGCCCTATGACCCACTGCGCCTATGCGGTAATCCGCCACTGGCTTATGTAAATATATGAACCTTTTAATTATAAATATATAATATCAAAAGAGGAAATATATCATCAAATAATAATAAAAATAATTTATTGTATAATTGCAAATACATACACAGATATAAAAAAAAAATATTGATTGGCCCCAATTATGACCAAATGAGATATTTGTTTCTTAGGCGATTAATAATAAATATGATTTATTACATGTATACATATATAAGAAAGGCTATTGACTGCACTTGTTAAGTTGTTAAACTGTTTAATTGTTTAGCCGTAAATACCTGGAAGTACAGTATTGTCTGTAAAGTTGATGCTGATTTTTCACGAATATTAAAACTTTTATATATCGATATATAAATTCTAATTGATGTATACTGCATTTTGTTCTCTACACCTTTCTTCATCTTTCACGCAACTTCGACATTTCATCCTCCCAGAATGTATAAGGTTTTTAGTCAAAAAAACTTTTTCAGATTGTTTTTTCTGTCGACTAAAAATTAAACGTTCTGGTTGTTAAAGTTATTTTGCAAAGACTATTTGTATTTATCTGAAATTTATTCTGGAACATACGTATATATTGTATGTATTAAATGCATAAAATTTGCGGTCACCAAAATTTCCTCAACATTAATTGTAGACAATCAATTTAGTTTATTACTTTGAAAAAAATCTAATAAGAGACAAAGAGGAAGAGCACTAATTGGAGACATAAATAAGGCCGTAAGCATAATAAATAAAGAAATTGATATGTCATAATTGAATATCAAGGATATGAAACACAAGCCTTCATTATAAATCATGTTACGTACTACGTCTCACTCAATTTATTAGGTGTGAAACAATTGAAATGACTTGTATAAAAGAACGGGTTAATTGATAACTGTTATTAATATCTTATTCAGAGTAATCTAAACTTTATTATGAAAGCAACATCTAGTAGTAATCGAGTAAAGAGTTATGAGGTAAACATTATAATATTGCATATATTGAATTATTTTTTATAATGATACATTTACAGGAAACTATCGACGCACTTAATAATTTGCAGAGTTCACCCCATAAAAGTGTACGACAAAGGGATAATTCGAATAAGTTGCAGAGAACCATCGATTTCCTTGAAAGGTATTATTATAAATATATGCAATTTATTGTTTATAGGTTAAAGTAAAATCTTAGATCTGGGGTCTCGTTAATTCAGTTAGATGATTTATCTGTGATCCATGTCACAGGTACTAAAGGTAAATGGTTTTCCGACAAGATCACAACATCTAATTCGTATAAAGCTTTAATCTTTAATAGCACAGGTAATAGAAATTCCAAAACACACCTTCAAATTTTACAGAAAATTGGCTACGATAAGGTCCATTTAGGTATAACACAATAAAAACATATTTTTGTGCGTCTATTTTTAAATATATATTTTCATAGATTTCGTCAGCAATAAGTCAAGTAAGTGCGAAATGCACAAAGATCTGTGGTTAGAATTAGCTGTTGAGAGTGGCTCGCAGCCCATTCGTTCCGAGGTGCTTGTGTTGCCATCAGTAAATGATGCTTTATTGGAATTGAATGATAACAAACAATACGATCTTCTCGTTACAGGTTCTCTGCACTTAATTGGAGCAATTTTAAATATTATTAATCCTAAATTAGAGTATTTTCAATAATTTTAGTGTAAAATAAAATAATTTTGTAATACTTTTATGTTTAAAACTTTTGTTTAAAAGATATTAATTCATAATAAACAGACTACAGAAAAAATAATACATCTAAATTATTATTATATTTTTTATATTGGAAATTTGTTTATTTTTTCTTGTGTCTATAAAATCTATATAACTAGTATCACTAGTATTAAATAATTACATTAAATTGAAACAGATTATTTATACTTTTGGTAAGTAGTCATTTTATTTTGCATATGTCAATATTAATTTATCTGATTCGTATGCTTAACTATAAAATGTTATCAATTTTGTAAACTCACTTTGTCAACATTTTACAGCATGAACTGCTGTACATTATGCATAACCATTATAATCTCTAAGGGATGCTTTATAACTAATAAAAACTGTGAAAAGATTGAAAATGAACAAAGTTGTTGATATTTGTTTGTCCAACCGATATTACGAATAGGAAAACAGAGAACTAGTAGCTCATGTAAAGTTTATATTAAAAATACATTTAATGGTACATAAATGGAACTGAAAATAGTTGGCAGCCCTATTTATTGATTTTGAAGATCATAATATTTTATTATTTTGAATTAGAACAATTATTTAAAATATGTGTTACACATTCAAATATTGTCAGAATCATGTGTAATATCAGCTGAGAGGTGCAAATAAAAAGCAATAAAAAACATCTGAAATAAAACGAGAAGAGTGGTTTAGAAAGAGACGCCAGATGGTTACAACGGTTGTCAAACGGTTGAGTTAGTGGAGACCAGTTAGCGCGAAAACTCGATGAAGTCTAAATTAGACGAAAATCTAACAAATCACTAAGAACATATAATATTTAAAGTTTAATTATTGTGTAGCAGTTGTTTGCATTCATGAGAAAGGTAATTTTAATTCATAAAATTCTAATTAGAAAAGTGACTGTATTGGGGTAGGTTTCCCCATAAGTTAACCACCTGTAAACAAACAAGACAAGCTAACCTATAAATAGTATGGATGATCTTCCCGCTGAAGATAACGAAGCCACTCCCAGGCGTTCGTTAAGAAGAGGAGCATTGAATGATGTATCAAATGACAATGAAACTCCAAAAACCACATCACCTGATGAACAAGTGATTATTCAAAGGGGACCCAGACGTAAGCCCATAACATGGTCCCCATATGAATATGACAAGACCAAGATTCTTGGTCCACCAAGGGATCGAACTCCAGAAAAGTATCCTATTGGAAAACCAGAGATTAACTCAAAACTACGCAGAAGACTTGTAATGACACCAGAGAAGAATCCAAATAATTTGGGAGAAACAATTGCTAAAAGACTGAGGAGCTTCACTGAAACTAGGGAACAGTTTCAACATTAATAATATACTGTTTGATATACAGTTTTGTGCCTTTTAAAAATATATAAAGCTAAAATATTTTTTTAATTAAATGAAAATAAACGTATTTAGTTATATAATTTATTTTTTTTAACACACAACATATAGAATTATATTGCACTAATTTGTCTGCAATATTACCACAGTTTTCTTTTTTTCCTTTCGAAAAAATAATACTTTTAAATTATAGTGTTTAATCGAATGGATTGTTTTAGACTAGAGGTGGTGGCTTGGCAATTCAGTAGCGTGTTAATCTCTTAAAATTAAAAGAAAAAAGTAGTAACCAGTAGTAAAATCAAGCATGGATAATATTATTGGGTATAATAAACACGATAATATAAAGTCTTGGATCTCCAAAGAGAATACGAATTGTCAAATTTAAGCAAGTAAACTCCTTCAGCAGGATATTTATGAGAACCTGCATATACTTCGCTTTGACAATCCCGTCGAAAGACGGGGACAATTTCTGTTAACAACGGCTTAAGTATACCGTTAACTGTTATTGATCCAGCTTCCAAATCGGCTATATTAATAGTTTCTTCACCAAACATTTCATCTTCATCTAGTTCTTCATCTTCATCACTTTCAGATACATGTACTGATACTTGATCAGTAATTGGAGTTCCATACTCAAAATATACACCAAATCCTATAGAAAAACACATAAAGTATTAGTTTTGTAATTATATATATAAAGTTTAATTTTACCAATGTCATAATGATCTGTGGCAAACTCCCAAAATAATCTGGAACCTCCATGATGTGTAGGAACTCTGACAGTTACAGTCTCTCCATGACCAACCCTAACAACTCCATCACCTTCAGCTTGAGAAACTGATTGCTTAAAAACATCAATGTCTGATCGGGTCCACATATTAGCAGAAACTATTTCTTGTGATTCCTCTGAATTTTCTTCCTTTTCAATCTTCTAATTATAAAAAAATTACATTTAATTTATACACAAATTTGTACATATTACAAATACCTTACCTCTTCAATACTGTCATTATTAATTTCTTTTGATTGTTCCTTGAGGACATCTCCTCCTCTTTGTGCAGCTTGTAATTGTTGCATATATTGTATATAGTGTTGCTCTTGTAACTGTTTGACCAAAGCTCCTTGCTTTTCTGGTTCACCAGGAAATTGATGCTCAGCATATTTCCTGAATTGCTCATAAGTTTGTTCATTTAATGCTTGTTGAATTTGCCTTTTAATGAGTTCTTCTCTTTCTAGCTGTTCCTCTTTAATCTTTAGTTCCTCATCCTTTTTTCTTTTCTCTTCTTCCTGTGCTTGCTTTTTAAGGTCCTCCTCTTTTCTAAAATTATATAATTAAAATATAATTATAACTTTGTTTATAAATTTTATAATTACTCAATCCTCTCCTGTTCTTTCTTCTCTCTTCTATGTGCCTCTATATATGCTGAAAATAAATAACATTTGCGACTCAGCAATTCAACAAAACCAGCTCGTGCTTGATCATCTGATAGATTGCCTAGTTTTTGCCAAGCAATCCTCCTATCTCTGCCAACCACATCGAGAGCCCCTAAAGGTTGTATTTTATTAGCTGCTTCAGCTAGAGGACCATGAGCCACTTGTTGTGAGAATGCAACCAATTGTAACTTATCCTCATAACTAAATTGGACAGCCTTCCCTTCTTTCTCTACAAACAAAAATGGGTTGAAATTGACATAAACATAGCACAATCTAAATACCTTTATAAAAACTAACAGCTAATTTGTAAACTTCTTTCAAAGGTAGACCATAGTCGAAGCAGTCAGTTGGATTTCTTAATTGTTCATCTGTCCCGTAATCCACTCGTAAATTATTGAATTTTTGTTCAATCTCAAAGTTGTCAGTTGCAGCCGCCATTCTTAAACTGCAGACGTGACCATCAAACTACCAACCATTATCAATACTAGATTTTGTCCAAACAAAGCACTTATTTTTATACCAACCTGTTATACAGTTGGCTACACTGAAATAATGCATTGGATAGATGGTTAGATTGTAAACAAATTAAAATGCTAAGCAATCCTAACCCAATTATATTTTCATTTATATCGTGTTAACTATTAAATTAATTTTTTAAATAATGGTAAGTTCAATAAAGTAAATTTATTTTAAATTTAACTATATGTCTTTCTAGGGTAAACACGAAAAAAAGTCGAAAAGCCATAAATCTGAGAAACATAAGAAGGACAAAAAGAAACATAAGAAACGTCATTATAGCTCAAGTTCTTCTGATAGTAGTACTGGAGATGAGTGGGTGGAAAAGGAAACTACACCAAAACAAAAATTTGAAGAGCCCAAGCAGAGAGAGGATTGGTTTTCACTTCCTGCAAATTTTACAACAATATCAAATCATGACAGGAGACGAGAGAGAGAATTGAATAAGAGAAATGAAAAAGAAGAGGATAAATACAACCCTAGTAAAAATGTACGTGAATTGAATCCATATTGGAAGGATGGTGGTGATGGATTGCCCAGTGAATTTAAGAAACCATCAAATGATGATTTTGACATTGAATCAACATCATCTCATAAGCATAAAAGTGTATCTTCATCCAATTGGAGGAAACCAAAAAATGATTTAAATGAACACAATCATAAAAGTGCTTCTTCTTCTAATTGGAGAAAAAAGAAAGATCAATCTTCTGTTACATTAAAAAATGAATCAGATAATAGAAGAAGCAGTCCTGAAATGAATGAAGACAATACCATAAATGAAGAAACAAAGATATTATCAGATAAGGAATTAAATGCTTTAGCTGCTAAATTAGTTAAAGCTGAAATTATGGGAAATACTAAATTAATTGAAGAACTTAAAAATAAGTTAGAAATTGCTAGAAAATTGAGAGAATGTGGTGTTAAAGAAGATCATGAAGTTATATTAACACGCACAGATTCTAAAGGATTTGCAAGGCCTGTTAAAATGCAATCAGATTATAAAGATACTTCAAAGAAGAAGAAACAAAAAGTTGAAACACATTCAGATTCCGGCGATAGAATGCGTTACTTTGCAGATGACGATAACTACTCGTTGAAACAGATGTTTGAAAATGAAAAGTTTAATAGTGCAGAAGAGCAGAACAATCAATTTGCGAAATTAGCAGGGAAAATTAGAAAGAATGACGATATGGACGAAATATTTGCTGATAACATAAGAAACAAAGAATCTGATGCAAAGGTGGATAAAAGAAATACAGACAGAGCAATTGATGAGCACCAAAGAATGACAAAGAGTTTGGACACCTGCAGCAAGTGTTTGCAATCCACTAACATGCTGAAACATCTTATGGTATCTATGGGAGAAACTATTTATTTAAGTTTACCTTCATATGAACCTTTAACAGAAGGTCATTGCCTTTTGATTCCATTAAGGCATGTTATTTCATGCACCCAATTAGACGAAAATGAGTTTTCAGAATTGATGAATTTTAGAAAAATGTTGACAAAGATGTACTTAGATGATGGTGACGATGTTATATTCTTTGAAACTGCCATGTTCTTTAATAGTCATCCACATATGGTGATAAATTGCATACCATTGCCAAAAGAGGAAGGCGACATGGCTCCAATTTATTTTAAAAAGGCCATTGATGAGTCTGAAACTGAATGGGCAACAAACAAGAAATTGATTTCTTTAGCAGGCAAGAATATTTGTAAAGTGGTGCCAAAAGGATTACCTTATTTTAGTGTATCTTTTGGAATGACCGAGGGCTACGCGCATATAATTGAAGACCAGGAAAATTTTCCCAAAAATTTTGCCCATGAAATTATTGGTGGAATGTTGGATTTACATCATAGCAAGTGGAGAAAACCGAAACGGCAGACGTTTGATGAACAAAGTAAACGAGTTTTAGAGTTTTCTAAAAAATGGAAGGAATATGATACAAGTTTGACAAAATACTAGATTTTTGTTTGATTATTTTAAAAATAAAAAGTACAATGTAAATAAGTTAAACAATCATTTCTAATTCCATAGCATAATCGATTGCCTGCTCAGCCAGTTCTTTTGATGGGATTGGCTCATCATTCTTTTGAACCTCTGGTGCAAAGTGGAAGAAATTATCAGGTTGCAATTTCCATTTCATAGTCTAGAAAACAGAAAATATTATTATCTATTCAAAATAATTATATATTAGAATAATTACCTTCAAACCAAATTCTTTAGCAGTTTCTTCTTTTGGCAAATATAGCATTCTTGAAGTATCTTTCAAAGATATTTTTTCATATGCCTTTTCTAAGCAAACTGCAATTTCCCCCCTGATTGTGTCCAATAAGATATCCATAAAAAAGTTATAATTCTTAGCAGGTACATTTCCTTTAGCCAAAAAGATTTTGTTGTAACTTCCTTCCATCAAAAATTGCTCAATAGATAATGGATGTCTGATGTAAACATTTTCCTGGATTTGATCTGATGGAAGTAATTCAAGCTCAGTGTGGAACTCTGCCACACGATTCTGTGACAGCAAGAACAGTAAATTTAAACCTAACAATTGATATTTGAATGCTGATTCAGGAAGTTGGCTATGATAATCAAAGTAGTAACACTTCAATTGAGCCATGTATCTTTCAAATGCAGGGATATCCTTAGCCTCAATACTCCATTGCACACCAATTTCCAGTATATCTCTGGCTAAGATCAGTTCCTCTTTTGTTGCTACAGTATATGAAGTGGGCAGGAAAATCAAATTTGTCAGGCCAATCTGTAAACAATGATTGTTTCATATAAGAATTCTTAACCTAAAAAACGTATATACCTTTAAATCGGCTAGAAGCTTTTCACATTTACTCAAATTCGGCTTCGCTGTTCCCCATTCTAATTTCAATTGCTTGTAAAGCGTAGCAACATCATTAATTACGGACATTTCTCCACTTTTCAACAACCTAGCACTGAAACTATAAGATGAGTTGTGTTTTTAATGCAAACTTTTGACACTTCTGAAAATTACACACCATGACATTTCTAAAACATTTATTCAGTGTTGACAATAATAGGAAAATAAATTTGAATTGAATTTAAATTCGCATTCTCTATGATATGTTACTGCAATTGAAATTAATATTAAATCTAAAATATAACATCTATGTATATTAGTAACATGATAGAAGTATTTTGGAATGAATTTCTTAATATTTTAAGCAATATTTTATTATTGCATTAAGATCATATTTTATTAACTACTAATAAGTTAATTGACAAGTAACAAGTAGTGTGTAGCCACCAAGTGTATATTTAAAGTGTAGATTAAACATTGCGTAATCTTTTGGCCTCTAGAACAATCAATAAACAATAAAACAAACAAACAATAAAAATTAGTAGGAATCTGTTAGTTTTGTAGATAATAATTAGTTAAGCAGCGGATAGATGGAGACAGTAAATGTCAGATTGATGTGTCAACAAAAGCGGCGCTGTGTATGTTTACATTTTGATGCTATCCCCTCCATAAGTTCGTAGCAGCCAATCAGGTGTCTGATAGTACGTCTGTGTTGAACTTATAAGTAAGGCGAGCGTGCAGCTGATTGCATTCTTGAGTTGAACACGTGCAGAATTGCAAGTCGGTGAATGAACCATATTGATTGATTTGTCAAAAAAATAGTAAATAAATAAACAAAGATAAACAAAAAAAAAAATAGAGATCAAATAAAGAAACGACAACACCTGTGTTATTTTCCACATCGAATTTAGTGCTGAAAACAACAAACAAACACCTAAATCAGGATGGCTTTCATGATGCCCGTTGTTAAAAATGATTGGGACATTTACAAGTCCAATCGGTCGAGAAGAGTGTCCGAATGTTCGAATCCGTCGTCCTGTCGTTCCCGCAAGGTGTCCGAATGCAAATCAGAAGGACCGAGCCTGTCGACATCACCTGGAAACGATTTTATCGTCACTTCTCCTACACATCGCAGTGTGCCGGCAAACATGTCTAGGCAGTATTCAAGAGCGAGTTCTAGAACATCGCAATCGAGCCTCATACAGAGCCCATGCAAAAGTGCTTCGTGCTCTCCGCCAAAGAGCGGCTCACAGTCGAGTCTCAACAAGTTTCACAACAGACTCCTGGATAAACTCAAGAGGTCGTTAAAGAGTAAGGATAGTGACAACGAACGGACCAGTTCATGAGATGGCAAGAAGACCTCGCCTTCGCAGGAACACAACGCCTCCTAGTGCATATTTATATTATCATATATATATATATTTTATAGACTGTGTTATAACTTTCTTATTACAGATTTGTTTTTGTTTACATTTTCAAATATGATTTGATTGTATTGGGTCATTGACACGGCCGTAGCTAACTGAACAACTACAGTACGTACAAGTTCAGGTCTAGCAATCCTGTGATATATCTCTCGTATGCTCGCCCTTCCTTCCAAGAAGGGAAGCGAATTACGAAGAAAATCTAGTAGTTTTTAGCACGGTCGAGGGAATATTTCCGATCTGCATTGCGCAGCAATGCCGGAACTTAAAGAAATGATCGATAAATCTATATTTTTTCATATTACAACAACAACTTTGATAGCTGCAACTTGGGTGCAAAAATGAATTCGGAGAATTAATGTGGAAGTGGAAGAGTACAAGTTCACTATTAAATCGAAATTAGAATTAATAAGCGAAAATAACTAGTCGAAATGAAACTAAATTAAATTTTACTGATAAGACTGCAAGGAGGTATCTTCACTAGCGAAATATTTATATACTTATTATATAATTATAAGTTTTTATTGTAAAGCGACTGCGAATGTCTGTTATTTTTGGTCTGCTTCGTTTTTATGTTTGTTTTTTTGTTTAGTTCGGATATTGAACGCTTCGAAATATCTATCTACCTATATATTATATATTGATACTAATCGATTCTAGTTACAGGTTCTATGTTGTAAAAGCTTCGCTTAGAGAGTTTCAAACCAAAATTATTCCGTACGTTCATCACAATATATAGTGAGAAAGAAAATATTCAAGCTTATGTTCTGTTTTTATTATGTTTGTTACAAATACTTATTTTAAATATGTAAATCCTAAAATTGACGTTCGACAATTATTTTAATGTTAAAGAAATACATTCCAAAACTAAATTATAAAAAAAAACAAATTACTTGATTGAAAATTGAAATTTGTGACGATAATATAAAGAAAACTTATTTATTACTATTATTAATGTATTATTGTGACGATGAATTTTTTTTTAAGTAAATAAATTTTTGCCTTTGGCTACATGTTTAAAAAAAAACAACAGAAATGAATCTTTATTTGCGTATCCCAGATCCCATCCAAGCGAGACGTAGAAATGATTTAGTCTGGAGCGAGTGGAAAATTACCGAACGCATTGCAATTCCACCGCTGACTAATAAAGCCCCCACTCTGTATTTATAGACGGTTTGCGGTATGCAAAAACGCATTACAGCCAATCTTCTTTCGTCGCTAGTTTCTCTCCATCTTCACCAACTGTTTTAAATACACACCTTTTTATGCCATTGTCATTTGCGTTTGACGTAGTTTTCGAGACTCGGATCGATATTTCTTACTGGGGGCAAACATTTTTATTTTCGTACTGCGCCGAAAATGCCCGCTGTTATTTTTAAATACCTTTTAATGTCAGCATTTAGACTTCCAAAAACAGCTGAGAACAAATTTTTATACACTCATCATTTCAATTTCCTTGCTTACATAATTGCATATGTATATAAAAACTATTCTTAGCTAGTTTACAAACTAAATGCATGGTATACAAACCAACTAAATACTGTGTACACCAACAATCATAAATTATTTCTGAATAATATAGTAACAACAAATATAGAAAATCTAAGTTTAGAGAAAATCTTTTTTTTACATTTTTAGAGATTTGCTTGTTACGATTTTGTTTAATTTAAACTTTTAAAGTTTGAAATATGCACTAGTTTATGAATCTTAGACAATATTATGCTTTTCTTATTATAATATTATCATTAGACAAAAATAATAATTATGTTATGTGTATAATATTAGCCAATTTTTACATAATTTTATATATTTATTTTTTTTTAAACATGTCTAAATATAAAGTTAACAATGAAATGTAGTTACTGATCATAAATTCTTAAATGACATTTAAATAAATACCAATTTTAAAAAGCTTAATAATGATGGAACCGGTTCGGTAGTGCAAAAATTGAGAGAACTTCCAGACAGAAAAGAGATTATTTTGTAAATATGCAAAAATATTCAGTATAATATTTAACGTTTTGTTTTTTTTAACATGCATCACTATTATTTTATTTTCGCTGTGCAAATATAACAATTGCACGGTGTTTATTTTTAAATATTAAGTTACTTAAAGTTTGTAATATAAATATTTAATTTATGCAAACAGTTTGCATAAAGAAGTGATACGCTTCATGTGCAAGGCATAGGATTCGCGATGACCTCAGTTTCATTCCTACATATTGTGCAAGTTTCAACCTGTTTGTCGAATCTGCTTTACCTTCATTTTAATCCATTTGCAGCGGATTTTGTATAATTTTAGAAAATTGTCTTACAAATGTATACTTTATCTAAGCCTTAGATTCTAAGGTCTAGTCTAGAGTCTAGATTCTAGACAAATGATTTGTAATGGAAACACAGTTATTTATTACAAAATAATTAGTGAACAAAATGAAATATCTATATTTTTTGTAATCAGTATATGCAGTTCTATTATATATCACAAAAACACATTAGACTTGTGTAAATAGCCATTTTTTATGTTGGTTAGACCAATAACTAGTTTCCGTATAAACGTTCTTCAAAACTTTCATAATTAATTGGTATAATTAGCAAAAGAAACCCAGAGTAAATAGATTAGTGCAGGGCCGTATTTGAGCCAATTGGTTTGGGGGGGGATTGTTGCAGTACAGTTATATACTCATTGTTTTTATACAGGTTTCTCATTCTAGAAATTCATGACTTCTGATTTTTATAATTGAATTTTGGATTTTGTTTTGAATAAATATTTAAAATCTATATTTAAATATGTAAATTATAACTGTTAATTAATTTTGTTATTTAAAGTTTGAGGGGCACTTATTGGATCCGGCCTGGCTTAGTGAGTAATAAAAGGTCATTTTAATCCAAAAAAATATATCAATACATATTTTTAAAATTACTCAATCGGTGTTAATTTTTAGGAAATATTTTTACAATTATTAATATTCGATAAACATTCGAAATATTCGATTTCATAAAAAAATGATTAATTTTAATTATTATTAACACCAGTAAACATACAATTAATGATGTTACATATCAATTGAATGTTTTCTCACTTAATAATATTTGAGCGATACAGATGTAATGTTTGCAAGTGTAAAGAACTTATCGAAGCGATAATTAATAACACATAAATTGATTTAAAAGCGCACTTATGTGAGAGGTCATCAATGCAATAATTAATAATATAATGATATATGAAAATATCTTTCAGACATATAAACATTTCATTCCTGTTCCATTATTTATTGCTTTGATTCGTGTCAATAATACAGATTTCGTTTCTATTTTTCGCTGCAAATCTTAATAATGTTTAATCGATAAATTTCTAGGATTCTATTTATAGAAAACTGATATTCCGATGCTGCGTGCTCATAATATAGGAAAGTTACTTGGAACTTATCGCAACATACATTTTGACATTGAAAGTATTCATAAAATGTAAGTATAAGCTTTCTAAGAATAAGTTGACGGAAATACTGTTGTTTATATACATATTGTATATAAGATAGTTATGTAAACTTATGTATTACTTTAAAATATATATTCTTCGATTTATATCGATTATAAAAAAAAACTAGCAAATCAACAAATGAGCATTAAAATATATCACGGATGAATTATTGTATAGTTGTTTTTTGTATAAATTTTGGTGCATTTTACGTATCGTAACTTGTGAGTCTTATATAAATATAAGATTCATAAAATCTACTTTGATTCGTATAGTATTTGAGTTTTACAATAGAGTGGAATTCCCCGTTTGGCTAATCTGTATACTAATTTGTATAGGTTTAATGATATACAGTTAGTCCATTCATTTATTCCGCTTAGAAATTTGTACCGAGAAGTGTGCAAATTCATAATTAATTATTAGTTATATTTGCCTGATTTTATATTAACTTTAGTCATTTCAATAATCGTTAGAAACATTTTTTAAAATTATTATTAGGTGTTTCACTTGATATATTAAATTTTAATAATTGCAATTCTAGTTAAATGCATTTTAATGATCGACTTATATTATAATAAAATATCATGCGAAATGTTAATGTAATAATGGAAATTTCCTAGTATTCGATATCAGAATATATATTTACAGAATTTTCTTGATAGTTAATAATATTGTAAACACTATGATGATTAAGAGTTTAAAAAGTTCATATTTAATTATATAAATGTAATAGTAAGATTAATTTAAGATATAAATATATCTTAAATAGATCTCTTCGTGATTATATAATTAACAGGGACTTTAATATATACAAAGTATATTTATTCATAAACTCATACAATCGATCATCAATACAGATTTTTTATTAATTTTGTATTAATTATTAACTATTTAGAAATAATTTGTTTTAATACTATAATTCAATGAAGATAATAAAACTTTTGGTTATTATTAGAGGTATAATTTATTTTATAAAGCAATTTATCCACTGCAATTTTTATCTTATAAATTTGGGATACTTACTTACGGGGTGTCTTATATCTCGAACAATATTGTAGTTTACTATACGTAATGTTAAATCCTACTCCTGCTCTTACTTATTTTGTCTGATATGTAGATAATCCTAAAGGTACGCTTCCTTTCAGAATCCCTAACATATTAGGAAAACATATTTCCGACAAAACCTGCCGTTATGTATTGTATAGCTTTGTGTAAAACGAATGAAACGTTTTACTTTACTTTATCAGAGCCATTGGTATGTTATATGTTTATTTAATATTTCTATATATTATTAAAAAAAACTATGATATCATAGTTTAGATAAACTATGATAATTGTTTATAATTTTTGCATAAATTGAATTTGTTTGCTAATTATATTATATATATTTTTTTAAATCGAATTAATATAAGAAATGTTTATAAATATTTATTGGATTTATTATTTGTTTATTAATAATGACAAATATGTCAGAAATTGAAATTAGTCATCTGTATCGTCAATTTTAGTCATTGTTATTTGCAGAATTATGACTGGTTCCTATCGTTGTCAAGGTTTCCCCCATAAGTGATCGTATAATAATGTCATCTTCATGGGACTGCGTTGCAATATATAATACTAACAATC
Organism: Nicrophorus vespilloides; assembly: GCF_001412225.1. NCBI lineage: Eukaryota > Metazoa > Arthropoda > Insecta > Coleoptera > Silphidae > Nicrophorus > Nicrophorus vespilloides. The sequence goes on along the minus strand of NW_017100093.1, from coordinate 917,136 downwards.
TTATATTCAAGTGCAATGAGAGAACGCGAATGAAACGTCGAGACAAGGTCGTTAATTAATCATCGAGTGCAGAAATGGAAATTTTCCACTGCCAACGACGAGCGCCGCAATGATTTTATCAAGCTCCTGTTTTACAAACAAACGGGTTTTTATTATGAAACATTTGTTATGTATATCGTTAATTCGACAGATTAGTAAACTAATACCTGGGTGTCGAAACACATATTATTGTTAGTAACAATTTGTTATAATTGTGTGTGTGTGTGTGTGTGTGTGTGTGTGCGTTACTGGTACCATTACCATCTGTATACTTGATGATAGTCAATTTGGAATTGCGAATCGGTCTGTATATGGACAGATGCGGCCGAACGGAATGACGAAACCCGTTAAACGCCACGATTTCGCAATAGTTAATTCTGCACGAAACCGTTTGCACGTTCGCAATTTGCGTACGCGCATTGTCTCTGATTCAAAATCCAGTTGCATAACGATTCCTGGATGCTATTTATACAAGTGCGTATTTCGGTACATCGTTTGCTAAGTACCATACTTCCTAAATCAAAATGTATCATATAAATTAAATACATATAACCATTATAATTTTGGTGTTTTCTATGATCTTTGTTATTTGTTATGTTATTATTTTCCGGACAGAAAGACCTTCGGTATATAGCGTATTATACTCGAGTACAAAAAAAATCAATATTGAAGAAGCGTCTATGACAGTGATGTGACTTTAACCTTTTCAATTGTTTCTTTTTATTAAAAGTTTAAGTTTTCTAAGAAATTTCTTTACAAGTAAAATTAAAATCTTGAAACGTTATTTACAAATAATATGTTTCAATTTTATTTTTTATTCACCCTAATTTAAGTATGCACATTATACACGAGTAAGAATTCTATTTAAAATACAAATTAAATAAAGTATTTAATGTTTGTAATATTTTTATATTTTTCATATAATAAGAGATTTCTAAGTTTTTTTTCACGAAATATGGTAAACACTGATATAAAATATGACAGGAACTGTTACTCCATTACGTAATTCTCCTTTCTACTGCCGCGCAGTTGGAAACGTCTCAAGGGTTATCCCGAAGACGGAAGGCGGAAATTTAATCGATATGGAACAGTCCAGTGGGGTAGGCTTGGTGAGTGAGTCGACCTTCACTCCAAAACTTCACGACCTTTACGCCTCAATCCATGTGTGTATTTTAAATTTGTTTAAACTTATTTCAACTGATGTAATGATCAAATTTGTATACATCAATCCAATAATATTAGTGTTTTCCTGTTGTTCTTCTATTTTTTTTATTTCCATCCTTCCTTAATTACATAATCCCTCTAATTATACTTCGATGTTATTCCTGGACACTATGCGTTTTCCTGCCAACTCCGGTTTACTGGCGCGCCAACATTTTTTCAGACTGGCGCCGAAATACTATTTACCTAGGTAGCTTGTGTTTATTATGTTACTACTAAGAATAACAAAATAAAAACACGCTATTTTTTGTAAAATATCGATGATCTTTCCTGAACGACAATTTCACTAGTCTAAAAATGGTTATTAACTTTATCTTATATGCACTCTGTAATAATTGTATATCCGTAGACTCATATAATTAAAACGGAAATACTATGATGAACAACCTAACATTTTGAGATAAATTATCAATATCTCGTTGATATATTCAAACAGGAAATTACGTTTCACAATGTTATTATTAATATCAATCATTTTAATTGGGCACAATTGTAACCAAATCTACATGTTTCTTAAAATTTTTATTATAAACTACGTATTATAACTTTTATAATTTAATTCACGTAATCATTAAATCCAAATTAATTATTTTGCACAAACAAATAATCAATATAAATTTGAAATTTCTTGAATTGAAGATCTAAATCTATAATAAAAAAAAATATTATTTCATAGTATATTTCATTTACAATCTTATTCCTGCGAACATTAATTAAATCTAATGGCGGTAGACTTTTGTTTTTTTTTGGTAAACTTCAAAATTAAAGTTTTTACTATTATATTATTTCTGTAATTTGTTGGTTGGCTGCCGTCTTGTAGGTTAACTTCAGTATATTGATGCTCTGAGATTCCACGATTCCTTTTGTCTGTGTATTTGCTGCTATCCTTAACACTGTCATTGTCCATTGACTTGTCTGAAGTTCCAAATGCTGAACCTCATTCATCATGAATGGACATAACGATGCCCCTATTGCTGCAAGATCAAGAGGACTCACACAGGGCTTGACCAGGATTCGAATCGGCGCCCACGAAAGCATAAAATATTTAGTAATACAGTTTCTACTAGATATTAATAAAGCAAGTAGAGAACATGTACAAGATAATTTAGTGCAAGAACAAATAAAATAAATACATAAATAAATAAAAATAAAAGAATTGATGTTTTTTATTTTGTGTGTTAATAGAAACTCGTCTAGACGTTAATTATTTATTTTAACACCAATTTCCATAATTACAAACTTAATTAGCGCTTTTCTTGGTGAGTTGTAACTGAGAAAATGTTATATTCTCTTTTTAACAGTTGAGTAAAAATTGCATTTGAAGGTTGAAATAAATAGTACAATAATAGTATTAAAAATATTGTTCATATTAGATGAAGTAATTATACATTGAATTCTCAATTATATAATGCTTTTAGTAATAGATTTATTTTATAATTAACACCTTTTTTAAAAGTTTCGTAGTACTTTAAAATAAAAGAAATTCGTTCCTTTTAGAATCTGTAAAAAAACAAACAATGAGGAAAACTTATATTTAAATTTAAATAAACATTTTTTTAAAAATGAGTTTCTTATTAGAAGACAATGATTTTCCTCTCAGCTATATTTTTACAATTTTATGTCAGATTGTTTTAGTTCTTGTTTTTATTGAATACAATTCTGTGTAGATTTCTCTAGGTAAAAAAAGATGCGTCTTATAGTAATATTAATATGGAATATTAAGTTATATTTTTATTCAGGTGTTCAGTGGATCTTTGCTTAACGAGCACCTCGCATAACGAACATTTCGCTTAACGAGCAATATGAAAAATGACTCGCTTAACGAGCGATGTTTCGCATAAAATCTACATTTAATCTCTGATTAAACTCGTTAAGCAAGGTTCCACTGTATTTCATTTTGTTAGAAGTTAAAAATTAAATAATGTTTAATATATTTAAGGCAATGTGCGTTTCAAAATGTGAGCGTTTGTTATTAATAATAATCTTTATTGCGATAAAAACATCAACAAAATATTAATAAAAACGGATACATGCAGAAATCCTGCGGAATTTTATGGACCCTAATCTATGCATATAATGATTATATTTTTTCTTGTAACAATAAAACCAAAACGTACTGAAATGTTCGCTCAAAAACTAAATAAACATGACTGTTCGGACAACTTTAAACTATTCGTAATCAAATTCTGCACAATTAAACCGATTATGTATATCGGAACAATGGAAAACGCCATATTTTGCGAAATCGCATGTAAACAATTGTTGTATTTATCTCGTTGTTATTATTATTAGTGCGAGTTCTTTCAACCTGAGTCCCGGCCAACACAAATTCAATTGAATACAAATGTAATGAGCGATTGTTCGTATTGAACATTCTATTTTTAAACCATCGTCAGCTTCTAATGCATTATATCTGCCAATTGCGACTCATTGTTTCAAGAACGAATTGCTATGTATTTGCGTACGTCATGAGATGTTATTTGGATCGTATCAAATTACACGTCATTAATCAAAAAAGAATGCGGGCAGCCAAAACATGTAATTATTGTGTGCGAAATTGTTGTTTCCTACTTTCGCTTTATGGTCTGTTGAAACAAATACGAGAGGTATAATAAATATTGTAAAAAAATAATGATATTCTTATCCTACTATCGTAAATACATACAAGTATATTCATATAATGCGCATAGTTTGCAAGTACAGGTATCCCCCGACTTACGAACTAGTTCCGTTCCAAAGGGTTGTTCGTAAGTCGGGTGAATTTTAAAAATTTCAAAATATACTTATCTTACCACACTTTTTCATGGTTTTTTACATTTATATATGTGAAATTCCATATTACTGACTTTAAAAATTTGAAAAAATAGATTAAAATAAACAAAATTCTTACTTAAAAATACTTTTCAATGTAAACATCACAACTAATTAATAAAAAATAAATATAATTAATAAATTAAAAACAATTGCAATAAAACAACTGATAGCACATCTTCCAAATATATTATATTTTATTAAAGAAATTATCAATTTTTGTTTGGACAGTTAATCACTATATCAATATATATCTCATTGTAACAAGTTAGAGCTGTTAGATTTTTGTTCGTAAGACGGGGGATACCTATATTTAATCCAGACGCATATGGAAATAAATTGCGAAACTGCGCGAATTAGAAGTATGTAGAAATGTTTTATTCCATATGGGCGTGACATCATAAGCAGATGTAATTTATTGTATTTGAGATGTAGCCAAGTTGTTCTTTATGTCTGACTTTTTTTCCAATTTTAGTCATTTAACTAAAAATATTTGTATGAAGGTCAAATACATTGTTTAAGGTGTTTATTAAAATAAGAACTTATATATTTTGTTTATTCTGTTGTTTTCCAATATAGTAATGCTACAATTAATAATGTGTCTATTTTCCGTAATACATTTGTAATGATATATGTAAATGTTATAAATACATTTCAAGAAATGTCAGCATATTGATTTATAGATTTCTATTGCTTATTTACATTTTAATACTTTTGTTTTTATAGGTTATCGATTTAGGCTCTCTTCTCCAGTTACTACTTACCCCCTTCCAGTCATAAACTGAAAGCAATATAACTTCGCGTAATATATAACATTTTGAGTACTAAACTTTCATAAAATATAGAGTACCTACTTGAACTTTAAATTAGTGTATAATATAATTGCTTTACTTTCATTAACTTTACTTTAAATATTAGTTTTGTTCTAGACATAATTAGAGAAGAATATTTAGATTATTACTCTAAATATAATTTCAATGTTTATAATTGTCAAACAAGGGTAGTTCATTAACATTGTGGGCCTTAGGCTAACATTGGAGTAACACTAATACTAAGTTTGGTTTGTTTCTATTTGTTTGACAGCGTATGGCCCCTTTGATAGAACAAGGCACTAAATCTGCCTCAGTTGTCACAGTTAGAAATTGAAAGATAAATGTGTATGTACTTTTATATAATGATTTGGTAAGAAATGAGAAAGTTAACGAAGATTAAAGAGAAGTTGAAAGGCCCCAGAAGAAATGCGTTGCACAAATCAATACTTTAGAGATCAGAGAAATGCGATGGTTTGTATATGTACGACGCAGAACAAGTTTCTTATTTACACATAATGAAATTACAAAATATCGGTAATTATTATATAACAATTACAAAATACTAAAAATATTTTTGAAGATTATGTTGTTTTTCTTTATATACGAACTATATTAACATCAAGTTATTGAATAATTCTCAAACAAAAATGATAGATATTGGGTTTCTAGAACTCTTACACATTTTTTTTCAATTTTTGTTATATATATATATATTGTCTGTTGACAATTCTTATAGCATGAAAAATAAAAATGATTTTATTTATATAAAATAAATACTTTTTATATTAAGAATTTTATTAATTAAAATTGAAAAAAAAATGAGATTCATAATTTCTTATTTGTTCTTATATGTTTAATAAAATAGATTGTTTCGTGAGAAATATATCTTTAAAGTAATTATTAATAGAGGTCGGAATAACCACGGACAATACTCCTTTGTATTTTATGTGTTTACAATAAGTGTAATATTATTATGTAAAAAAAATGATCTATTTGTAAGTTTATACTCTTTATGTTAAACATTGAATCGCGAATCCTTTCTAATTTGTCGAGTCTGAAGCATTCACTACTATACCAACGTTTTTACGTCGTTCATATTAAGTCAATTGTTTATTCGAGCGAGTCGACTGACCTACATATATCAAACTTATTATGAACATTTTCCGGAATTGCGTCGGAAGGAAGGAAATCCAAGGGTGGACAAACTACAGCAACACACACATATTGATCATATTGCGCATGGCCTCGCACTCCGGATTCTATGATACTAACCTTGCACAATGATACTGCGACACAGTGCGAAAACGCACCCAATTAAAAGCAATACATATTAACAAAAAAAAATAACAGAGACAATATACAAATGCAAAACATTGATGACGATCGAACCGTTTACGAAGACGTGCGTGCATTATTGAATGGGATCTCGTCGACAGTCGTATTGATCATTTGGTAGGAAGCTAGGGGACCTTGAGATCACTTTTCGAAATGTTTGTTTGTACGCGTTAATTGCTATTTGCTAAATTGAAAACAAATTATCCAACGTGGACACGTATACATACATCGTGTGTTATACAATCGATTCGTTGTTGTGTCGAAAATAATGTTCATCTCTCATTTCGTTACAATTGCGTTTGCATATGCACACACGTGCCAAATACAATTATCATTGTCTTCCTTGGGCGCATCACAATTGAATTACGACACGGGCCATTTGCCAAACCGTGCATTCGATGCATCAAAAAAAAAATTGGTGTAATGCTTTGTCCGCACTATGCGTGATATAAGACATGTAAGTCAATCAGACGCAACGATTAGTACGCGTATCTATCAACGCGTTGCGTAATTGCAGCTGTCAATTCAATGTGAGCGTGATTGGACACTATTAGAATCAATAATAGTTGGTACACCCTAACAAATATTTATATCACATATAACGTATAGCGCGGATGCAGCTTTACATCTGGCCGCACATGCAAGAACTATCGCCAAACTTATTATCTATTATTAAATGCACGAGACCCAGATTCTGTTGCATACGACTTATTTTATTATAATTAACTTTATTATAAATATTTGCTTTTCCGCCTCCGATGCGCTCTATCCCGAAACTCATCAATAACGCACGTGCCGTTGGCTGTGATGTCTGTACACATGAAGGAATTTCCGGCTGCAATAATATTTGATTTACCTTAATATTTACTTATCCTCTTAGATTATGCTTTAAGTATCGTTCTTTGAAATATAATAGTAATAATTAATGATCAATAACACAAAAATTGCAAAAAATTTGATTTGATGTAAGAATAACCGATTATAGTGAAAACTCGCATAATCCGTTCCAGAATTTCCGGATTGTTACTAGTATAGTGAAATAATAATTTCCCCATTTAATGATATTTTTCTTTTCATATTTAAGGATATTTTTATTCTTTGATTTTTTTTCGGACACATGCAAGTGTTATTAAATTTTGCACAAAAAATCGCAAATAACATGTCCGAACACAAGTTTGGAAATATGTGTGATCACAAACAAAACTAAAATGCAAATAGAATTACTACTAACACCAGAAACTGTTTTTCCATTAACACACGGTGAAGTGAGTTTACGTCTGACTCTATTTGTTTATATACTTGTATCGATCCGGGGACTTCCTGGAAGTTTTTTTTGTACTTTTTATATTTGTTTATATAAAGAAGTGTACATAGTTTGTTTATGTACTATAATCATAGTTAGACACAATACATTTTTGATATGCTTTTACAGTAACACAAATTATATTTGCAAATTATAGACTGCTATAATCAGAGATGACAAAATAAATCGAAGATGTTTAATATATTCAAAAGATACACAAAATATGTGTACACAAGTTTTGAAAATGAAGAAGCAGACAGGAGCATTACAATAAAACAAATAACATAAAATTCAATTCAATAATGAAATTGAAAAACAATAAAAGTTAATCTTGTTTTTTTTATATAATTTTAATTGTACGAATGTACAAATTACAAGTGAGATCTAAAATATCTCATTTTTTTTAATGCATAAAATTTTACAATTTCGTTTCAAAATAAATGTTTCCTGATGTTGATGATTAACAATGCATAGTCATAGTTTTCTTATATTTAATGGGAAAAAAATAGACATATGGGCCCGCGGGCTAGATCCGGTTCTCTACTTTTATATTTTATAATTTGGTCCAGCCTTTAAAGAGTAATTTCTCTTCATTTAGAAAATTTATAAATTATAATTTTTGATTTTATTAGATGGTAAAGAAAACACAGTTATGACCAAAACCTATCGACTGAGGTTTTTCTAGCCATTTTTTAAAAATTATAATTAAATATATAAATCTTATAAAAAAATTCACACTATTATAATAATAAAAAATATAAACATTTGAACATTATATAATTAATATTAATAGTAATCAATTTGAATAAACAGATATTGAATAAGAACACGTCTTTAACAAGTTATAAAGATAATTACAAAGCACGATCATCGTTATTTAACATATTTTAATCGATTTTATTACTATGTCACGCACATTACAATTGAGGATTCATTATTCTAAAGTGACTGACTATTAAATGTAAGTATTGTTTAGAAATACGTTTACATCATTATTTGTAATATGATTAATAATAGAATCTAATTAAATATGAATGATATACATTTATTAATTTATCTTTTGTACTTTGAGATAAAACTAGTATTAATAGACAATATAACAAGACCGAGCTCACAAGAAATGTAGGAGCTCAGTTTAAGGTCTACAAAAAGAGTAAATAAACAAATATTCCAAGGGATAGGAGGTATGGTACCTAGGCCCATAACAACCTTAATGTGGCTCTGATTAATAACAATTTTAAATACATTCTAAATTCAAAGCGAATGGGATAAAATTTCAAAATGTGTTTCAAATAAATCACTTATTTATTAGATAAATTATTAGTTAATATATAAAATCAAATACTGTAATTAATTTCAAACTGTAAAAGTATAAAAAATGCATAATAGTAAATATTAAGTAATCGAAACGTTTCATGTAAATAGTCTTATAATATAATAAAGGTCAAATTAAAAACAGAACGTAAGTGGAAAGTCAGAACAGTTATAAAATAAAACTTTTAATACACTTTGACTGTGAATCTGTTGCTATCCCTAACACTGTCATTGTCCATCGACTTGGCTGAAGGTCCATATGCTGAACTTTATTCATTTGACAGGGCGAGGGCTCACAAAGGGTCTGGCTTGACCAGGATCCGAACCGGCGCCCACGATATCATGGGTAGGGCGACTTAACCCTAGAGCTATTAGTCGCCCTAAGAATATAAAATGACATTACATTAATAAGTTTTCTTTAAAAGTATTTATGTTTACCTAAGCTAATGTATTTTTAATGCTACGAATTCAGATTCATCAATCATCTTAAAGTTTGCGTAACAATATTGAGCTTTTAGTTTATTAATTCAAACATTTTGTATTTTGCTTTTTAATTGGGTAATTGCATACATTATTAATTAAATTTGCTAGTTTCTTAAGTATTTTGTATTTATTTGTTATACTAAGAAATATAGTAGTCTCTTTATTTATTAATAATTACACAGATAAATTGACAATATTTGCACATAATAAATGTAGATTTTATAGACTTAACAAGTAAATAACACACTCTATAAATATATAAAATATCAAATTTATTGATATTATATACTTATATATATATATTTTAAATAGACAATATAAAAATTCCTCTAAGTTTTATTTTCGTGTATAGTGATCAAAATAAACGGTAAACTGAAAGTGGTATATTTATTGAATACTCCGGTTAGATCAAAACAGGTGGCGGATGCAAATGGATTTTTCAGCCAAAGTTCAGTCTATTCTTCTGGTATTTTATCGGAAAGTACGATCTCTCAATGTATCATATTATATTGTTATATAGGCGTCGTTCAAACTTTATATGAGAAGATTTAATAAATAAAGAAAAGTATAAAATTTAATATATACAGTAAGACCCCGCTTACATTCCAATAAATTTCAGCGCTAAATTAAACAGCGTTAAACGAGGACCGCTTAACACGTAAATAATGGGGATAGGTGAAACATACCAGAGAATAAGAAAATTTATCAACTTTTTTGTTTTTTATCGATTTATTTTTAAAAACATTTTTATTGTTTAATTATAGAATTAATAATAATAATCTTTATTAGTCACAATTGTAACCAAAGGGCTATCGACCTAAGTCTTTCCGCCCAGAGATTATAAAATTCTTTATTGTTAATATCGATTTTATTTATAAAACATAAATGAAAATTACAAAAAAGTTCGAATAAAGAAGTTATGTTTGTGATAAGAAGGGTCTTCGTCATTTGACATTTTTATGTTTTTTTTTTGTAAAGAAGTTATATAACGTAGTTTGTCTTTTCAGGATCCGTTTGGATTAAAATGAGTAGCAGTGAATTATGAATGTACATTTTGAAAATTTCTTCATATGTACAATGAAAAATTAAATGTTTTTAAAATGTTTCCGTGTATTATTTAATTATTTATTTTGCTTGGATACACTTTCTCATGTATTTCGTAAATCTTTGAAGTATTTTCTAAGTGCGATTTTTCTTATGCGGGCCCTCTCCACCGCATAAAATCAGATTCTGTAATATATTAAACAAAGTTATTTGTTGTATGTAAGAATTTATGAAAATTTTTTGTGCGGTTTCTTTTATGCGGTCCCTATCTACCGAACAAAAACAGGTTTAACTGTATTGTATAAATTTACTATTATTGTTTATGTAAAATAGCATATTGGGATTTATGCACATATTAGTGTGTGTATAATATTGTATATTTGACTTAAATTATAAGTAGATTATTTATAATGCAAATATTTATGCAAATAACAATTCTCAATTAAATGTTATAATTATATAAAGTGCGCATTACTGATAGATGTAATATAATGGTAATTCGCGCAATGATTAATATTTCATTAATTATGAATGAAAGATGGGACGACAGTATATCGTATAAATACATTAATTAATTATGTTGCTATTGACGCAGATCGGGGATCTGTGTGTTGATACACATTAATTTAATGCTCGGTTTAAACGAGAAATGTGCATGTACGCAATTGACGCGCTTGACGTAATGTATAGATAAATTGTTAGATTGTGTCGTTGCTTATTGTTTTCACAAGGTCCGCGTGTTAATATGAATATTAGGTAACAAATTAAGCCAGAAAATTTACATTCGTTGGTTAAATTATTACTATTAAGTGAAGTCTTTTTTTGTGCAGTTTATTCTTAAACGGTTTTAATTCTTATACGGTTAGGGAATAAATGAGTGTTTTGTAACGATGAAAATTAGCGATTACAAAAGTGTTGTTGGTATTGAGATGTTTGCATGAAATATATATATATATATATATATATATCTGTCTGTATATGCTTGTAACTTAGACAAACCACACATACACCTCACATATACTCCGTGCGCAGAAATGATTAGGAAAGCAGAACCGAGCAGCAAGTCATATGTGTATGTTGTATAAGTTCTAGTAAACACACGAGACTACAAGCACGTTACTAACTTGTAAATAAATGCATTACCTGTAGCAATTTGCGATATTGCATAATTTATCTAATAAAAATATCACGTTGGGAAATGTAGCTTGTTATTATCCTAGTAGGGAAATGTTGTGAATATTTTAATATCAAGCAGCGTTTACCGATTCTATGCAAGGTCTTATTGCTATTTTTAGTTGACTTATGAAAACAAATGAAAAATTTCCATAAATTTCATACATTGCATTTGAAATAAGGTAACGATAAACGATTAATTAAAATTCTAGATTTTTTTTACAATATGATGTAAACTTATATCACAGTTGCAATTCTGATATAGTTTTATTATCTTATTATTGTAGTTAAATATACAATATACAAATGTGTTATCTATATTGTTATTAAGCAAGTATAATTCTGAATTTACATGTTGTGAAAGTTTTACCATCATTTATTTTAATCATTATTTTTTGACATTAAATAATGTTCAGTGGACCCTTGCTTAAAATTGCAAGAAAAATGACTCGCTTAACGAGCGACGTTTCGCATAACGAGTGGCGAGAAGTCCTGGATTGCGCATAATATTTTGAAACGACATGTTACAATAATTTATGTTAAATATATAAATTAAAAAATATTCATTTGAATTATTAAGTTTACTACAACGTTTTTGCATTATTGGCGTCAATTAAGTGTTAAAACATATAAAGGAAAATGGTTAAAACATTTAATTGTCATAACTTTAATTAATTGAAGTTTTATACAATACAAAGAGACATATATCATTTATTAAGTATCCAGATAATGTATCGATTTGAATATATTAAAGATATTTGATCAATAAATCGGGATATTTATTATATCATCATATAATCTAGAATGATTATTATATAATTACTAATGTTTATAGTTCTTGATTTGGGCCAAAGGGTTAACGACCGTAGTCTTTCCTCAGCTCTTAAATATTTTGCATGAATTTATTTAAAAAATCATTAGATGTGTATGTATAGAATAGAACCCCTATTAGTATAAGTTAAATGATAGACCTTCATTGTGAAGTCATTAGTTAAAAGAGTCCTCGGCATTACTCAAGGTTTTAAAAGTTTTCAAAAACGTGGCCGAAATTTTTATTGCCAATTTGTTTTAGTCAATAAACATTTCTCTCCAAAATACAAAAATTGGTACATTTCACACATGAATATTTTTATTATTCACAAACAAATAGTATGCTTTTAAAGAAAGGAAAATGATATAATTAAAATATTAATAAATTAAGTGTTTTATCAAAATATTAATGTAGATGATTCAACATTATTAAAATTATACGTATTATTATTAAATCGTTATAAATTATATTCATTGTAAATGTTTCCTTTATTATCGAAACTATTTCCTATACTTTTATGTTATGAGTGTACGCATTTAATGCATACACAAAACCTCGGGCTGTATTCTTGCGGTCGATAGGACATTGACTACCATGGTTTGTGTAGTTGTGGAGCTAGTCAATAGTATGTTATATACCTTTGCACCACATAACGTCTTTTGAATGTATTGATTACCAATTTCATTACAATCAAACGTTAATTATATATTAGTTTATTTCCTAAATAATTGTGTACATACTACTATTGTTTATTTATATCCAGTATTAAATTTTGAATAAAAGTTTATTTCTAAATTATTCTATTTTTGTATTAAAACATTGAAACCATATTTCTATTCATTGTTTAAGTATTACTACATACAGAAGATTGTTGTAATGACAACATATCTTAGAAAGGTAATTGAAATAAAAATTGTACATTTTGAATTATTCCTATGTTCTCTCCATTATATATATATATATATATGTGTCTTTAAAATAATTATGTTTATAAAAACAAATGGACAAAATATTTTTTGACTTATTTAAATGCAAATGTATAAAAAAAATGCTTTTTTTAAACACTTTGATAATAACGTAGACATTTAATTTGCAACTTACTTAAAACTGAAGGTTAATAATTTTTTTTGCAATTGCTCTCATTGTTCTTTAATTTCGACGAATAACCTTCGTTATATTAACATTGTTCTTTTTTATGATTTTGCAGTATTCCGCATATGTTTCCCTATAATATTTCTATTATGTCAAACTAATCGACTGAAGCGTCATAAAAAAGTGACTGTGTTCAAATGTGGATTAGGTCACTAGTGAGGTAACGACCTCTTATGTAGCATACATTATTCAGAGTTTCTATAATGGAAAACGTGTAATAACTAAATGATCGATCGTGTGTTTCCCTGCATCATTCATTATATTTAGTATCGATCTGCAGTTGGAAACAACACAAACATTTTGCATATAATTGAGTTATTTTTATTTGCCCATCCTTCGCAATGAATATATTGCACACGCATTCATTAGGTTTTCTCGTATTTTTAGGAAACGACAATTATTTACATAAGCATACAATTTATTTTTCAATGATGAATTCTACCTTTGAGGTTGTTTCTTTTTGTTATGCACGGAAAATAATCCAATTACATAGTTTTTTATGGCTTTTGCGCAGCCGAAATGGAATCCACGAGATTAATCTAATATAACGTATAATGAAGTCGGCCTATGTGCTATAAAAGAGATAATTATAAACGTATTTTTTTTTGCAAAAATCGTAAATTCTTCATGCAAATATTTAATTTGAGACTCGTTGATAATTCCTGCATCATTCATATATAATTATAGCCGAAACTGTCAGAATATCAAAAAAAAAAAGAGTATATTGGATATTATGATATATAGGTGGTCTAATTGCGTATTATATGCAGTATTCAGGTATGCTGCTTTGCATTTTTAATGACCGTAATAAAGATAATGTTTCCCGAAATAAACCATTAAACCATTATTAAAGCTTCTTTTTTTTGCTCGTTGTATGCATATCGGATATACCTGTTTCGTAATAACATTTTCCCACGATCAGTACTCCACCTGTTGTCGTAGCCGTGCAACGTCCAGTTTCATTAGGGCTAATTGAATGCATCTCTATAGGATCGATCCCTGAAAATTTGAATTTTTTGGCCGGTCGACAAGAATTCCGCTTTATTTATACGTGCATTCAGTTTACTCGGATGTGCGCCATTCGCATACATTTTTTTTCTGCTTACACTTGACGCCTCTCTTGAACTTGCATATTTACATTTTTTATATCAAATTAATTGCTTTCTTGTTTGTTCGCAAACATTATAATTTTTTTGCGTTTGTTTAATTACTTTGGTGAACGCAATTCACAACAGATTTGCCAGGTCAGTGATTTAAACAGTAAATACTTCTAATCTTTTATTTATTTATTCTTGTTATCTAACTTTAAACAACATTTAGCTGAAATAATATAATAGACTGCAAAACATTATGCAAATATTAGTATATAAAAATATTTGTTTTGAAACAAACGGAAATTATATATACACAACAATACCTCGCTTAGTGCGGGTAGTCGATTCCGCCAATATCTCAGAGAATTTTGTGTACAAATTTATTATAATTTTTCTCAATTAAATTGCGAAGTATTGCTATATAAATATTAGAATTATTAGACAAAATAATAAAAATATGCATTATATATTTTTTTTTAACTTTTATTATTCATTCACCACCTGCCAACATCCCTGGCAATAAGTTGAATGTTTTTGGCCAAGACAGAAAAAAAAGAAAATAAAAACAGAAAAAACAAAATAAAAGCATCGAGCGGAACTATTTCCCATCGGAAATCTTCCTATAAACAATTATAAATTTAACTAAAAAGAAATAATTCGATGACAATAACAACCCAAATAAAAATTGATTTTGACGGCACTAAGAAACTTTAAACAATAAAACTAACTTTTATTTTCTAAAGGGGAGTTCGAGAGTGTTGTGTCTCTTTGGTCTGTGGGGGGTGTCACTATTGTCTAGGAGGGATAACGCGAAACTGTTGGGGTGGTTTTCCAGTCTGTTTTGGTAACGGGCACTGAATATGTGGATTTTACTCTTAACAGTGTTCATGTGTAGGTCGTTGTGTATCGTGTCGTTTGTCACGTACCAGGGGGCCTGCACCAGGGTTTGTAGGCACTTGGACTGGAAGGATCTTGCAGGATCTCTATGTTGGAATTGCTGGCTGTTCCCCAAAACAGGATGCCGTACGTCCACACTGGCTTCAGCACTGTCTTGTATATCAGTAGTTTATTTTCGAGGGATAGTTGTGATCTTCTTCCGATCAGCCAATACAGTTTCGCGAACTTGATGCCCAGTTGCTTCCTCTTGGTTGCGATGTGTTTCTTCCACGTGATTATCCTTCCACGCATTATATAATAATTGTTTTTAGCAATATGGTATCTTATACAAAGATATAAATAATTTTTAAGTTAATTTCACAATTTTCAATGTTTAATAACAATTACGTGATCTAATAGACATACTAAGGATTCTTAAAATAACTATTGAACTCTTTTAAGTTAAATTGGTTTAAGGTGGAGAGAGGAATTGAAGAAAGTGACAGTGGACACACGTAGAAGAAGCGAAAAGCTTGCTCAGACAATCTGAATTGCGGAGACATGTCAAAACACCGAACCTAGATGATGATGAAGAAGACTCCGATTGTGGTCCCTATTACGTTTTATTCAAAAATCGTCTTTTTTAAAAAACCGGTTTTCTAATTTCAACTTTTCAAAAAATATAGATAAAGGATTTTTACAATTTATTTTCCATTGTTCCTCATTCAGATCTATTGCACGTACAAAATTTCAAGAAATTAAAATTTGGTATTAGAGAGTACTAATACCAAAAGTTCAATTTTTAGTAGGATAAAGTCACATCTTCATGTTCTTGAAGATATTCATGAATTGATTTTTTCAAAGCAAGCTATGATATGACGTTCTGTGGAATTTGTAAAATAACTAAAAACCTTATTAAACTAAAATTTTAGAACTAATTTCAGTTATATTATTTATTCAATTCACATAATAGAGACGATTTTTTAATTACGCAAATTTCCTCGAAAAAACCGGTTTTGAAAAACCGACAAATCTTAGAGTCTATGCAAGAAAAAAAGGAAATATGGTTATAAAATTATAAAAAAAATTATAAATAATAATTTTTTACTATATAATGTTTAAACAAACATTAATATCTTACAATGTTACAAAATGTTATCAATGATTTTTAATTAATCTTACAATTTGTCAGTAATAATTATCCAAGAAATTGTAATATCAGTATTGGACAGTTTCAATTTAGTTAGATAAATAATTAAAAAAAAACAAATATTTAAAAAATACATCAAATAAAAGCTAAAATTTAGAATTTTTCTAATTATTTTTATTTATTTTATAACATTTTTCATTGTAATATTTAAATAGTTCAATAATATTAAACTATATAGATCTATTGAATCAGTAGCTTGAAATAAACTTTTTGTTTATATGTATGTAGAACAGTATTTAAAATGTTAATTTAGAACGGTCCATACTTAAACGCTTACGGATAAATAAATATTTCGTGGAAATTTATAAATAATTGATTCGATACTTCGTCTCGATCTATGCTTTTTATGATCTATTTACCAGACGATGAAACTTCCTGGAAAATTTCGTAAAACAGAAATCCTTGAATACAGTAAATATCTAAATATATATACAATATCTCATGCTTTGATCAGTCCGGATTCATTACAGTCCAGTTTAAAAAAAATCAAAACTTAATGTTAAGTCAGCAAAATATTTTTTTTTATCCTTAATCCGGATACAAACAGTATTGGATTACTCGGATTATTCGAGGTATTGCTTTTTAATCACCATTGTGAATTATAATGAAATATTTTAACAATGGGATTTGATTAAATTGTATTAGTAATGTATTTATAAATGATGATGTAAATTGTAGAATAGTTTGTACTTAAGAAGTAATCATTCGAAATACTACATCAAAAAATAAATTAGTTATTGAAATGTTTATATTGAAACATTGTTGTTATTCACTTCACATAACATGTTTTTCATTTAGCAACTACACATTTTCTATAAATATTTACCAAATTAGCAATTCGAATATTGTGGTTAACGAATAATAAACTAGATATATGCAAATCACGTTACTGGCAGGACAGTCTTACAGTTTAGGCCAGTGGTTTCCAAACTTAATGTTACTGCGACTTTATATATTTATATAATACAATTTTTATTTATTAAAAAAACAATGAAATTAAAAAAAATTGATTCTCAGAATAATCTTCTTTTTCTTGATCAAGAAAATCGTGAACGATTTGTTGATCACATCGATGAAAGAACAAAATTTCTTAGTAGTTTTGATGTCCTCTTTCTTCATCATACTTTCGAGTGTCACTCTTGTCGTTAAATGCCCATATAATTGTCCACGTCTGTTGTCGGATTATCTCGCAGATATCCACAATGTCTTTCGTATTCCTGTAAACGGGTTGAATCTTTCGATCATTATCCACTCCTGCCAAAGGTATCTCTGCATCAGAATTGCAATGAAGTTGTTATGCAAATGATTGAATTTATTGATTGTAATAATCATTTTTGAAATAATCCTCGATTATAGTGTTGCACTGATGAAAGATTTCCATCATTTCGTCGCAGGCCGTCATAAAAATGGTGTTTGCAAAATTGCAGATCTTTATTTTGGGTATTAAATATGGTGACTTCACTAAAGCTCTTGTTGATTTGAACTGATGCATAAAAATGTTGCAGAGAATCATCTGCAACATTTTTATACCAAAAAAATATACAACGGTATTAATATTCTAAAGAAAGTTGAGTAATTGAGTGATTATTTTTTAGGGTGCCAATAAAAAAACGATAATCAGAATTTACCCTGATTTTATTACCCGATCTTTACTTTACTTTTTAAATGATAATAACAATTAATATTCAACTGCTGCAAAGGGATATAGTTTTTTGTGCATGGAAAAAATAATAAAATGCACAAAAGATCATTAAAAAAACACCAAAATTGTAAGAGCTGGCTCTTAAGTAATTTAAAAGAAAATTGTAATGATGTTTTTATGATAACATTTATATTAAATTTATATAAATCAATTTCATAATTATGTACAATTTCAGAAGTATAAAGAATAAAAGCAATGATTACAAAACATATGATTCAGTTGTCTAGAAATTTGTTGGATTAGAATTTTTTGGCTCTACAAAAACTTAAAAAAATCAAATTTAATTTCTAAAATATTATATCTTTTTTACAATATTTTGCGTTACATCAATGATGAGCATACATTACATTTTTTTAATTTGGAAACCGCTGCATTAGACTCAGTGTCTAGAACTCACGAGAATATGCAGGGCCTATTTTTGAAATTTACGATAATATAAGAATTGGTATTTCAAAATTAATATTTTGTTGTTAAGCTTCAAAGAACTGAGATGGTGGGACAACAAATAATTCATTTTATTAATATAAGAAAATATAGTGTTCTATGTAAAGTATTATTATATTTAACTATTTACAAAATTACTACGCAATTAAATAATATTTTATAGTGGTTATAAATGACAAATTGAACAGATGATGTAATATTACATTAAACATTAAAAATATGATAATTAAAATAGAAGCAAATTATGTCTTATTATATCAATTGATGATGATAGAAAATAATATTTGCTATTATCAAAATATTAATATTCATATATAAAAATAATTTATATTTTTTCTGTTTATATCCCATCATATGTTTGTGGATAAAGCGACCCCCTTTAGAGCGAACCTGAGCAGCCAATTCTCATGGCAACTGGAACTTCTGCTTTTACCGTGGGCTTCCTCCTAACGCTAGATGGCCGACATTCTATTATCATTTTCCATGAAAACATAATATTAGTTATTATTAATTACATTCAAAGTTTTTAATTATTTACTAATTACTTAGTTAATGAAGTACGTTTCCTCAAAACAATGTATACTTTACAACTTATAAGATAGTTGTACAATAAAGCAATTTTAATTTCTCTTCTAAATTGTTATGAAATGTCATTAGTAAATTGGCTTATTATCTCTAAATGATTTTTAATTAAAAGAAAGTGCAATATAATACAAATTCCGGAAATTTTGATTAAAATCCGAATAGACATGTTTATTTGTTAAACCGTAGATAATGAATAAGATAAATGAATTATATCATAAATAAAAATTTCCTAAATTGATGTGTCATTATGAAAGTTTGATATTTTTGTAGATATTTACCAATTTAGACGGAATGAATGCAGTCAATAGCTCTTTGCATGTAAGTATGCAATAATTTAGTTTATTAATTTTATTTTCTTTAAAAAAAAAACTTATAATACATATAAACTAATATATCAATATTTTTCAATTTTTCATTATTACTATTACAGCTTCTGAACTAATTGTAATTATTGTATTTCTTATCTCTTGTAACATTTTACTTTCTGTGATATCTACTATAACTTTTGTGATTGATTGCAACACTTTCATTTAGAACAGTGATAGTCAACTTTTTTTATACCTTTTTCTGTAGAGGAGAGGAAACCTTACATAGGGACCATGGGTGGAGTCATGGTACTGTGGGATTCTTACCGCACTAAAACCTCTCCCCTTCTTCGCCAGCATGCAGGACCTGTATCGCTATACCACTCTGCAATGCTGATTGTCATTGCCTCTCTGGCACTTCCCCTACATCATATTAATGCTGGCCTCCACTGCCACTATCCTCGTAGGCCGTCTGCAGCCTCCGCTCGTCTTCTTCCTTGCTTAGCAGCACCTCTGTTATGTACACCGCTACAACATTCCAGCTGTCCACACTTCTCAGCATTTCACCGATAATATTTTCTGGCGCTAGCAGAACTCCCAATTCTGACTCCGCTCTGTGCTTAATTCCAACCCATCTACAGCACCTAAATAGCGTGTGCTCAGGGCTATCGTCCTCCTCGCAGTACCAACACCTTTAATCCTCCTTCTTCGCAATGAAGTGCAAGTACTTGCCAAAGTATCCATTTTATACCTACCGCCCACTATTGTATCTTTGTTAGTAGCAACATTTTCTAACCGCCCACCGGTTCCGCAGAAACTTAATTTAGCGCAACTGTTACGTTATGTTACGATGTTTAATTTAGCATCGCACAAACCCCAACCGCCCACAGTGATAGCTTGACTCGCCTAGTAGTGGGAGGTTGGGACTAGGTTGACTACCACTGGTTTAGAATGACCAACATATTTGCATAATAATTGATCTTTGTCTGCAAGTATAAATTTCTAAATTAGTAGTTTACAAGTAGTAGACCACTAACATTTTTTTATTAATGTAATCTAAACAATAATTTGTTAGGATGTTGAAATGGTGTATATTTATAATTATTTTATTATGTATATTAATAGATTTACATATAAAAAGATTGTGATAATCAAGGCATTTTGTTGCAGTTTAATTGGAAGGAGTGAGTGGAAAATCTGTAGCAAAACATTACTAACTGAAGTGCTCATGAGGGCCATATTGATCGTGTCGACAATGTACGCTAAATTGTAATGATAAGAAGCGGTGTTATATGGTGTGAATAGAGTGCAATTACGTAATTATACTGTAAGATATACAGACGTTAAACCAAATCAGAAGCAATTGTGAAGAAAGTTTATTTAATTATAGAATTTTGAAATCACTTCTAATTAGGTAAATAATTAAACAACATTATTAACACATTATAAAAGGGTTATCGGTTATGGTATTTCTGTCCGGAATGTTTAAATTTTAAATAAATAATAAAAGAGGATTAGTTCATCGTTTAAAAATACACACATTTAAAGGGTTGATAAATGTTGAAAAAGGGAAAAGGTCGGATGTTTGGGTGGTTGGGTGGTTATTAGGGTTAGAGTGAAAATTGATTCTTGTAAAAGCATAAATAATTATTTTATTGATTTATGTAAAGTACAGGTATCCCCCAACTTACGAACTAGTTTCATTCCAAAGGGTTGTTCGTAAGTTGGGGGAATTTAAAAAAATTCAAAATATACTTATCTTACCATACTTCATCATGGTTTTTACTTTTATATATGTTAAATTGCTTATTACTGACTGCATAAATTTGAAAAAATAGATTAAAATATACAAAATACTTACTTACACATACTTTTCAATGTAGACATCACAATTATTTAATAAAAAAAACGACAAAAGAAAAAAATGCAACAAAACAGACAGTACATCTTCCAAAAATATTATATTTTATTAAAGAAATTATATCTCCTTGTAACAAGTAAGAGCTTTGTTAGTAAGTCCGGGAGTTCGTAAGTCGTGTGATACCTGTATAAAGATGTGCATGTATTTCATGTACAGACGTGTAGAATATGTATGAGTCAGAGAGTATTACGTGCGGTTATATGTGTGTGCAATGAGGTTTATCACAAACAGGTATTGATTAATGGAATATTCCGTTCCATCTGTTTGCAATTACGCCAATACACCGCAAACGTAAATATAAAATTGATTACATCCCAGGCGCCACTAAATTTTATTTACATTTTGCTATTCAACAATTTGGTAGCCCTACGATAAGTACTCCCTCGTCATTCCGAATTACCTGAAATTATACAAAAACAAGATTACTAGAACAGTTTTTCTTTTAAATGATTAAACTTCACTTCCAGAAGAAGAAAAATACAAAATATTGTTTCGAAGGCGTTGGTTGTTGCCTTAGTAATGTTAAAAAAAATAACATTAATAATCAAAATGAAGTAGAACTTCTAAATATTCCAAGCGATGAAGATAATCACTTTGTAACAATAAAAAAAAAGATTGTTTCTTTTAAATAGCAACAGTTACTCCGAATAAAATTTACTCTTTTGTGTTCTGAAATGTTATCATCATTTTATGCAATAAATATGTATTTCCAAAACTTATAAGAACTTTTATTTTCATTTTTTTTGTACTTAAAGACGCGTTTTTCATTCGCGTAGAAAAAAAACATGTGAAACCGAAAATCGCGTAAATTCAGCGACGTCTGTATATTTTTTATTTCATGAAGTATTTTTTAGGTTAATATAATTTCATAATCATGCACAATGTTACATAATACATCTCCACAAAATCAATTATGTACTATTATCGATATGAAATTGTCTGAAAGAGTAAATATTCTTCCACTGGCTTAATCATTTTCATAGCCTTACATAATAAATAATTAATTTGTACTAATTATTTTTAGTGTCTAATTTTCTAATTTCTAATGTTTCAAATTTAAAAACAGTTTTGCTAATTTTAAATTTGTTTCGAATTTATATAAAATTATTTAATGATGATGATAATAAGAAGACATGAATACCAGCATTTAATATAAATCAATGCGCAAATAAATGATGACGAAAATCGAATTGTGCGTATTGTACAGATGTGCAGTAATTGAACGAAACGCGCAATTGTAACTGGAATATCTCTCGGTTTTGGCCATACTTTGTGGATCAATGGTCAAAGAGTTGTAATTCGGGTTAAATGGGCGTCGCGCTTCAATTGTTCGCCCTGACGTCAGCGATCCTATATGGTCAGATCGGTTAGATCTTGTGCTGTCTCACACGTACCGCAAATAAAAAAAATAACTTGTAAAAATAGCTTATAAACTGCGTAACAGTTGTTGACGAAAAATGAAACAAAATAAAAATAAGCGAGACACGAGAGAAGAGAAATCATTCCAATATACACCGAGACACTGAATGCACACTATTTTTTTTTTCAAACGTTATGTATTTTTAACGATCCGGATAGATATCGATGGCCTTTGTAAATTTTTCTTCCGATAGAATTTCCGTACGGCTTAATGTACATTCAAAAAGGATACAACGTAGGTGTTGAAGGAAATCGCATGATGTATTTTTGGTAGCTGCAAATCTCGCGTTTTGTGGTCGTGCCAAAAAATCAAGGAATGTAATGACCTCCTCGATGTTTTTTTTTCAAACTGAAATTTCATAAATTCACATTGATAACATTGAAAGTTCACTCGCACGGTTTTTTTTTCGTGTTTATATATACACACGAATTTAAGAATGAACTGTGTTTGACGTAAAATATATCAATGTATTTAACACATTTTTTTCTATCGTTGCAACTAACATAGATTTTATAAAAAATATCTAACTTCTTTTAGGATTGAATTGCTTCAAAATTGTTAGTATATTTTGAATCCATCATCAAATCGTTTTAATATTTTCTTCTTGAAATATCATGAAACACGTGTATAAGTAAAATTCATTAAAGGAATAATGATTTCAGAAGTACACAATTATGTTTATTTATAACTATTTTAGAAAAGTATTAGTAACAATTTCATCTACTTGGTACATCTAATTATACTACTTTAAAACTAAAAAATATCTACTATCATATGTATATTGTTGTAAAAGATTTGGAAAAGTTTATATGAAATAAAAAATACGTTACAATTTATTTTTATTTTTAATGACATTCAACATAAATTTTCAGTTCATCATTCATTCAAATAACCGGAAAGGAATATTTCAAAATTCCATTGATTTTTAATTGCAAATCACAACTTCACTTTTTCTACTTGTCATTCCATTTTGAAGACATGTATTCAATAAAATAATGGTTGTAACGTAAAAGCAAACACAATATGCTGTAGAAGAGAATGTCTTTTTCTTAACTTTTGGCGTGCATTTTTTTAATTTAAAGAAACGGACAGGACTTATGACTTAAAAGTTATAGACATTACAAAATATAATTCAGGTATTCAAAAAGATATTTTACTTTTACTAACATAATATTTACTTTCACTAATTAAATCTATTGATATTCAGAGAATTCAACTATCAATACAAAATAAAATTTAAAAAAAGGAAATTATTACAATATAATACGGTAAGTTTTTTTTCTAAACTAAATCGATTAGAATAAAACGGATGCGATTTGCAAAGACTATCAAATCTTAAAATACTAACATCAGTATTATTATATCTCGAAGGTTACTTAACAATATAATCTAATAATATCAAATACTATTATTATAAACTGATTTCTACTACCGTCATGCTCTAACAGAAGAGATCTCTTCTTTCATTGTCTACACATGAAATTTTCCATAGCTAAAAATTACATTCTATTTATTTCATATATATTATCTCAATGTTTTCAATGAAATATATAGCATAGATTTTGCTTTAGTTTGTTGTAATCAATAAATTCCCAATCTAAAAAACAATTGCAACATCTTTAATTGGCATTTTAAATCATTTAATTTAAATTAAATAGCAAGTTAATACAATTTTCTTTAATTTTGTAAATTATCAATTCATATGTATAATTTTATAGACAAAAATAGTAGAATATATTCATTATTAATATAGGATATTAGCAGTGGCGTAGCTATAAATATCTGATTTTTTCATTTTATCTCAAATTAGTTTTTGATGATGTTGAAATCTTCTAATTTTACTTCTTATAATATTTACAATGTGGGGTGAACCGTACTCAATACATTTCCTATGCCTCATGGTATGGGCGTAAGTAAAATTACACTGCAGACTACGCCCGTTGGGTTTATTGATTTACCTGCTTGAGTAAAATATAAAGCATATATCTTATAAAAACATTAGTTCAGTTTACAAACTTCGACATGAACTAGAATGGTAATATAATCCTAAAAGTACCTATAGTAGAACATAATTTTAGTTATAAAGCGTTATATATAATATTAATAATATACAGCAATACCTCGGATGCGAGCAGTCTGGATTCACTATAGTCCGGTTTGAAAATTAAAAAAAAACTAAACTGTAAATGAATAAAATAAAAATGAACTCTAAAAAATTAGTATACAAAAATATTTATATTATACATAAATTAACGTTTTTTTTCTTCTACCTATCCCCCGATGTGCATGGTAGAAAGTTTCATGAGAAAAACGTATAAATCGAAATTGTAACTTTTTGAATCGGTTTTACATTCAAATCGAAAAATATACAAAAAATGCATAGGACAGCGAAAATGATTAAAAGAAAAGTAAAAAAGGTATGGGTATATTTACTTTCTCGAATAGTCCGGTTTCAAAAGGTCCAGGATATTATCGGAATCGATTACCCGCACTATACTAGGTCTTGCTGTATATAATTCACATTAATGTTTTTTTTTTCAATCTTTTATTTATATAATTAATTTACAATCCTTTTTCAATGAAAAATTAAAGTATTATCTACTATGGGTTTAATTTCATAAATAGGCTTTAAATCGGAAATATACTATGAGTAATTATTATATATGATCATTTCATATATTGTTATACTTTAGTTCAGGAAATGTATGTCATTCAAATCGATAAACTATTATTATAACAAACTATATTTAAGTTATTGTTACTAGTTACGAAGTATACAGAATATTTATAAGAAATGTTTAAAGTTCCAGTCTAACGTCATGCACATATAAATAGCCTATAATATGCGGGTGTATAAGTATTTTCTAACTTCCGAGTCTGCGTATGATACGATCTTGACCTAGTTTTCGCTTTTTCGGCTGGAATTGGGGTTGAATGAAATACATTACATTTGCAACATCATTTACATAGTTCTACTATATCTATATTGCAAACTTAATAAGTGTAATATTTAATATTTACTACCTGAAGAAACGACCTCCTTTCCTGTTATCCATATAAAATATATTTTAATCTTACTAAATTTTACTTGTAAACAATTTATTGTATACAGTAAAACCTATTTTAATGCGGTAGGGGCCGCATATAAGAAACCGTACAAAAAAAATATTCAAAAATTTCATATAACAAATGACTTTGTACAATACATTAGAGAAACTATTTTTATTCGGTGGAGAGAAACCAACGGAATTCATATACCGCATAAAAAAATCGTATAAAAAAGGTTTTACTGTACTTAAAAGTAACAAATACTTATACAAATGAACATTAAGCGCCGTCTTTCTACCCTAAGGATTATGATATTTCATCATTCTGTTATTGTATTTTGCATGTAAGATTACGTATTAAAATTAAAGCATAACAGTTCTTTAGAAAGTGGTTTAGACCAGCGTTTCTCAGCCGTATTAGCAAGTAACATTACATATATATTAGTATGTAGTTGTACTACGACTCAATTACTAAGAGAATTTCACCAGATTTTTATTTTGAGACATAGTGGCAGATTCCATTTTACGATCGATTAAAACTCTTAAACCTAATTTTGGATCACGATAGTCTCAGAAAAGCTGTTTCATATTTGAAATGAATATAGCAAATAGTACGTAATATATTGCAAATAAAATGATTTAAAAAAAATATGAAATACATTGAACATGTATATAAATAAATCATTTTTTGTCTTCATGTAAAACGATGCAAAAATCGATCAGCGCTGTCCTCGACGTTTATTATTTAATATTCTTTATGCATTGACGTAACTGGACGAAAGATAAATAAATAATAGAAAATAAAAATATTGAGATGAATGTACAAAGTCTATTTCAAATTTGAAATGAAAATATTTATATTCTATGCTCACTTACCTAAACATAGCGAGACTGTAAAAATATATATGTAACTATGCAGTATTAACTATTAAGAAAAGCTTATTATTTATTTGAATTTTCTTATTGCTGTATTTACTTAAAAATAGATAATGTATTGAATTTTTGTTGCATTTGACTATAAAAACTTGTTTTGTAATATCGAATAAAACATTATTCGTACTTATAGATGAAAGCTATATTTAGGAAAAGGAAATAGAATAGAAAAGTAAAACTTAGTTTAAAATTGACCATTGGTGAGAAGTCCTTTCAAATAAAGTTTTGGTTCTAAGAAAATAGTATTACAATACGGAAAGGTCTTATTAAACTGAAGTGGTCATAAATTATATTATCAGTTGGAAGCCGAATATTTTGTAAAAGCTACATTCACAAAATATTGTGTATTCAAAAGTAATTTGTTCCGTTTTTCAAATAGTTTGAATAAGGATGGAAAAATACTGTGATTTTACAAACTTTTATAAATTTTGTCCTCAAAAATATAATACTGTATCTAAAAAAGTCTATATTTCTCAAAACCTTTTTTTCAAAATAACTTTTTTATAATTTACATCGGGAATTGTGTTAGAAAATAAATATATCTGATATGATGAACAAATATGATGCGTTCCAATAAACTTAAGCGAAACTTTATTTTCAGAGGTAAAAAGTCTGGTCATAATAAAGAAAATGGAAAGATTTTTCGAAAAAAAAATTAATTTTATTAAATAAACCGTTAAGGTTTTATTATATTAATCTACGACTGAAAAACCATCATCTTTTTTATTTAATAAACTCGAGCTTGAAATTGTGGACTTTGTTATATCAAAGCTTCGTTATCACAGTTAATGGTGGTATGGCTGTATTTCTAATTTAACTAAAATAAATTGAAAGGATTAATTTTTGAAAAATACATGTTATCAAAAATATTACATTTCCAAATTGAGCCTTGTTTTCAAACATTAATAGCTTTAAGGTCAATAAAGTGTGTCAAATTGGGTTGTTGCAATAATGTGCAAAGCAAAAATAGTTTTACGTCACTGAACATAGTTAAGAAATAATATATTGCTTTCTATACAAGACATTAAGGGTTTGAGTTGATTGATACAACTTATTTCTTAGAAAGGGAAAATCGATGTATAATTGTAATTGATTTTCGATGGTAATTGCCACAAACAACAGCGCAACCATCGTTCGTAATTGCATTTTTAATTGGTGCGCCTCGTGGCAAATTGAATGGAAATTTACAAAGTGATACGTGTTTATGCACGAATTTATAAATACGAGGGATATTTCGGTATTTGCATTATTTATGTTACGTTTCGACCGAGAGGGAAGCCATGATTCTCGAGTTCTGAGTCTGCTAAAAATGCATCTCAACTAGGTCAAACGGTGCGTTTCGATCCGATCCGTGATGTTCGCAGTTTGCAAATCCTGCAATGGCGCATTACTGCTGCAACTGTCGAAAAACCCTGACCTGTTCCCTGCTACTATTATTACTATTACTACTACTACTTTTGCTAAATATACACTAATATTATTCAAGCCCTGCATTTTACATTGATTATCATCTTGCATGTTGCGGTTTGTATTCACCCGAGACGTAATATTTACAAAATGACTGTTGTGTATTTGCTGCATTTAAATGAATGAATAAGTCTGGTAAATGTCTACGTCGTATTCTCAGCGTATTATCATTAACTTGTTAAAATAGATTGATGCTAATAACTTAAATTTACTCTGTCAATTTGATCAACAAACTGAATAACATTTATATTATATTTCATAGTAATTTACTAATTAAAGTAAACAACATTTTTATTAATCAAAAACTATATGTGAAAAACAACTATATCATATAATTATGTTTAATTAGAGAAATGATTATGTCGTCAGATTTTCCTGTGTATTCTGGATTAAATCATCATGTTATAGCGCTTTAATAATATAATAAAAATAAATAATTGTATACAAATAAAATCATTTTATTTTCAAGTAATGTGTATGTAGTGGCGGATTAAGGATAGTTTGGGGGTCCCAACTACTAAAAACAAAAATATATTTTGTCATGGTTCGGGGGTGGAGAAAAGCGAGGGGCTACTATGGCATCAAAAACTTTAGCACCGGTCTTGGGTGAATGTAATATAAGTTGACTCTTGATTCTTTAAAAACGTTATAATTAAAAATTAAAATAATGTTACTTTATAGTGCCAGAACATCAAACCTTGGTCCACCTGTAAAATATTATTCATGCAAATTGATGACACTGTACTTTAGAGATATTGGTAGAACTATAATCTCAATATAAAATTTCAATAAATAGTAAAAAGCGATATCTGAGAAGGAAATTATAATTTCTTTTATTATCTACTAACTTCTGAAATTTGTTTACTGAACAAATTAATTTTATAGATATGATTTTATCTTAAGTTATAATATTAAGGTAACTTAGAATACGATTAGATTGATGTTAAAATATATTATGTATATATAAATATGTTAGTTTATTAATGTTAACAAGGTCGTATTCAAAGTCATAACATATTTGGTTTATATTAAAACCAGTCTAGCATTCTTGTTATGAACACTACATGCATAATACGATATTTAATACCAGATATAATATTTCAGATTGTGGTTTACCATTGTCATGACATTTAAAAAATTGATATCTAAAAACTAATTACAAATGTGGTAAAAAATGCTTAAACTGCAATTGTTATCATTATTATTCAAATGTAAATAAAGCTGTAATTATGACCTTAATCTTTCGATTTTGAATTTTATCGATACATTGAATTGTTGAATCGCTTATTATATTTGCGAATCCGAGACTTTCACCTCACCGCACTCAGTAGAAAGTTTCCGTATTCCAGATAATATCGATTTTGTAAATTCCGTACGTCATAGTAATGCATCGAAAGATCAAGTTCCTTCACTTTTACCGAACAATCTTGGCAAGAGGTCGATGCACCATTTCTCAAGATACATACAGTGAACCAAATACCGGAGGCATATAACGTAACATAAACATTGCACAACGAACGTTTTTGCGTGCAATTTAAAGTCTACCTTTTTGCGTTATTTGATATGCTCGTTGTTCTTGAAAGGGTGATATTGTATTCCATACCGTACAGAAATAAACCTCAGGCAGTTTCCATTAGTGAAAAGCGCTCGCTATTGTTGTGCAATTGCCACATTCTCTCTATTCTCAAACTGCAGCAAAACAAAAAGTACTGAACAACGGAAAAGGTGAAGATGACTTTCGCAACGAGGACATTGCGCAATTAGAACGGCTCTTTAATAATGCAAGATGGTTTTCGCTGCACGCAAATGCAATGGACAGTTGGAGGCCTAATGGAAAAGTCGCGGTGCTTCTTCGGGTTCACAGCAGGTCGTTGTGTCCGCTGCATTGTGCATTCATATCTTTTATAGCCTTCTCTTTTTCATTTCTGCACGAAACATTCCTTTGTAGAATAATCGAATTATTTTTCTAGAATAAATGAATACCAGAAACTACTTTTTTTTTGTACGAAACAAAATCGCGAGGTATACGTACTTCGTGGCCTTCAGGGAAAGAGAAAACCGCGACAAAAATGTTTATGTGATCACTGTCTTCCTTTGGAATCGATTCCTTCAGGTATTGAGACTATCGATTTAGTCGTAAATGCACTTTCCATCTGACGATAATTTTATTATCAATTCGCAATGATCAAAATATAATACAAATAATAAAAGTTAAACGACATGGCGTTAAAATCATCATATTTCAATTACCGATGAATAATCGATATTTGTGACGTATTACTCTGCTAGCTACGTCATAACATTTTATCAGACAGTCTATGAAACGGTCAATACAGTAAAGATTGTACAGGTAGCGCTATCTACATTTAAAAAGTATAACCATATTTTATGTGTTATACACTAATAATTTTGCCAGGTTTACTACTATAATTTCTAGAATATTCCTCAATTAATAGGGATCGTCCATTAGCCAAGTTGTATTGATGCTGATAGAGGACATCAAAAACATTATTTTAAATTATTTAACAGAAATTACTATAAAGATACGATAAATTAATATTAATAAATGTATTATTTCTAACAGCTGATATAGTAACTTATTTTATCCACTACTTCCGAATGTATAAAATATATTAAAGATAATATCATCGATAATGTTTAATACCTTTTGTTTTAGTCTGTAAATTTGGCTCTTTTACAAACGAATTTGTTTGTTTGCTATATTAAACGTTAGACTATTGTCTATTGTAAATTAATGTTTAAACTAAATACGATTTTGATTGTTTATTTACGATTATGACACTTTTTCTCATACTTTTTCCCAAATTTTAAGCCGAGATTATTATTATAAGTCTATAATCTGGCAAATCTAGATATATTTGACATATTTATTGAGGTTATGTTTAATATGTTAATATTTTTTCTAATAAGGTCAAAGGGCTAACTGGTCGATAGTTGATTGACCTACGAGACTTAAAATTATTTAATACGCAATAAACCTAAAAATATATTTAATCTACCGAATTAGGATAATTTGCTAGACTATTTATTATTATATAGAATTTTGTTGAAATAATCCTTTTTTATTGGATAGTTCACATATTAACATATAAAATAATGAATATTCTTAATACAAGGATTATTTCTGAATACAGCCCTTAATTTGATGTTAATCTAGAGAGAAAAATAATTCACTTATCCATAACATTTAACATTCATTAGAAATAAATTTACTATCAAGAAAGTTCTACACATTAGCGCTTTTTGACTAAATAATAATATATTTAATTACTTACAATTTCCATTGCAGAAAGATTTAGACTTGTTATTAGTTAAGAAGATAACATTAATAAGGTATAGATATTACACTGCAGTGTTGGTTTAGTTAACAAGAATATAAGTAGAAAATGTTGTTATGTATTACAGATATATTTTAATTTTCTGTCACCCATTTGGTGATTATTAGCCCCCTACTTTTTTGTTGTTGGTGAGATTCGAATCTGCCGACTTTTGTATAAAATTTTATCATACAGGCGACTATAGTTATGTATATAAACATAATACTATATATATGAAATATTATTAATAAATAATGGAAAAGAAATAAGGAAAATGTAACAAAAATTAAACTAATTTTATTATTATAATAACTTATTCTGCCTTTGGTGGTTCTAAATGATCAGGTAACAATTGCAGTTCAACCTAAAATTAATAATAAGTACAAGAAGTTTCTTTACATATCACAACATTACCTTTGTTGCCTTAAGTGCAACACCCTCAGGTATATTCCTTTCAACATATTCCAAAAGTGTGTCTGCTGTGGATCCAGTTAAATGCTTATACTGAACAAATGTGAAATATGTTCGAAATTCATATTGTACCCTGTGCTTCTTGTAAATGTGTACAGATTTCAAGACTGTAAATTTTTCATGTACTGGTTTCCTCATATTCCATCTAATAAATTAATAATAAGCATTTAACAATTGATTATAATGGAATTATTATATCATTACGATTTTGATTGAACATCCAAGTGTTTTCCAGCAGTAGTCGCGAATTTTGCAAAACTATTTAATACAGCTGAATCGTTTCCTCTCAGTTCTAATTCGATTGTCTTATACAACTTATCAATTGGTTCATTAACTTCTTGTGGTTTGCTTGCTGTCTCAACTGCAGTTGCATATTTAAAATTTGAGGTTATATTGGGCAGACGAAGAAATCTGGATGCGGTTGTCTTCAGGATATTCTAAAAAGTAAATTGTTTTAAATAATTATAGGTATATAAAGTAATTGCTTATACCATTTTGTGCTTTGAAATTCGGATAATTTTATAGGTTATAAAGCTCTACTTTATTTTTGACATTGATTTTTAACCTATTTTTATAGTTATGCAACTTAATTGTCTTTAAACTCATAATTATATTAAAAAAAGAAAATTAAAAACAAATATTAAATAATATAATAAATGCTATTGGATGAAACAATTTTATATGAATGAAAGGTAACAAGAAAAGTAGGTTTTTTTGTTATTCATTAAGTCAGTATTTATTCATATTAATATGGTTTAAGGAATAAATATTAGAGAATTAATGTTCGGACATATATTTGGTTTTTCAAAAGTATTGAAATAATATAAACATGTGATAACAAATTTTGAGAAATAATTACAAATAATATCCCAAACTGGGAAAAAGAAAAAATAAAATAAAACAATGCATGTTTATTATTTCTTCTTTCGTTCACTTTTTTACGTTTTCAAATAAATAAGAAAATAAATGTCTAGGGTCTCAATAAAATATGAGTATTTGTATGAGTACAGCAGTCTTAATAAACCATTCCGAGATTAAGGAGAAAAAAAATAGTAGTAAACACAACAAGATAATAACATTGGAAACAAATAAAAATTGAAACAGTGTAAGTGCAAACGGCCCTCAAAGACGCTAATTGAACCCCTAGATATCTATATTTATTTATATTCATTGTTCCTGGGGATAGTTCCATGAATTGCGGTGTTGTGTCCAAATGCTGCTTATATTGAACGGGTTGTCGTAGCTCATGGTATTTGTTTGCTGTTGTTGCCTTTGGCTCTATATAAAATGTAGTAAATTGTAAATTCTATGAACTGATAATGTAATTCCAGACACAGTACCTCTTCGTCTTCTCTGTGCGGTGGAAAACCAGGTGGAGTTCTGGTAGGAGTCCGTGGTGGCTCCGGAGGATTCCATTGCCACACACTGGATGTACCCCATAGATATCCAGAATTATTGTTCTGAACATCACTACCTCCAAAATTGCTCCAGTGGTTGTTAGTAGACCTAACATTGTTTTGCGGCATCATCCATGAGTCTATAAAATAAAATTGTATTTGATTCCAATTGGGTTTTTTTCAATCATAGATATTTTTAAGTCCAGCAATTTTTTTTATAAACTTTATAATTTCAAATATAAATGTGTTATTAAAACCACTTGAAAATTGAAGTTATAAATTTTCATATTTTAAGTATACATTTCATAATAGTAAAATAAAAATGTTTACCTTGCAATAAAGAGTTATTATTGCCGTTTGTCACAGAATGACTCGGATTAAAGTATGACGAGTTTGTGATTCTTGAGGGCCACGGATCTCTGGTATTGTCGATATCCAAGAACGCTTGAGAACTCTCAGCAGCCAAAGCCTCTGTGCAAAAACTATCAAATGAAGCAACATTTGTGTCCGTTTGAGCGGTCGTAGAAGTAAAATCCTGCCAGAGATCATGTTTTCTGGGTCCGATGGGTCCCAATCCAGTTGCAGGTTGTTTATATGGCTCTACATACATTGTAGGTTTCGTTGCTTGTGTACTTCCAATACCAGTTGGAGATTTTGCCACGACTGTTAGCACTGAGTTTTGATTAGCAGAATCACTTCTCGCAACAACGTCGCTGAACGATGCTTTATTTTCACCCCAGATGCTGCTGGTAGTATTGTTAGCATTGCTGTTATTGCCACTGCTGTTGATAACAACCCCGCTGACGTGCAATGTTGGGCTTGGATTTTCCACAGGTTTCGGAACAGTAACTTTTTTATTAATACTACTACTGTCTTTCTGTTTATCCTTTTTATCCTTCTTACCAGTTTTAACTTTAAGCTCGGTGTTTTGCTTTATGGCAGTTTCATTTTTTTCTGGAAGCTTGCCGTTGTTATTGTTGACGTTTCCTAATACCTTATTCGATTTCGGGAAAGATTTCTTTCTCTCCAGCTTGGTATGTTGTTGTGGTTCTTCTTTGGCCAAGTCACTCTTGCTACTGCTGCTGCTACTGCAAGGTTTAATAACTTTGTTACATTCCTTTTTATGATGTTTTTCTACATCCTCGTTATTACTGCTACTTTCTGTTGTCGTGGAAGAAGTCTCTTCTTCGTAAACAACTTTAGGTTCTTCCACTTTTTTTGGCTGTGGCGATTTCTTCAGTCCGCGCTCCTCGTGTTTGTGTTTCTGCATTTCTAGCCAACACTTTCGACGATTTTCCCTCTCTTGTACGTCCGTTCTCTTTGGACATTTCTTTTTGCTCTTTCCCGTTGCCGGAATAACCGCGGTATACTTTTCCTGTTTAGCTTCTTCTAATTTGGGCACATTTTCAATTTTCTTTGGTTGAGACTCGGTTTCTGCTTTATTGACGTGCATTTCTGATCGTGTCTGTGCTCCAATTAGTTTCAGATTTAAAGTGTGCTGCGTGTTATTCTGACGAGGGGCGCCAATTGTGTCCTTGAGAATATGCTCGGACTCAACTATTGGCATCACCACCACAAATGCGAGGAGCAAAACCATAGAAATCCAGCAAACACAGTACAGAATCCGTTCCCATGATGGACGTGGAATAATGTTTGAACATATGGCTAAATAGTACGAAGGAACTGTTGTGACTAAAGTGTAATTAACTGGATAATTAAGACTAGTACGGAGGATCAGAGTCCTCGTAATTTTGGCCAAAGTAAAATCGGGTGTAAAAGCAATATCAATCTTCTTTGTTCCATTCGGTGGCAGCACCACTGGTTCACAATTGAGAACCTTGAATCCATAACCTTCGCATGGCAGCAAGTTTATATAATAGGCGTTAATGTAAACCGGAATATCCCCTGTGTTCCGAGCGGTAAAAGACCTTTTTATTGTCAATGCGGAAAGGGAAAATCTTTTTCCCTTTTCCCACTCACATTCTTTCAAATGTTTATCGGTCAACTCGAAAACCAAGGCCTGACTACTGCCCGGTTTCCTGTTACCGAATTTGAAATTCGGAAAAGCTCCTTTACCGCTTAGGTGAAGCACTTCGAGAACAGTCAAGTTGTTTCGTAAAAATACAAAACCTGAATTACTTGTTGCATCGAGCGCTTTAAATCCAATACGAAAACTGTAGTTCTCATTGGGTTTTAGCCGAATATTCATTGACGTCTCTTGCATTAACATATCACTGTCGCAAGTACTTGCCATTTCTGTCTCCAAAAAGAAACCGTGCTTCGATCGCTTAGTTACTCCGGGTGATACAAAAACTGGAGGCAGACCCTCAAATAGCACATCGAAATTTGGATAAAATTGATCAATGATTACTTGTATGAAGAGATCATAACTCGATGGATTCTTCAATGTTATGTTCCTGTACGTTATGTTTCCCACTTGCGTTAGTGGGAATACATAGCTTGTTTTGTTCTCGAACGTCTGGTCCAACAACAAACTAGGCCAACTCATCTTCACGCGAGTTTTAAACATGTGCCCTTTTACTTCAGAGGTATCCAGACGCATGGTCAAATTCTGCCAGCGCTTCAAACCATTCCAAGTTTGATTCAAGTACCGATTGTACAATGTATTGACTAGATTCAAATCAAATTCTGTTGTTGCTCTAGTTAAGGTCCACGTTTTCCACCAATTTGCTAATATAATTAAAAAAAAATATATATATACAATGAATTCAATTTACGATTACACCGACATTTAAATGATATATGAACACAATCGAATGATTAAATTAATAGTTAAATCAATGAATAACCAAATGTGCCTCAACACTATTGCATGACATTCAAATTTATTAGTTGCAGCGTTTTTATAAAACTGCCTCACTGTGTTTCAATTAATTAAGATGAACGTACAAAAAAATAAACGATTTACAAAATGTATGTAATATGTTGTAATAAATAAAAGATAGCGTGACAAAGCTCAATACGTGTATAATAATTAAATCGTGTAGAATCGTCATGACATAGAAAATAATCAATGTAATTACCCATGTGCTCCTCGTTGAATCCTAAATAGCATTCATTCATGCAATGCATCGTCGGATCCAAATACAAGTGTCCTATGATTTTGGTTGCCCTGGCAGTGATGTGGCCCGAATGTTTACTCGTTATACGAGAATCAGGGGGTATGTTCAAAATCTCTTCGATCACCATCGGATCACTAAATGTTGAATGAACACGTAATGGATGAGAGCAAATTTTGCCCTGAAAAAACACAGCCTCATAATTGATTCACACATTTCGGATTTAGCGAGGAACATACGGGGAAACATTGATCAAAAACCAATCGATCTGGTCCAATTTCCAATTTTCCATGGGCCACTTTAAAATGCATCGGTATGGACAGCAACTCGTATTGGGTATGGACAGTAATATCGCCCCATATCTGCATCTCTATTCTACCTGTTCTAACGATTAATTTTAAAACAGCATATTCTCCACTTTTAACAGACATCTGCGAAATTGATCAAAATTAACTTTGAATTATTCCCCATGCTGCACATAGTACTGACTACTTACACATTTAGTAATATTTTTATAAGTATCTTGCAGAAGCGCTCTGTCTAAATCCCCTTTCCCACATCCTAAAATTTCCACACTACTAGAAGACAATGAAGTTAACAACTGTTTCACAGCTATAGACACTGGGTTATTGTTAACTAATAATATATAAGTATCTTTCCGACTGTCAGTGCTGACTAAGCCTAAATCCAATGAGTTATCCTTACTTCTATATGGCAATTTCTGCAAGAACCATGTAAAACCACCCTTAATAACAAAATCTATTGAGTATACATAGTATATGTGCTTCATTATAAACTCCTAATGAATCATATGGATTACAATTAAGCTATATAAAAAGGGAAATGAAACAAGGAACACTTACCAAATCAAACTTTCCATTATAAGTAACCAGCGGAAATTGAAAATTCGACACATTTGTAACGACATGAATGTGCGTGTTTAACTTCAAATCGGCTAAATTTACACCAGGATTCATTTTTAAATTGAAAACCACCTTCTCCTCCCTTTCTTTCAATACTTGAGACATAAAATTTGAAATCTGAAAGCAGTTTAAATTACAAATTAAATACAGATAGATTATAAAAGAAGCTTACATGGAAAAACTTTTGAGCTTCTTCAGATAACGTAACATTAATTAACATAATTGGCGTCAAGAAATCATTCCTAACATTTATTTTTCTAACATTTCCACCTTTATCGGACTTATCGCTAATAAAGTATCGAGTAGTCGAAGTGTTCACGCTCAGCCCACCTTCGACGACCGAAATATAGTAAGGGATTTCAGTTTTAATTTTACTGTTCTTGTATTTAATAACAATTTTCCCAGAGAAATCGGAAGTCTCAAACGCAGTTTTCCCTAAAAAATAAGTAAAAATCAAGTTATTGTCAATGGTAAATACGATTAAATAAACATTACAATTTAACTTTAAAATTGCAACTTCTGCACTCTCGGCATCAGCTTTCTTGCTGCTGCTCAATTTGGCATTATCATATATGATTTTGATAGCTTTTGAAGTGGTTGTAATCGAGTGAATCTTAATAGACTTCTTAAACGGATTACTCAGATTTAAAGCGACTTCCTTTTCTGGGTCTAAAGAACCGCCAACTCCAAAATCCACATACGCTTGCGGCGGAAATAACATAGCCTGTTGAGTTACTTCCACCTCTAATGGCACCACGAGATAATCATTAGTGTTGTTTAATTTAATTCTAGAAATTTAGTTATAATTTAATTTAAAAATTTACAAATCTATTAGAGCCGAATATATTACCTGACAAACGCTGTATGGTTTTGTTCGACTTTGGCTAAAAAGCAAACTTTTATTACAGCTTTGGTTTGCAGTGGAGGTATCTCCCAGATATCCTTGGGGCCTTCTAGTTCCCCAGAGGGTAGTTCTAAATGGAAATCGCCACCGCTACTGTAAATTTCAACAATCTGAAAATACAATAGTAATGAGACAATCCCAAAATTTGATATGCAAGAGTTCACCTGTATGGGTTCCAAGTGCGGGTTATATAAGTAGATAAGAGGCGAGAAGAAAGCGTTAACTGGTAATTTAACACCCACTATTGGACGTAAACGGTAGGGGCTGTAGATACTTGCACCCTTCACCTGGAAAAAGCAACAAGTAAAACATTAGAAAATTGCGTCATTCATCAAGTTTAAAGATGTAATCATTCAGCAATATTCTAAGTGAATTATGCAACATTGAAAAATAGTGCATTCATATAATAGATATAAAGTTACAAAATACCTTATTGCTTTTGTGTTAAGCACACATGACTGATACTTAATTTAAATACATTTACTATAAAATTGAAGTCCAATAATTAATAAATGTGAATAGTTTTATGTCCTTCAATACTATAATATACTATTTAGTTACATGGTATTTGAAGTGTCCCTCAGTGGTGTGAATAAATAAGTTGCTTTCGACAGCACCCTCCTCTCTGCCTAAGAAAACCACTCTAAAGGTTGTATTTCCCAGAGGTGGTATTTTCTAAAAATGAATGAATGAATCATTTAGAAAGTTGAGCACAGGTGTAAATTAGTAATATCACCTTATCCTCAAAAAATGAGCTATGAAAGTGCACTGTGTTGCCAGAAATTGAAGTCATATCAATGCTGCGGTTTCTGTCTATGTTGTAAAGTGTCACCTTCTCAAGATGAGGCATTCCCAAGGGCCTGGAAAGATAACAGAAATTACAATGTCTGCACTTCTCAGATGAAGTTTGATAATAATAAAGAAATATATTTTTTAAGGAACATATAGTACTTAACCTTTGTTTGAAGTCTAGAAACTCAGGATCAAATTTCAGTTGCATTTTAATGCTGAGTTTGTTTAATGTTGCACTCCTAAAACGAAAATATAAATAAATAGTGGAAACAACTGATGCAGCAATGTTGAGTAACATGAGATTTGGATAGTAAATTAAATAATGCTTTGCCATTATTACCTGATATCAGAAGCAAGTTCCTGTAAACAAACAAACCACGATTAGAAAAATTCACTCTCTTATTGTGATTGTGGTATAATTGATTAGATAAAGAATACATGGTGTGTGTTTGCGTTAACATGTTATTGTGTGTTAAATTTACCTCTTGCATAGAAGATATTTCGTTGGCCAAAAACCTGTCATGATTGTTGGAAATGAAACCTGCGAACAGAATGTGATCTTGACAATGAGTGGACAGTGCGGGAACGGAGCGGCGCCCCGGAATGAAAACAATTGATAACAGATAGAAGTAGTATAAGAATTGGCGAGCAAAAATCGTACCATGACTATTGTCGTATGCTGTTAACTGTGTTCTTACGACGAACTCTAGCAGCGTAAAAACAAGAATAAACCACGATATCGAACGCTTAAACATTTTAACATTTGTGTGACTCGTTCGCAACGGAAACTCGCAAATAAAAATGACTTTTTTCACTGCGCGTTTTTTCCTTTCCTTTCTTCAGGATTCCACTTTTGTTTGTGCGAGCGAGAACCTTCTCTCCGTTCTCTCCTATATATTTCGCGAACTGTCAAACTCGCTACTTTACACTTTTCTTATCTGTCCATTTCAAAATAGTGAACATAGCAGCACGAGCAACTGTCGAGACGCGCATGCGCGACCGCACGATTTTAAAATCGATGCTAGGGCCTCCACGCATTTTCGAAAAATGTTCCAACATATGGACCGCAAACGGTGCTACAACCAACCACAACCAACACAGGACGCACGGCCTACAACCCTAAATCGTGGCTTCCTCAATGTTGGGAGTACAAAAAAAAAATATATGGAACAGTACAGAAATGCACACGACGATCGCAGTGGCCCACGTGCATCCACTGCGGAACTGAATTCTTGATCATCATAGAACAAACCCACCACTAGACAAACATTTACATATATCCTTTCGAAAGACAAGAAAAAAATGGTCAATAACTTTGGTACAACCATGACATTAATACATAGAAATAGCGCAGACTTCCTTTTGGTTGTCCTTCAGTTTCATTATTTGCCAATATGTTCTGATAAATGATTTTCTACATATTTTGTAATTTATTAAGAAACCATATATTCTTTGGTTATATCTAAATCGTTCAAAATTTCAAACGATTTCATTCCGTTCAATATTTACAAATTGAAAACATAAATTTTATTCATGTTAATTATTATTGAAGGCTGAAATATTCTGGTCTATAGCCATAGTTATTTTTTTTATAAAATTATGTTACTATTGAAATAGATTGATAACAGTTACATGCAGGTGATAGTAATTATTGATTGTCAAAGGATCTGATTAGAATCGTTTCAGTCGTCGGGTTGTTAAGTTGTCACGAAGATTAATAGCTAACACATTTGCTTCTTTAACGCTTCTACTTGGAGGATCACATGTAACATTTTATTTGTTATAGCGAACATAAATAAGTTCCAATAGGTTTGAGAATGATTTTATATATGTTGAGTACATATTCAAATTAGAACGATATAGGATACATATATAGGATTCAGCCATTAAGAACAAAAAATCTATTGAGTGTGGTTTTCATTAAAAAAAAAATAATTGCCCCTAATATCACGGACTATTTGAAAGTGGACTCATGGAAGAACCAAATAAAATTGAAATAAACCGCACATAAAGAGATTTGATCGATCATTTTCTGTACTATTTTATAGAATTTATTTATATTTTGCATAATTAACAATCAATAGTGAATCAGGACATCAAGTTTTACAAGAATTAAGAATTATCTGTTTTCATAAAATTTAATCTAAAACATTATTTTTAATGATTTTAAGTAATTATACTTTAATTTACATATTTATTTATTATAAACAATTCAAACTATTTATTACATAATTATTAATTATTATATTTATTCTTAAGATGACAGAAAGTAAATTATAGTCTTTAAAATTTACTATTCAACAAATATCCGTTTATCATTCTTTACAAAATCTTAGTTTTGTTAATTCTATATTAATATTCATTCAAATTTAAGGAATGAATAGATGAATAGAATTCGAATTAAATCATTAATTTTGTATTCAAATGTATCTCTGATTTTCATTGATCATTCATTGTACTGAATTTAATTCCTCGCTGGCATTACTTTGTCCTCAGAACTTTTTTCAAATATATCTATCCAGATGCTTCCTTAAAAAAATATACATTATTATGACTTAATTAAAGTTAATATAAAGAAGCAATTATGCCAAAAGGCTATATTTTCTTTTTGAAATGCTGACTGTATCGAAATCCCGACGTTCGAAATCCCGACTGTATCGAAATCCCGACAACCATAATCCCGACTATATCAAAATCCCGACTATATTAAAATCCTGACAACTATAATCCCGACTATCAAAATCTCGACTATTTCGAAAATGTCAACAATAACATTATTAATAATAAATAATAACAATTAATAATCTAATTGTATTTGAGATTATTTCATAATGTTAAGGTTTATTATGAATAATTCAACAAAATAAAATAAATGAATAATAATTTATTGTTAATTATTGTTAATTTATTGAAATAATTTAAAAATGTTATTGTAAAATTTTTCGATATAGTAGGGATTATGGTTG
Organism: Nicrophorus vespilloides; assembly: GCF_001412225.1. NCBI lineage: Eukaryota > Metazoa > Arthropoda > Insecta > Coleoptera > Silphidae > Nicrophorus > Nicrophorus vespilloides. The sequence goes on along the minus strand of NW_017100093.1, from coordinate 874,763 downwards.
TCAAGATTCTGATACAGTCGGGATTATGGTTGTCGAGATTTTGTTATAGTCGGGATTTCGATACAGTCAGGATTTCGAACGTCGGGATTTCAATAGATTGTCTTTCGGTTGTCGCGCTTGCGATATTGACCCATGCTAATAATATAGTACGATTTTATTAAGTCTTGATAATCCAAAGATTATCTATCTCTGATTTCGAATATATTTGCAACAAATTGCAAGGGAAATGTTTAAATTGAATGTAATGGATTGATTTCGGGACACAGTGGAATATTGTCTGGTGTTATCGTTGTGGAGTTGGGAATTAAATAATTCAATTGGTTTAAAACAAGTTTATTATAATTGGTACTCTTGGGGTCCCTTTCCAAGACAATGTAGATAATCGACAGTTTGACTAAGACCTATTCTAAAATACTTATATTACTTACAAAGTTAATTCTTATTAATACGGGGTAGGAGTTGTGATCAGGAGTAGGGTTTGATTATATTGATGACTAAGCGTTCCCACGGGAATCGGCCTCGGTGGTTTTGTTTATTATAAGACCGGGACAAATTCCTATGCATTTGTTTATATGAAAAAGATGATCGATTACGATTGTACATGTAACGATCTTTATGTGTTTATTATAAGGACTTGAATTCGGTATAAAGGTATAGGAGTATCGATGGGAATATTTACGCATGGTCCTCTTTGTTTATATTGAAGTGTATCGAACTGGAATCACGGTAGAGATTCATTTATGCTAATGTTTATATAATAATGCGACTTAGAAATGCTTTGGATGTCTCTACTTCGTTAATACACTATATTAACAATAACAATTATAATAATAATGGTTGGACACAACAGTAAAATACAACGGATAGTTTTTTAAATGAATTATTACGAGTATACAAATACAATATTTATCAAGAATTGTTAATGTTATGGTTTTGGTTTTAACAAATTACATAATTGTTTCTTTTAATTAGTCCGAAACTAAATATACTTTGATAAAAATATAATTGTGAATCATAACTAACGTCTTATATGAATAATTAAACATTTGATTGCAAAGTAATAACAAATAACCACGAAAATTGTAATGTGGTTGTTGACGTTGGAAAAACATTATAAGAGGACTTTATACTTCACATTTTTATCAGTCAAAAAGAAAATAAAGAAATGTATCCGGCCAGACAGTAAAAATGAAAAGCTTACAACCACGTATTTATTTATACAATCTTAATTATCTACTACAATCTTCGTATTGTAATAGACGAAAAAAGCACTTGACCTTTATGCGGAATCATTATTTTTATTACCCAGGTCCATCAACCACGGTGTTTTCGTTATTTGAGTTTCAATGTCAATATTTGATATTCCTGACTAAGCATTTCCACATATGTTAAATCAATTGGCACAATGAAACCAATGTGAAATAAAAATTATGTATAAGGAGAGTTTGTTATATTTTCCAAAATATCTACTTGTATTGTGGAACATATATGTTATATTACTTTAAACGTGCCTGCATAGCAACTGCATTTTTTGTTGGTCAATTTAAAATAAAATATATACGGTATTATGAAAATAAATGTATTATAAATATGCATTGCTATGAATACAAATTTAGTCAGTTATTGACTGTTTTTTGAATTTTTTTTTGGGTAAAAGTCCGTTACGAAATTTAAATGGAAGCGCGGAAAAAATGATCTCAACAACCTAGTTGTGTATTTGATACATCAAACGTATTTTACATTTCTTTACAATTCATTGTATGACTACAAATACGTATTTTTTATTTAATACATTAAATACTATATAATCGGCAAGTGAATTTTCAACACTAGTTAAGGTAATTAAGTCAATATCATTTATTTTATTTGGAATAAAATGGATTAACGTGTACAGGTTATTCGGTTTCCATGATGTTAAATTCGATGACGAAGGGATTGTATGTGGTGAAAGAAAAATCCGCAAAAGAAATACTGCAAATGAAAGTTAAGAATATCTACTTTCCTCTGAAACAACAGAAACATATTAAGCAACATATTAATATAAAAGTGTTGCCAATAAAATTCAAACTGATTATGAAACGAATGAAAGTTAAATGTAAAGAAATATTTCGTTTCAAACATACAATCAAGATAATGAATCAAGATGATTTGATTAAATTTTACAAGCGCATAATTCCATTCGAATTGTTTGGATCACAACTGAATAACGACATGTTTTACAATTTATTAACGATTATTGCTACAAGAGCGACTCACGAGTGTGTTTTGACTCAATCTATTTCTTCAGGATATGATCCAAACGCTATAGATTGGTTGCACGACGTCATTCCGAACAAGAGGAAAGCTATGTTACATATGGGATTAAGAGTTTTGATAGAAATTATTGTATATCCCACGTTTAATAAAATGTTTCATCCAGTACGCATGGGTCAATATTACGAAATACGCTTTGCGGAGAGAGTCAAATGGAGCAACTACCTAGCAAAAGTGCGAAATTTTTTAGTTAAAAGTAAGAGTATAGTGGCTGTTGAGCGAAAGCTTGTAGTGAAGCCCAGAGGAGTTTTGTATATTAGGCCGAGAGGTGATCTAACAAATATAATAGATTTTAGACCTTATGTTGTATTTAACTCAAAATTGAATGTAATGAGTACTATTTATAAGAAAACTGTCACGAAATCCTTATACCAATACGCCGAGTCTCTAACTTTCGTAAAAAGAACTCATTTTGGGAAACACTGGCAGAAATATATAAGGATAGTCGGAGATTCCAAACTTTTTGCTACAAAATTGGACTTAATGGATTGTTTTTCTAACATAAGTGTAGACATCTTAATCGATATCTTGAATGATGCTGACGTTAAATATCTTTCGAAAAATATGAAAGAGAAACTCAAATTTTATGTAAAACACCAATACGTCATGTTCGGCAATAGGTTGTGGCTGTGGAAAAGAGGTCTGCTGCAAGGCGATCGATTTTCATCAGGATTGTGCGAGGTGTATTTTGCCAAACTGGACAGTGTAAACTTGAGAGAATTTAATAAAACCAACTGCTTCCTGCATAAAACTGTAGATGACTATTTCTTCTGTTCCACCAAAGAAGAAGACGTTGCTAATTTCAAACAGATTTTAACCTCGTACGCAATGATCAATACAACTAAGATAGAAGACAATCGAATCACCATAACGTATTGTAATTTTAAAATAAATTTAAACCACAGGCACGTATCGAATTACTACAGATTTCCTAAGGACACACATATCCATTGCAAATACAAATTGTGGAACGTTAACGCACAATTGTCGCAATTGGGACTATTAACAAAATCGCTATTTTTTGCCTACAACAATAATAATTTTAACGCGACGGCGCTTAATACGAGTTATAACAATGACCAGACGATTTTGCGAAATTACTACGAAGCAATGGTTTTGTTGGCCTTTAAATTTGATGCCATGATAATGGGAATCTCTTTGGGGAAGCCGTCCATGAGTTATAAAAGCGAACATTTCGAAAGACACATATTCTCCACGGTCCATTACTATTCAAAAAAGTTGATACCATCTATTCCGAGGCGAGTTAAAGAGAAAATCGCTTACTTCGCTTTCTTAGTCGTGTTAGAACGACGAAAAAATAAATTGTACCGTGAAATGGTTAGCCATTTAAAATTATTGATAAATAAATTGTATACTTCCCAGTTTAATATGAGCTATTACAAGCAGTTGCCAGAATGCTTTAAAAATATCTCATTGCGAAGAGAATTTAAACCACTCGTTTAGAATCATTTTTATAATTAGTTTTAATGTTTAAATAGAAAAATATTTATGTTCTTATTACCTTTATTATGTTACGTTTATTTACTTATTTGCTACTTATTTGCTATGTTACTTATTTGCTACATGTGTTTAATATTTGTTGTGTTTTATTAAAATGTTGACTATAATAAAACTGACTTATTTTCCCTTATTCCTTTCAAACTATTTAGAAATACATGAAATAATTATATATTATCGATACTATATAACGTAAATGATATTGTTCGAAAGTTATGTTTCTATTTCATATTTACTATAATCAACTTAGTGAACTTCATTGTTGTTACTTGTTAAAAATGCTGATATTTTTGTCAATTGAAGATACTTTGAGATGTAATAAACTAATCATTGGAAATCCGATTGATTGTTAATACAATTAAGTATTCATTGCTATTGTTCTACTCTATATCATATCTATACAGAGTTTACTATTTCAATTAGAATTGATATTACTAAACATCTATAAACATATTAACAATTCCCAGTATACAATCAAATAATGTCCTATAGGGAATTGTATGAAGTTCCTTTTTGTGCGTATTCCATACGGTAAACACAATAGTTGCAACATTTGCCGACGACAGAGTAATGTAGGAATGGCTCAACATGTGTGTTTCAGTAAACCAAACAAAATCGTTGCATGTCACGTGCACACAATGAATTTCAAAGGACTTCTATCCCTCAGTTACCCTAGCAACAAAATAACAACCTCAGCGAACAAAGTGCAATAGGATAATATAATAAAAAAATGTATTAAACGATTTCAATTAAAACTCTATTCATAATTGAAAAATGTCTATTTTTCCTGTAGTTAAATGTATTTATTTATAATTGTTGTCTTTTGTTTGCGTTTATTAATATTTTTTTATTAATATTAATTTATAATTTAATCGTTGTAGTTTATTTTTTTCTTGCATTATTATTGTATATAGTTTTAAACTTTTAGTTTTATTTATTTTTGTGTTTAGAAATTTATTATATTGTATTATAGCTTACAGTTTTATAGTTCTGATTTCCTATAAACTTGTATTCATTTAGGTATTAGATTAGTTAAGGAAGAGATAAGTAAAGTCAGCATTAATTACAAAACACCGGCTGGATATTCATCCAAACCCCTTTGCTTAGACATAGAGAACCATCACCGAAGATTGAAGTTTTTCTAATAAGCAGTTCGTGAGTGCGTGTCTTAATAATGCGTGTGCCTTCAAAGTGATTATGTTAATGTTGGTTACTGTAACCAGTCCGGTTTATTATTTTATGTAAAACTGATGGCTAGGTATTAGTGTATTTAATTCACATTTACTATTTTGTATATTTGTAAGTTATTAACTTATCACTTTTACATTGTAGTTATTTTAAATTGCAGTATACATATTTTTAATCACTATGTTAATCTAAAATGACCATTTTTACCTTTTTCAAAATGAAACAATTATTTTTTATGACATTTTATATTAGTATATAAAAACTTAGCTTTTTTGGAATCTATTTTAACAAGAAAATGAACAAAATATATCACGTTCATATTGCCAATCAATCACGAGTATGGAATTGTATGAATAAACGACACGCGTTGTTTAATTATTGAAAAATATTAATTAAATATTTGCGAATAGGAATACAATTTGCAGCTTAAGATTATTTAGTATTAATGCATAAAATGTCGTCAATGGTCATTTGTATTGATATTATTTATTATTTTATTATTAAAAGTTAACATATCAACTTCATTTTATACTAAGACAACATCTTGTGGAACTGTAATATAATTGATTGGGCAGGTATAGCGAAGTAGGCCATAGTACTCGCTCTGCAGGTACTCCTACAGGGTATTTTTTAAATCATTGTTATGATATATAAGGTTTCCTTATGACCTTCATGGATTTATTACATAATGTAGTCGAAATTTATAGGTAGGCGCTTTTATTCTAAAAATCATCAACTATACGTTAAGGGTTAATTGCCCCATTTCTATGACGTTACAATTTTAGCACTGTATGTGTTATTCAATACGGATTGAATGATATACGTCAAGGGTCATGCGCATTTCTACCCAGCAACCCTGACGCTTACATAAAAAATATACTAACATACTGAGAGGAAGATGATATTCGTCCTGACAATCGCAGATGTTACAAGTTTTTAGCAACACTGCGTGATGCGAAAACTATCAAATTAATGAAATGTTAGAATAATGTAGTTTTTTTTTAATATTGCAGTGAAATAGTAAATATTAATTAATAGGAAAATTAGAAAGAATTAATTTGATCAGATATATGAAAAGAATATTAAAAAAAGGTAAAAATTTAAAAAAATATACATTTATAGCTGAACTAGGAATGTGTTTACTAGGAATGATATGATTAGCTCATAATGTGGATATGGAATTTCTGAGAAAAATGAATGAATCCTTTTAGAAACGCAGCAAATTTAAAAAAAATACATGATCATTAGGTTACATTAATTATCATAATTATAATTATGGAATCATTATCATTAAATAGGTGTTATATAACAATCATACCTAAAGTAACCTATTGTAAAAGTATATATTCATGTCAACATTACTGTCATAAAAGTAAATGTAACAAAATAAATTGTATAAACATGGAAAAAACTGTATGGAACATCATTTATTTGTATTATTAACCGGGCACATTTTTTGGAAATATATCAAAATATAATAATAATACTTTTACCATATATTGTTATAATTCGTGATACGATAAAGACCATTTTAATTACTTTTTAATAGCCTTGTTAATTATATGCGTTCATTGTAGATTTCGGAACAAGTAATTCCTTCAGACTAAAGCAATAGCTTTTGATTACATTTACATATACAATTTTTTGAAGAATTAATATAAAACATAATAGAAATTAGTTAATAAGAAAGTTGTCAACATGTTTATAATGATTAATAATATGTATTTTTATATATTTCTGTAATCATTGGTAATATGCGCAACGTTAGAAAATTGAAAAGAATCTTCCATATGGTTTATTTATTTATTTTGGGCTCGCTTTCCATTGGTGTAAATCAATTTCCAATGGAAAGAGTATGCTCGTAAGTTTAAAGGCTTCGACATGAATCATTAAATGATATTTGCGGTGGTAAAATAGAGCTAAACATTAGCTATCTCCATCCGACGGTTTTGACATTTTACCGGTTGGTACTACCACGGAACACTCGGTAAAGATTCGTGACGAAGCTTGTGTTTACCATGGATATAATTATGTGTATAAAATGATACGGAAAAGTGAATTTGTTTAATTCCCAGGAGATTATTCTACAGAAGATTCGCTTTCTATCCATATACGGTACGTAGAATTTTGTTAGTGCATAAACCAGTAAATCTTCGTAGAAATACGTCCCTAGAATACATCGCCATTTGCAAAATCGTAATTGTACAGATTTTCTTTTTAACTTTATCACATTAATTCCTGTATATTTATATGCCAATTCAACAGGAATGTATCCAGGATACTTGATAATATTTGTTTATTATGCTTTTCCTAACCTAGCTTTACCCGTAAAGTGGTAAATTAAGTGAAGATTTTACATTGCCAAAGGAGCGTTGAACTCTATTAACCTTTCATTTTTCAATTCAATTTATTTTTTCATATTTGATATTAATTTAAATTTTGAAAAGTCCATACTGCTACAATACCATTGAACAAAACTATAAAGTTTATAATACATTTGAGAAATCACTAATAACTCGTTATTATGAATTTCTCCCTTCCATTACCACTTCAATAAGTAAGAGATGTGATATGAGAAAGCAATAACAAGAAAACCTATATCCAAATTATTTTTCTTTGCAAAACATAGCTGTGTTTATGTAATGCAATTATGTTATCTCTATAAATATGTTTATTTCTTTTAAAAATTACAATATAATGGACTTTTTCAAAAAATTTCAAACAATAATACCAAATCATTGATTTTCAGATTGATTATAGAATCATGAATACACCAGAGGTATCAAAAAAGGTTCTCATTGATCCATCAATTCCAATTGAGGAATTGCTTGGATCTGTGACAACCTACAACAGTGTGGGGTCTGAAATGAAGAGTTTGCAATTGAGGACAAGTGCTAGGGTGTTTAAGAAAATGAAATTGGATTCAGAATTAGCAGCTCTAGGACCAACTGATAAAAAAGGTGCTTGATTTCAAACTATATATTATGAGTTTTCAAATTTATATATTCGATTTATAGAAGAGAAAAAAGAGGATACTAAGAAAGAGGAGATGAAACCTGAAATGAAAAAACCTCCACTGAGAGGTCCACTCTGGTCACATGAAGATAAAACCTTATTCTTCGAGGCTTTGAATGAATATGGAAAAGACTTTGATGCCATTCACACTTCCATTAGTAATAAATTGAAAAAGAGAGGTGTTCCAGAATATATGATCAAGACTAGGGAACAGGTTAGACATTTGTATTATCGAATATGGCATAAAGCATCAAAGCATTTGAAGTTCTCTTCAGGTACTAATCACAAAATTTTCTTGTTTGCATGTATATATTATCTATCTGCTTTCAGATGTAAAGAAGCTTGCTCAAGAACTGTATTGTCTTATAAACTTTGGTGAGCTAAGGAAAAAATTGACATTGATAAGTGAAAAGACCTCAATCAGATTGAATGAATTAATTTACAGAGGCTCTTTGAATATGAGAGTAAAAGGAAAAACAATTCGGATTAGAACACCCATGTGCAAAGCATTGAGGAGACTGAATCAACTTGATGGTAATTAAATGAAAAGAATATAATGAATATAAAACAAATCCAATTATTTATAGAAAATGGAGGTGATGAATTAATAAAACTGCCAAATAGAATATGCATAGAGTTAAAGCCCAAAGATATGCACACATGGATGAAAGTTCAAGAAATGTCACAGAATCCAAGAGTTAAAACAATAATGCCATTGCAAAAACGACTGGGAACGATTTTTACACATTTGACTGAAAGATGGAAAACACAAGAGGTTTATGAGGTATTTTAACAAAAAAAACTTTAATATTTGTGTTTTTAATGTGTATTTGTTTTATTAATTGTTGTTTAGCACGAAAAATTACTAGCTGAAGCTGAATCAATTCCACTAGATGACCCAAGTGACAAAATATTAGAAAATACAAAACCCAGAACTGATCCTTTCCTTAGATTTCAACCTCCTTCAGACGTTAATATTACAATACCGACGATTAGTGTAACGGAATATATGACTACTGAAAATATCTGTCTGAATGCCTATGAAGAACGCATTGGAGCAAAAACGTCTGGTGAGAAACTCTGGTTAGATGCTTACCCCAGTTTTAAGAATGCTTTGAGTCGAGGTATGATACACGTTTTGTTTCTAAAAAAATATGTTTATAGTTGTACACTTTAGGTTCTTTACGTAGGGGTGTAAAACGATGTCGTACGAATAGTGTAAATGAAAAGCAGATTCCCAAATCATCATCAAGCATTATCGATAACAACGAGAATTGCTTGGTAGAAAACGAGCTACCTGGAGCTAAAGTGAATGACTTAATTGATGAAGCAGTAAATACTATTTTGGCGTTACAAAATCCTGCAGAAAATATGGAAATTGTAGAAGAGAAAAAACCCGATGATATTAAAATGGAAGAAGACTGTTTATTGCAAGTAAAAAAGGAACATGATATTGCTAAGATTAAATTAGGTTGGACTATGGAAGATTGTGGGACTTTAACCGTCGGAGATTTATATTTAATGGTAATTTGAATAAAATAATTATATTTCTGTTATCTTTAGTAAAATGTAATTTAAACTTTTAAAATTTTAGTTTGGATCAGATTCCATGGTTTGTTTGGTGTACAGTTGGGATGAACAGGAGGGGATTCAATTAATAAAAGAGGAGGAGTCTATTAATGAGACTGTTGACAATGAAACTGTGATAGAAAGTGACAATTCAGATAACTGCAATAATTACGAAAGATTAAATCACAAGCCGGACGAATTATCGGTGACTTTGAAGAGACTATTATCGATTGCGAAGTTGCATTACCGAAAGAATATTGTCAAATGTCCATGCGGTCATGTATGTGGTGCTCCTAATAAAGGAAACGGTACAAAAACTAAACCAACCGTACGGAAGAATCCTGTTGTCAACACTGAATCATCAACTCAACGAATTGAGCCTCCAAAAATTGTACAAACCACAACAGTCATTAATCTACAGCCAAGTAATGTAACTACTACAGCTAGTATGGTTCCAATTATTATACAGCCAAAGAAGTTTCCTCCAACTATATTCCGAAGGCCTATTTCGCCAAATGATAATTTAAGGGCGCAAATAGATGTAAGATTGAATTATTTTTTTAAATTTAACTTATAAATATTTTATTTTTTTTAGTCTATTCAGAAGTTAAGACCACGATATTGCAATCGAAAAGGCCGACGTCCTCGTTCAAAGCAGGTCGTTGTCGAAAGGAAATTACCTTTACTGGCGAATAAAGCAGATAGTGGTCGTCAGATTGTACAAATGAATATTATTTCCCAGGACATAACGATGCCACGACAAATAGCTCCGAAAATTGTGCCGCAAATTGAAAACAGCGTTCTATTAAACGAATGTAATTCCACGTTCGTTGAGGCTACCCTAACACCAGTAGCTGTGACCAGCAATCAAATCACAGGGACTTATGCCATATCATCGTTAGAAGAAAATAACATTAATTCCGAACATATTATGGACAATGCAACGACACCGAGTAGGGTAGGATCGCCAACAAGTATATCTAACTTGTTAGATCTAGCTTTGCAGTCTCACGTATCCAATGGTGGTGTCAAGGAAAACATTACAAGTTTTGTTGGTAATTTTTGTATAAATTTATATATTTAAAAAAAAAACTAATAATTTACATCGTTTAGGAATTTTATCTGAAAATAATATAGCCACTTCAACTCCTCCGACTAGTCCTTCAAGAATATTGAAAGAAAATGAGAATCAATGGTTAAATTCTGAAGTTGCAGACTTTTCTTTCAGTAGTTTTTTGGGTCACTTGGAATCTCCAATGAAGGCAACCCAATCAACATCAACAATAACCAACGATGATTCCCGCTTAGGACTCACCCAGGATGTCAGTTTATTTAAATTTCTTAAGTGATTTTGTTATTTACTTATAATGATAAATTTTAGGTGGATGCACAATTACAATCTCTACTTACTGAAAGTAGTTTGGATTATACTGCAAAATTTGCAGATTTGGCTGCACAAATGACTGATTCTAAGAAGTAATGAACAACTGTCTTTCTTATCATTGAAAAAAAAATGAAAAGTTAAATAATCTTAGCACATAACTACTGAAAGTGATCTTTAAAAGCAATAGATTTAAAAGAACATAAACAATTTTCATAACTAAACTTTCAATGTATATTATCTAATATTCCTTAAAGTTATGTAATGAAGTTAGTAATAGCAAGTTGTTTTGAAATATTATGTTATTTTAAATTATACACAAATATTATATAGAACAGATGTATTTAGATTTTTACATTTTAAATATATGTAGTAAAAATAAATGTAATTGTGTGTTGCCTAACTTTTTATCCTTGGTTGCCTATAATTATTTAGCAGCTGATTTCGTTATGTCAGTCAAATTCTGTTGTTGTGGTTAATACTTGGGCTAATATTTCAAGATGAATCGTTTTGAATATACCGAACCTGCCTTAAGCCCTAATGAGTATTTCTTAGTTAAAGAAAATAATGCGAAATTATATGATGGTGATCAAAAGGTACATTTGAGAATACTTATTCATATCTTTATAATGTAGTTACACTTTTAGACTAATTTCGAGGGAGGAATGGTCCATATAACAACCCACAGAATATTTTGGGGAAAACCTGGTCATTTTGCAAATGGCCAAATTTGCCTTGCATTGCCTATTCAATTAATAATAAGACTTGATGAAGAAGTGCCAGGAACATTCAGCTTTAGCAAAAGTAAAAAAATTGTTCTTTATTTGAAAGAACCATCACCAGGTACACAAATTCGTTATCACAAATAATATTTTTAAATAATACTCCCTATTATAGATCGCAATGAAGGTCCACAACTTAACAGCATTTATAATTTTGTCAAAATATCATTTCGAGATGGCTATTCACAACAGATTAGTATTGCTTTGATAGAAAGTATAAACAAAAGAAGATGGGAAATGATTGAGACTCCAACAACAAGCGCAATTGAAGAAAAACCAATGCCAAATATTAAACTAAGAACAGGCATAATTGGCATTGAACGAAGTTTAATTGAAAAACAAAAAGCTGCAGATGAAAGTATCAATGTTGCATTTCAAGATTTGAGCAAACTGATGACAATGGCCAAGGACATGGTTAGACTTTCTCAAAATATCTCCACGAAAATACGAGTAGGCCAAACGGAAAATTGTTTTTTTTACCATAGTATATTCATAAGTTTTATTTTTAAGGAAAAGCAAGGCGATATAACTGAGGACGAGACAGTGCGTTTCAAATCGTATTTGATGAGTTTGGGTATAGATGACCCTGTAACAAGAGATGCATTTAAATCGGATAATCAGTATTATAGAAGTTTAGCTAAGCAAATTTGTGATATAATGGTGGATCCCATTGAGGAGATTGGAGGAATGATGGTTCTGACAGATATTTATTGCAGAGTCAATAGAGCCAGAGGTTTAGAATTGTTGTCTCCTGAAGACGTTTTGAATGCTTGTAATTTGATGCAGAATATGGATCTGCCATTAAAACTACATGTATTTGACTCTGGTGTAAAAGTCCTTCAACTGGCTTGCCTTGACAGTGAAATTGTTGCTGAAGGAACAGCAGAATTGGTATATATTTATAATTTAATATTTATTTAACTTGTGCATAAATGTTAATAATGATTTTAATTCCAGTTAACGGAGAGAGGATCTTTGAATGCCGAAGAATTAGCTCAATTCTTGGGAATATCGGTAATTCTAGCCAAAGAGCGGTTGCTGTCGTCTGAGCGTTGCGGCAAATCTTGCAGAGATGATTCCATAGAAGGCCTACGCTTTTATCCAAACTTGTTTTTATTGCGCGATTAAATTGAGAACAAAAATATATATATGTATACTTTTATATTATAGTTGAATAAACTTGTTATTTATTTCTACTGCATTTTAAATAACGTCAAGGCGATAACCACCAGAATTGACAATTTGCCAAGTAAACTATCCAAAAATATAATGAAAACATTAAGTAACTCGTGGCCACGCGTGTCGTCATTGGCGAATTTGAAATATTCACGTGGTGCCATATTTTCCACGGATCAAACGAAAATAAACATTTGAATAGTTCACGCAGTTTTGCCTTCATATAATTTCGTACTTTGATTTTCAATCGTATGTTCGTACCTACAGTGTTTTGTTGCAGAATATTCATTGCTTAAATGAATACTATTTCTCGGTTAATTTGTTCTAATTAAGGATAAAATCAAATATGAAAGATTAATTATATCAATACATTAAGGACCAAAGATTGTTTGGTGTGTATTGGAAGCAAAGAGGGCGCTGGTGTAGAAGGATTCTTTTCAAATAAGTCAGAATCTCAGCTTGTTACTGAATGACAGTTGACGTGTAATTTCAAACATTTACCTATGTTTTGCCATTGTTTTCTAAAACACTGGGTCATATTTTAAAATATTTTTGTATGCATTTTTACATTCAGGCAAATGGTTCGAGTAGGGTTTACCTATGAACAAGTTTTGTGCGCAATTCAAGTTCCTGGAAGTGCTCGCATATAACCTAGAATAGCAACAATTTCACAAAAAAATGGACACGCCAGATAAAAATGTTTCCAATACAGAGTTTAGTAAAGTCTTCAATGGCGAAGGCAATATTGTGTATTATGGAGTTCATATACCAGTGGATGTACAGATACAGGATAATGATGAATACTGGCAAGTTTTTGAAGACAAGACAGATGCATTGAAGTTGGTAAAAAAGTACAAGAAGGCTAGATTCAAAGCTTTCAATTTTTATCATGAAGCTGTGGAATTTGCCACTAATGGATATGAACAAGCCAATAACATGAGTGTTGATGGTGGCTTTCAAAAGACAGAGCATGTACAAAGTGTTGGTGAAAAAGCAAGTCAGTTCAGAGGACCTACTCCACAGAATATAGTTAAGCTACGCAAGGCCATGGAATGTGGTGATCTCAATTTGGTGCAAAAAACAATATGGGACAACCCCAGATATTTAATTGGTGCTGGAGACACACCATCAATCCTACAGGTGATTTATCTTAATAAATATAACATATAATTAAACTGAATTTGTTGCATTTGCAGGAAGGATCAAGATATAATGGACTTCATGTTTCATCAAAATCAAAGAATGGAGACATGTGTGAATTAATTTTGAACACTATATCAAACATAAAATTTATTAAAAAACTATACGTGGATGACAAGAGCCCAGAGGAAAGAGCCAAAATACTACTTGATTTATATTTAAATACTCCAGACAAAGGTTCCCATGAAACTCCATTACATTTTGCTGTCAAATTTGGTGCTATCAAATGTGTTGAAGTTCTTGTGTCCTTCTCACAATGTGACAGAAATCTAAGGAACAAACATGGAAAGTTGCCAAGTCAAATTATTTGTGATAGATATGATGGACCTGATGCAAGAAATTTAAGTGACAAGATATCAGCATTGTTACAATATAACTATTATGTACCAGTCCTAAGATCTGAAGATAATTGTGCACCTCCTCTTATTGGTCAACCATTTTCACCTTGCAGTCCACCTGTAAGTATAAACGAATTATTTTACTTAGAAATAGTTCTTCAAACAATTGTTAACTATTGTTATTTCTTTATTAAATTTGTTTTGCAGAAATTAAACTCAGATCCTAGAAGTCCTAGATTAGAGATTCACGCATACGCAGGTCCGATGAACAAAGAAGGTGCCGATAAATTCAGAAAGATGTGGAAAACGCCGCCGCGCAATGGTAACTTCGGTAAATCGGTTATTTCTAATAGATTGAATAAATCAGACTCGATAACCAATATGCGGTTACGTGATCACGAGAAAGGGCTCGAACGTTGGGGAAATAATTTGGCCAAAACGATGTCTGTTGGTTGGAAGGAGTACTGGCCTTTTTTGGACACCTTCGTAGATATTACTTCTGAGGAAGGATTGAGGCAACTGGAGAATTACTTGGCCGACAAAGCTGCAAATATGTATCGAATGTCTCCACTGTCGTCCAATAGTTTACAGTCACCTGTAAATGAGTCTGGAACAAATTCTCCGCCAAAAGCTTCTTGCATTGCTGACATAAGTCCAATGACGGAGCTATGTAGGGCACTCCAAACATGTTCTATAAAAGATAATAGTCGACGGTTGTCAAACGGTTTTGATAAGATTCAAGAGACTCATAGTGATTTGAGTCCTTTCTTCTGCCTGGATAAATCGTTGCAAGTATTTGCAAAAAGAATATCAAATGACATATTACATCTGCTCAATGTACAATACGATACTTGCAAAGTGATAGAAACGCAAGTGAAACAATTGCAATTGTTAATGCTAAGTTACATGGACGATAATAGATTTAGGTGCATAGATTTCCAGTTGGTACATTCAAGGCTCTCATATCTGATCAAGATGATCTTGAAGCAAAACCTTAAAAAATTTACTTTGCTAGAAAACATGCTGGACTTGTGGATGGAATTTTGCAGTAAAAATTACGATTGTTTTTCATCGGACGATGAGGGCGTACAGAATACAGTAGTACATATGAAGAATCAGCATTCTATGTGCATTTTGAAACATGTGCAGGAGTTCATTTCCAAGGATTACATGATGGATGAAGTGGAGAGCGAAGAGGACTGCGTGAAAATTTGGAAGGAAATGAAACCGTGCTCGTGCGCATGGAAGAATAAAGGACACCGAAAGAATCATGGAAACAAGCGGACCAACAGTTTAAAGTTTCGAAACCCATTTAAACAGGAATACTCTAGGAAATTATTCCAGGAAGATAATACTGGTAAGAACTGTTTTAATTGAGTCATTATATGAATTAAAAACAACAATTATGTTTTAGCTCTGAGCATTAGTAATCAGAAGGTAGCTAGTTCGGATTCATCATCATCAGACGATGAATACTTTACACCTCCGTCTTCGCCAAGTTTATTGGATAATAAATCGGACGATGATGAAAATTACTATGAGACTCATCTTCCAGACATCGAGATATTCATAGAAGGGTATATATCAAAAGTATTCCTATAAATATTGTGCTCAATTCTTTTCTTCGTTACAGAGACTTTCCAACAAAAGTAGATGCTGCCGTTTATAACGCTCTCAACTACGTTGAATGCAAATTGAATTATAAAGATTATCCTAACATATGCAACTGGCAAAATGCAGTCAGCCTGTATAAAGAGAGCGAAAGAAATAAGTAAGTAGCAAAACATTTAATTGAAGACCATTGTTTTAATTTTTTGTATTAAGTTGGGGAAATGTGAGCGTTGCCAAATGCAAACTAGACATGAATACATCGTTGATGTTGACATCGACACCAATTAAATCGACTTTCTGCAAGACTACGATGGATTCCTCACCACCATACACCCCGCCCAAATCCTGGCTTCGAATCACCGGTGCTAACTCGCCTAGGGTTAGCATAAAGAATCAGCAAGGCAATGTTAGCTTTAACTTGTAAACGTATATTTTCATTTTATTCTATATATATATATTCATTTTTATTTTGTACTATTTCCTTTTAATACTTGTTTTATACATATATATATATACGCAACAAGATTATTTTTTTTAATTGTAAATACGTTCTACCACGACATATATTTTTTATATTGTCTAACATCCTAATTAAATTATATATTAAAAAAAGACAAGACTGTTTCTCTATAGTAAATGGAGAGAAAAGTATTATGCAGCAATTTGTGTTTGATCATTGAATGTTTGTTTCATTAAAAATGAAATTCAGTTATATATTAATTAGCCAAAGATATATATTTATGTTTTTTAAAGCTGCTCGTCAATAAAATCAACTCCAGGTTACATTTTGAATTTATTACAATAAAAAAACAAACAACAAAAATAAATAATAATGAAACAATGAATAATTCCTTTGAGGTCTTCTGTTAACTTTCATGTTTTGTAAATTATGTCTATTTTTCTACGAAATAAATGTGAAAAAAAAAATGCATACATAAAAGGTGCAGTTTCTGTTTGTTACTTTTGATACCAAATGAATAGTACTAATAGAAACGTTAGAACGCAAGGCACACCAATCACGTCAAATCCGTTTTCCAAATCACCTAAATGAATTACCAGCAATGAAAATATTCTTTCGCTTTTATTAAAATACAATTTCACAATTGATTTTAATTTCCTTTACACTTACCATTTTTCACTACATCTTCTTCGGAATCACTCTTGATTCCTGAACTGGTCATTTCTACACCGGACAGAGACGTCTCTAGAATCAAAGCGCTCGATTGGCCGGATTCCGCTCCACCTGTATTCTCCGGTTCTATTTTATTTATGACGAATTCGTAGTCGGATGCTGTTTTGATCGGCAGATCCGCTATTAAATTTTGTACTTTCATCCTGTCTTCCGTTTTGTTGTACATTAAATTTTCATTGCTGCCCCGAACGAATTGGAAAGTCGGGCTGGCGGATGTTCCAGGGTTGTTGAATAATTTAGACAGATTGTCCCGGATCGTGGCTACGTTTATCTGGAAGTCCTTCATTATCTTGTTCGTACTGGGCTGGGCTGATCTCATGTTATAATCCTGGAAGTGTTTATCTATCTGATCACTCTCCTTTTCCAGTACTTGCAGACGTTGTTTCGCTTCATTTAAAATAGCATCAGTTGGGCTAATCTCGTCTGAGCTACTATTTACTTTATGCTCATTCTTTTTAGCATGTCTTTTTTTAACATCTTTATGATGTGAAAGATTGTTGAAGTGTCTTGGAGAATATGGAGTTACTGTTGAACCTAAAATAAACGGAAAAAACAGAAATTAGAGAATAATTATTTATTGTAATTAAGAAAAAAAAATATTTAATTTAATTTTTACCTTCTTCACCACCTCCACTATATGAAGCTATTCCATATCTCGTTCTACTACTTAAGGTTGTTAGAGATGGAGCTGCAAGTGATGGTGGTGGTGGAAACAAACCTTGGCTCCTTTGAATGCCATTCAATTCCTGCACCCTAATCTGCGAGTCTTCCAGCTCCCTCATTAATGTGCTTGTCCTTACTGCCAAATCTTGGATCCTGGATAAGTAGGTCCTGTTCTGATCACACAGGTCATTTACTTTTACCTGCAACTGAAGCACATTCTTCTTCAGAACTGCATTCTCCATATTTACAGACTCCATTGTTTGCTGGCTCTTATCTACTTTGCTAGCAGCAATAAATTCTACTCTTTGATTTGCTAATTCATTTTCTCTATTGTTTAGAATATCCTCTTGCATCAGAAGTTTTTTCTCCTTTTCCCTTAGAGACTCTTCCATGCTCTGCAAATCTTTGTATTTGAATTGAAGAGAATGTGCGCAATTTTTTAAATTCGATTTTGCACTTTCTAACTCCTCATCCAGCTTCTTTTTCTCTTTCTCAAAATTCTTTTCAGCTTGCACCAACTTCTTCTTGTATTTTTCAACTTTTTTATTGCATTCTTCTTCTAGGTCCTTTTTTATTTTATTCACCTCATCATTCTTGATCTCCTTAATTTGATGCATCTCAATTTTGATTAGGGTCTTCAAGTGATCAATAATCTGCAATGTGATTTCTGGTGATATCTCAGCTATCTGCAGTATCTCCACAAATTTCTGTAAATCTGCCTCAGTTCTATCTTTAATTAGCTTATTTAAATTAGCTTTTGATTCTTTGTTCATGCTCATTGTCTTAAGAATGCAGTTCAATAGAGATTCTTCATTGGTGCTAGTATAATTGTTGGAAATAGTTTTACCTTGTTCTGAATTCTTAATAATTCCCAATGTCTCTAATATATCCCACATATCATTTTCAGGAAACCGATACTCCATGATTTCATCATTAATTGTTGGAAATATTTGGCCTAAAGGTACCTCAGTTGTAAATACTGACAAGGCATAGTGGTATTGCTTCTGCAGCATGTACTCTGCTATCAGTAAATTCAGAGCTTGACTCTTTGGTGAGATTTCCTTATGCTTGTTGGTTATCACAGTTCCAAGTGAGGTGTCCTTCAATATTTTTATCATTTGCGTCCTCAAGTGAGCCCTTAGATCCGTCAAAATCCCTTTATCCTCAAAATAATCATAAAGAAGCCTATGGAAGTCATCCTGTGACAGCACACTACCAGTTGGCGAACTCAGAGCTGGCGTTATTTCTTCTAATCGATCGTCCATCGTTTTATACTTATTATTCTGTGATGAAGTACTAGAAATTTAATGAGATGAACGAAAATTTTAGACACTACATAAATATGTTTGTATTTGATACAAATTTTTCAAATTTTGACGGCTGCATGAATTGCTGCCAATGCTTAGCAACCATAACAAACAATGACCAACCAAATAAATTACATGAAATTGGGAATATTAAAAAAAATAAATACATTTAAATATATTTTTTTATAAAAAATATGATCCTATTATTTTAATGCTATTAAATTTTAGAACAAAATTGGTTTCTACACGTATGTGCGAATTATGCAACTAAATATGCACATATGTATTATAATAAAAGTAATCATAATTTGTAGTGTTTAAATAAAGTATTTTTTATCAATTAATTTTAATTGAAAGGTGAAATGGAACACATATAGACAATTATTAATTGTTGGAAGGAAAGTCTGCGGTCAATAGCCCTTTACATAAATTATACTTATTATTAATTATCTCATGAATATTTACTGTTTTATTATTTAAATTACATAACATTAATGCCTAACATTTTAATGCTTATGTTTAATGTGCATGAATTAAAGCGTCTTTCACTATAGATTATTTTTTATTAAGCACAATTTAGAAAAGAAATTAAGTAAGAAATAGTTAACAACTAATTCATTTAATTTCAACGTTAAAACTTTATACAGAAATCGATGATATAATATATTATTGCATAATATTTTTAGGATATGTTCAAAATTTGTATTCATATTTCTTTGTAGAAAAAGTTATTGTTTGAAAATATATTTCACAATTATATTTATTTAATATTGGAAATATGTTAGACAGAATTTGCATTAGTGAAACATCTAGCTGAAGTAACTTCAGTATTGTAGGTGAAAGCATATTTTTAAGGGTCCAAATTGATAAATTATTTGATATAAATAAATAAATATTTTTTAATATAAATAAGAATATTTATTGCAACAATAAAAAATAAATTCTTATATATAATAATAAAAATAAAATAAAAAGTCGTTTACTTCAAAGGGCTATTGACCATAAGTCTTTCTGCCCTGTTTTTAATATATTAAATCGTTTATTTTTTGGTTTTGTATCTAATAGTAGAGTTACTATTGAAAGTCCACTTTTTCATATATCGAGATATTTAAGGGTTTACGTTTGAATCAATTTAAAAATATTGGTAAACGTTAATCAAGTCGTGTGATGTTTTTTACACTATAAAACTGTTAAATTATATATGTAGAAAAACACGACACTGAAAAATTGACAACAGATGAATCCGGGTTGTTTTTCTACACATACCTATTCTTCAGGGGGTCGCATTTTTTTTAAGTGTCGCTCAAAATGTTTGAGTAATGCTAGAACTTGGTTATATTCAAGAAAGTATATAAATAATAAAATAAGTGTATTTTTAATATTAAAATGTTTTAGATATTAGAACTAACAAATATTGTTTTATAAATAATATCTTGTACTTTCTATGATAACATCTAAGTTGTATTCAAAAACATTTGATTTTTTCTAGTTTGTTGTTTTAAAGGAAGTCCATCATAACAAATGAAAGAGGTTCAGCGAAGTCGTTGGACAATGACAGTGTTAAGTAAATACACAGTCAAAGGAAATAGTGGAATCGCATAGCATTAATATGCTACTGAAGTTAACCTACAAGACGATAGCCAACCAACAAATTAAAAAGAAGAAAATAATGATAATAACTTTAATTGGAAAGTTTACCAAAATAATTGTCAACCGCCATTAGATTTAATTAATGTTGGCAGGAATAGATTGTAAAATAAATATACGATGACATAATAAAAAATGAATATGAATATAGGTAATTCAACAATCAAGCGATAAAAAGAAATATGCACGGTAGATAACATTCTTTCCGACCTAAAAAAATACTATATAAAGTGAATCAAAATTAATTTTAAGAAAAAAAAAGAAAAGTGATTAAGATGAAGCTGCTAGTAATCGCTCTTTGTTGCGCTGTTCTCAGCCAACAGGTTATATGTCAGGAATTATTGGATATCAATGATATTTCAAATTGCTTTAGAAATATAATACAAAATGGGTCGCCAGAATTTGGCATACCGATTTTGGATCCACTAAAAAGTGAATTAAGTATAGATTTAGATGCTTTCGAAATTGAGTTAGTCAGGTACTTATAATTGATACACTAAACTTTGTATATATATTTTCATGTTATTTCTAAAATGTTACAGTGGTGCTCTAGACCTTAAAAACTTATTGCTTCGAGGATTTTACGATTTTAATTTAGAAGATGTCGATATCAGCATTAAAGGAAATGAGTTAACGCTGAAATTTAAAGTGATAGAACCGAGTTTAAGCATTGATGCTGATTACAATGTGAATGCACATATAAATGGGTTTCCCACAATTGGAAATGGAAATGTAAATGCAATTATTGTTGATTTAGTTGTGTTACTTAACATCACAGCTGATCGGCAAATTGGGAATATTAAAGTTGAAAATTTCCAAATCAGTCCTACAGTTGGCAATGTGGATGTAAGTTATAAAAAAACTATTGACATACAATTTTTATTTAATTAATAATAACTATATTTTCAAAGTTTCATTTCGACGGAATATTGGGCTCTTTGATCAGCGAGGTATTGAATACTTTCATCAACAATAACTCAAATCAAATTGGTCCTATAATTGGAAATTATTTGAAGCAAATACTTAATAATGGCAAAGGCATTGAGTATGATATAAATGACATTATCAATGTCATCTTTACGGAATGCATTAAACTTTAAATGTTTATTTTTATAATTACAATGAAAAATTACATAATATACGTCAAACTTAGTTATAAAATTGTTTAATATTATATATTTTTTTATCTTCATGAATTACCCTACTAACTGTTTAGCATCTAATAGTAACTTTAAATATTAACTGTAAATTAATGTACTTTTTGTCACAGGATTTTTCAAAATGTAAAATACTTAAATACTTTTCATTATCAGCGAACTGTTATGAATTAAGTGTTACAAACTGGCAATTTGTTATTGTTTAGAATGAGCATCTGGTTGTCGCGTCGATTATCGAAAACAAATAGAACAATTTTCCGGTCAATACATTTGAATCCAATTCAAAATCAATTAATTAACCGTATTTGAAAAACTGTGAAGAATGCAGAGCGTGCATTTAAATTGAACTAAATTGAAATTTAAACATTCTGTTTACTATAACTAAACGTGAAGGGACTCTATTTATAGCATTCTGCATAGGCCGTTTCAATGCTACGATAAGCGACGACTTAATGTTATTATTAAAATAATTATTTGCGGCGTGTCCATTAAAGGTAAACTGGAAAAGGTAAAGGCGCAGAGGAATGGATCCTTGAGTCATTCCCAGTAATTAATACGGGTTTTGAAATACACCATACATTTACGTTCGTCCACGATAAAATTGTCATTGTTTACCATACATACAAAATCGCTGACCTCTTTAACACGCACACAAGCGTGAGCAAACAACGGCACTGAAACAGTAACAACAACAACAAAAAAACAAGGAATAAAAAAAGGATTCGTTTCAAGTGAAATCGAGATGCTCCATATAAACATTTTTTTTTGCATCTGTAACGTTACATGGAAATGCATTTGTTTTCCCACAGAACCGCGAATATAAATGAAGCCAATGGCTGCAGACGCGTTGTGTGATGTAATGTCAAAGGTAATTACGCAAGCTGCAAAATTTTATTTCACATCACATAATTCTTCTCCCATGTGGATAAAACTAAATTAACTTGCGTAATAATTTTTCCATGCTAAACTTTTTTTCTTGTTCTATTCGTTGCAGTACGTGCAATTAAAACAAAGTATCCGCAGGGAATAGTTGGAACGTAATTTCCTTTATTAAGCTTTCAGTCATTTAGCATAGAATTAGTTTGATAATAACGAGCACTCTTTCACTGATGGTGATGGACGGCAATGACCAGGATAATTACGGAGGTATTTGCCATGTTCGACATTAGTTTCCTATTAGGGATTTCGGCAGGAAGGAATTTGATCAGGAAATTGTTATATCATATCCATACACATCGCGCCAGGGCGTGGACTTAATTAATATCCATTTGATGTCGAGACGTAATTAACTTATTCATTGTTTAAACTGAATTCTATTTATAAACTCCTGTGACATTGTTCGCATGTGTCGTTATCGAATTTATCGATGCATTTGGGTTAATGTGATTACTTAACGTTGTTATTATTATTTTTTTTGTTGCTTTCATAACAAAATTCCACAAACTCGGATTGATGTTTCAGTTTCTTTACTTGCAACATGCACATTTATTTGTTTATTAATTTATTTATATTTCTATAAATAACTTATTTTCCAGTCACAAGCCACGTGCTAATGTAAATATTTTTCTGCATTATGCAAGTTCAAATACTTTGCATAGTTTACAACAATATAAATGTTACGCTCCATACAACAAAAATATTATGATTAACTTTTTTACAAAGAGTAAAAATAAATCATTCTTACCATGTGTTATGCTATGCTAAACGAAAATCTTAAGTTTTTCTATTTTAAATATTATCAAAGACAGTAAATCACCGGTTATCCGTGGAACGTTAAAACATCGCTATTATTTGCTTTAAAAAAATAATATCTTTGAATTTATATACAAAAACAAAAACACATTTTTGATCATTTTAAATGGTAATCTGTATATTTTGATTATTTTCCTTTTAAAATTATTTATCAAACGGTAATAATAAAAACACAGATAAAAATCTTCAATAGAAGAAAGTTATACAGTCATACTTAGGTTAACGTTACATCTGATAATGAAGTTTCAATATAACGAAGTCTTCAATTTCTGATTGGTTTGTTAACCAATTTAGTTTTTAAGCTAATCGGAATTATCAATAATAAATGTTGAGAATGCTATTTTTTGTTACACCATTAAAAATACAATTGAAACCATTTATAGTAAGAAGTTGATAAGAAATGCTTAAATATGGCCTAGAAGAAGAAAATAACATTAAAGAAATTAGAAATAAAGATTTAAAAAACCTTCTTAGTAACAATTAAGACAAAGTGAAAGAATGTTCTTCCGAAAAATGTAACTAACCCAAGCTGTCAATGATATTTAAAAAAAATACTGCGTATAGGCAGATAAAAAAGCACAAGTTATTTACAATTTCTTTATGAAGTAAAGTAAAGGAAACGTATTTCAAATAACAAAAGGAAAAATATAACAATTACAGAAGTCTTTTCCAACATAGCGCTATTTATGTGTGAAAACTAAAATTTATTTCTTACCAACCCAAAATTTTCAAATTTTAAAACGAAATTATGTTTAATCGAAGCATGCCTGTATATTGAAATTCTTGTTCATCGACGAAAAACATTCAGAAATTCAACATAACTACACAGAAAATAGAATAACTATTCATAACATGCGCGATCATAATTAAAGAACATGTAATAAATCACATATGTATGCTACTTGGAATATAATTTGCTGTATGGAAATCAGACATAGTTAATACAATACAAATAAGAGAGCAAAAATACCTATGGTCAAAATAGATGTTTTTATTATTATTGTGAGTATAAGAATATGATTTAATTTTTATTTGTTTATATACTGTGACTGTTATAATAATGCCTGGTTTTGAAAAAAAAATAAAGAAAAATAGAGTGAAATAAAAATCTAAATAATTTGAGCTCTACTAATTTTATTAACTATATACTTAGATAATATATTTAAGGTAAGACTATTGTATTATTTATAACATTTTTTTATGTGTGAACTAATTATGATATAAACTTAAATTCTTGGCAATTGATCAACCGGATCTAAATTAATTGCGTTTATTATTTAATCGAAGTTGCTTGCATAAATGTATATCATTAATTCTGTTTTGAAACATATCTTTAATAAACGTTATATTTTTTTGCTACGAAGGCAGTTTATAACTGCGTACTTATTTCGAAAAAAAAAAACTAAACACATCCATATTTGCAATACGCATTAGCACTTTCCTTGGTAATGGACTAACTTCCAATTGTTTGTTCTTCCTTTCTTAATCTTCTCTCTTCATCCTTCGTGGCAAAACATTGACACCGTTTACATTATTTATTTTGTTCTTAAAACCCTCATCGGATTTAGCACAATATTCATGAAATTTAAATGACCTAAAATGTGTCAAACTATATTACTTGAAGAATAAAATGTATATGATAGAAAAAATATATATGATAGATGATATTATATATTTATTCAGACTCTAATAGGGCAATACCTTATTTTACTATAGTTAATTAATATTATTAATTAAAAAAAAGTACAGAAAATTATTATTTTGTACATTAATGAAAGTAATAATAATAATAATTTATTGGGCTATCGACCGAGGTCTTTCCGACCGGGAAATAAATTTAATATGAAAAATACAGGAATGAGAAAAAAAAGCAGCAGAGTAGAAACAAGTTGGTATCAATCGAGAGACATTAGGTATTGGAATAGGGATAATGTGGGATATTTAAATTTGGGAAGGATATTTGGGTTTCGAGGGGCACAGAATTTAGAGAGGGAGGCGATATTGGACTGTTTGGATTTAAATTTCAAGGAGAGATAAAGGTATCGGTCAAGGAGAGGAATAATTTTGGTTTTGGAGTAAAGGGGATCATTAGAATGATTATGTAGAGTATTATTAGGATATCGTATTTTGGTGAGGATACGAAGGGCGGAACGTTCGGATACGGACAGTTTTTTTAGAACAGGATATCGACATTGGGAAAGTAGTGGGAAACAGTAGTCAAGGATAGGACGGCATATGGATTTATAAATGGATGTTTGGCACTGTATGGATATTTCGGAGTTACGGAAGAATGAAAAATAAGTAAAATATAAATTTACTTCAGCTCAGAATTAAATCGAAATAAAAAAAACTATATAGAAAATGTTATATGTAACCATAGATCACATTTCTCATAATTGAAAATACAACTTTCGAAATAACATATAAACAATTATCACTTGAAGAATCTGTAGGATTATATATAACGAAAAGTAC
The DNA here is from genome assembly GCF_001412225.1 of Nicrophorus vespilloides. Lineage (NCBI taxonomy): Eukaryota > Metazoa > Arthropoda > Insecta > Coleoptera > Silphidae > Nicrophorus > Nicrophorus vespilloides. Next base: position 848,479 of record NW_017100093.1, on the reverse strand, counting down.
ATTTACCATTATATTACATACTTAACAAAAGTATATGAAATGTTAAAAATAAAAGAACTTTACAACCGTAAATTATTCTGTTAAACAAATTCATAAATAGGCAATGGAAAAGTTAATCAAATATTTTAAATGTTCTTGAATTTTATTCAGAAAATTATTTTTCAATGTCTGTATACCTTCTTTATTTTATTCTACATTCTACATTTAGAGGATGATACAAATTAGTTATTTTCATTAGTGTTTTATTATTGAGCAACGTAAATGAAAAAAATAAGTCTCTTTTTCTGTAGTTTTAAAGTCCTTGATTAACCCGTTTATAAACATAGGTTATTGGTGGAACACTATGAGAGGTATATTGTATTTTGTTGTAATATACTCTATTTATATCAAAAGAAACTTGTAACATATTGGCAATAGCACAGCTGTTAGTATTAGGAAACTTTCACTGGATCATTCTTCAAAAGGAAATAATTACAAACAAACCAGAAAGAAACGGCAGACAAAAATGAAAAAAAATATAGCGTAGATTGGTAAACTATAATTATCGAAGGTGAATTTGGAGCCGTAAATGTGCGGTAGGCTAAAGGTAAAAATCGTATCGGTGACAGTTATGTGCTTAAAAATAGCATCGCGACCTCTTATATGTGTCTAATTGAAGCAGACTTCTTTTTTTCTCTCTCTGATAGAAGCCGTAGGCTAAATTGGTTCTGCCCCAACACTAATACGCACACCTAAAACTAGTTTCAGATTTAGACTTCGAGCGCAATGCTCATATTTTATCGTGTCGAAAAGAGTGTCGTAATTAACACAAAAAAAAAAATTGAAATGTTATAGCACATTAATTTGCCTCGCAGTATTCTTAAACCAAATCGGTATACTTTATAATTAAGCAGCCCGAAATTCAAAGCCGAAATCCTATTAATATTTATGTAACTTTGCTACGCGAGATTAACATAAGTTTTATTTTAAGGCGCCGTACTGTCTGCTATATAACATTCTCGATTCTAGGAAGTTCTTTTTATTAATACGACTACTATTTTTGTTGGACCACTCTGGTTTCGTGTTTTTTTTGCCGTACACGCGTTTCGTTGCAAAATATTTGGATTTTTCCTTTAAACTTTCCGCTTTGTAGTAACTTTTATTTTAGGTTTGGTGTGAAATTACAAACGCGATATAACACAATTCTAGCAAATATTGAACTTTGAAAGCTTTCCTGCCCACTGTCATCTCACATTAACCCACTTCGACCAATGCCCACATTTTACGGAGAAAATGTTTAGATTTCATTTTCCTCAATATGAAGGCGTTATTAAATTACAAAAGTGTCTTTATGAAAACATAAAACATGGGTTAAAAATGAAATTATTTTTTTCATTTACGTTGCTCAATAATGAAACAAGTTCAATCTAAAAAAGTAAAGAATATATACAATGATTGTATCATCCTCTAAATATATTATTAATTTGTTCTTCAATATTTTAAAAGTAGAAAAAAATAAATATAAAGACATTTAAAAATGATTTTCTCAATAAAATTTGAAGAAAATATAAAATCTGTTTTGATTTGATTCTATTTATGATTCTATTATGAGAAAGGTGATCTATTGTTACATAAACATTTTCTATACAGGTTTTTTTAAATTCCGAATTGATTCTGAGCTGTAGTAAGTTTACATTTTATTTATTTCCGTTAGAGCGTATACAAATTAGACGACCTTGATTCGTTAAACGCTTTAATATTAATTTTCCTTGATGTCAAGGTTCTATTCCAAGTATTCTTACTTTGTTGTAGGTCTTCCACACTTCTGTATATAAACACAAATGATATTATTAAATTATCTCTATCTATTTAACCTTTTTAAAATTATATTAATTCATTAAATTAAATATATAAAATAGAATAATTTATAAATTACTATTTTTTTGTATAATAACACTTAATTACATAATTTATTATAATTAATAATTTATTTATGACAGAAATAATAACAATTTTATAATGAACATAATTAATCTTAGATATAAAATAAATTAATATGATTATTTCGAAGTGAATGATACATAAATCGAATAATAAAAGTTGATAAATTTGGCACAGTTATAGAAAAATAAAATGTGCGTTTACTTTTGTTCCTTGCTCAAAAGTGGTTAAAATGTACTTGAAACTGTTTTTAGATATTTTCCTTTCTAATGATAGAAATAATGTAGATTTTAAAATATAACATAGTGTTATTATAGTACTTTCATTCTATAGAAAAACATTTTTTTATTCCTTTTGATAATTGCGATTAATTTTAAAATATATATAAATATAGTATTGTTACTGTATCTAATAATTGTATTTAATATTATAAAATGTATGCTTGGTAATTCTATATAGACTGTATGAGTCTTTTATGTTGTTTATTTAAATAATATTCACGATGATTTGCATTTAGTTTTTTGATCTGCCGTTAAATATATTTAAAGACGTAAACTGTTTATTGTTGTTTGTCAAGAATATGAGTAAATATAAGGTAGTCTGCTTTTGATTTCGTTCTACGTTCTAAACCAGAAACGAGTTTGCTCTACGCTCCTTTCAGCGATTTAAATAATGTAAAAGTAAATATGAGACAGTGTACGTAATTGCACAAGCAAATAACATTTTTGTTCCTAGATAGAGCGCAACTTCCACTACGTGTGGTCTGTCTAGTCTAAGTTTCATAGGATTTGTTTCGCCGATGGCGAAAAATAAACACACTCGACTTTTTTTTCTTTTGTTTTGTTTGTAAATATTTGCTAGTTCACCGAAAATTTAAATTAATTTCTGCTCATAAATTTCGCACGTGCAGTTGAGCGATAAGTCGAGTGTTTACATTGTAGCGTACATCATCTTCGGTTGCCAGGTGGAAATTGGCGGTTGTCGGATTGCAGTATCTCGCCTATTTTCCTCTAAACAATGGAAACGTTTAAGAAAACAGTGTCTGCTTTAATTATAAGCAAACATCTAACGTTTATTTTTCCAATCGATTTCCGTCGGCGCTGCATTTATAATAATTCACCGGGTGAGGATAAATAAATACGCCGGAAAATGATTTGAAGCCACTGATTAAAATATTAACAGCGTCCGTCGGATGGGAAATGTTGCTGCAAGATAATAAATCGATTTAGGTTAAACAACACTGGCAGATTGCCGCCGAGTGCTTTTCAAACTATCGTAAATCAAGGTTACTTTACATGAAAGTAGTTAAACATAGTTTGCATTCGATCGGCAAATGTAATTGGAACCTTCAAATCTACTTAAATATTTTATGTTTTTGTATCTAATATAGTCACTATAGTCTAATATCAGCACCCGCTTAAATTACGAAATGTGAATATTAATTTTCCCATATAAATACAGTGGAATCTCGCTTAATGAGTTTAATCCGGATTTTTACTCGTATAGAGAAACATATTAAAAAAATACACATAATGTGTGTACACAAGTTTTAAAAATGATCTAGCAGGCGCGCAATCCGGTACAACTCTTCTCATCGACACTCGTTCAGCGAGTCATTTTTCTTACACTTCATTTTGCTTGTTAAGCGAAATGCTCGTTATGCGAGGAACTCGTTAAGCGAGTTTACATTGTACATGAATTTACGATTTTCTGATATACTCGTTCGCACGAACGTACATGATGTTTATATGAATGTAAACTTTTTACTTAAATGAACAGAAATCAAATAGTCAATTTTAATGATCCAAACACATCTGCCGATTGGTCTGAGTGATATTATTGTACGTTTATATGAATATTTGTACGTTCGTTCGAACAGAGTACCGCAAATTATTATGACGGATACACATTAAGTGATTGAATTTAATATGTTATTATAAACTTTTACGCTAAATTAAATATACATTGTAAACGAAATACACATTATATTCCATATTTTACGTAAACTAAGGAAATGAGAATTTACAAATGTTTTTGAATTGAAGAATTGTTATAAAATATCATGTGTATAAAAAAGTTATAGGATATATGAATTATTTATTATGTAAGGAACAATTAATTTATAGTTTGAAAAGCAATTATTTTAAAACACATGTTATAAGTTATTTGCTAGTTTCATTGCGTTTCTAACTAACGGAGTCGCATTATTATTTCAGCAATTTGCATTAGCGAACTTCGGCCCAGGATTTAATTAATTCCCAGCATGTTTTGTTAGACTAATGCGATGAAGCCTGTGCTCAATGCGTTCTCAGACCTTAGCGATTTCAGTATCCTCATCCTCAATGCACACAGCCTTGTATTTCCCTTATTGATCTACGGACAGCTTTGTCAAGAGGAGCGTAGAGTTGATTGCATTTGAGCGTGAAAGCTCTTAAGCATTACCTTTTGGAACTAGTTCTTTAATCAAATTACGGTGCTGTTCTTTATTACGCGTTTTATGATTGTCTTTTATTATTCATCACGGTGAACCCTCTTCCGTATGAATGAGAGAAATAAAATTCGTAATAAAATATTATTACCCAAGGAGATGTGAATTTATTGAATACATCGGTTACTAAAACTTAATATTTCAGTAGTTTGAATCGTGTCTTCATTACATTTCTTGCGTATTTTTAATGCGAATTGCATTTTCTTGATAAACTTGTTATTACAATCTTCTACAGGAATTTAGAATGGAATAGTTGAATTGTTTTCACATTTGATGCGCCTGCTGTTCTCAATTGCTGAATGCCATAAATCCAAATAAGTTTTACTGTAACTTTCATAAAATAAAACGTTCAAAAATAATGTGATATAATTTCCATTAAATTACAGTTTTTAACCATGGTAATTGGTATTTTATTATTTTTGCTATAAATTCTTGCGTGTTAAAATATTTAGTGTGTAAAATCGGTTGAGCCAATACCCCAGAATGTTTAAAATCGGACTAATTGAGGACTTATATAATTTACAGAAAAAGAGTATAAGAGTATATCCCGTATAAGGGATCTTCTACTTGGGTTCCGTGGAATCTTTGTGTTCCTGGATATTTATGAAGGGTTCCGCGGAACTTTAAAATGAAAAATGGTAAGTGACAAATATAATATCTCAAATTATGGGGCTTCAAATACCACGAATCCGAAGGCAATTTTTGTATATAATACTAGAATTATTTTGTCAATTAAAATATTCTAACTAGACTATAATAAATTCGGACTGATCGAAGCCGCACTATTCGAGGTATTGCTGTATTTACTTTATGAATGAATGTGATTGAATTAAATTATTTAAAAATAACAATCCATTAATATAATTCAAAAAATGAAACTAAGTAGTTTGACTATTCCAAACTAACTTAATTAACATTATAAAATGAATGTATAAAGTTTATTTAAATAACAATGTATTAGCATATTTTCTTACGAATGAAACTAAAGAAGTTCATTTAATATGAATTTATAAATATTTATGAATGAGGAAGTTAATTGTATTATAATTTATATAAAAAATAATCTAAATTTCATTTAAATGATATTTATTAATCAGAAACAAAACAATAAGAGTACATTGAACGTTTCAATTTAATGAATACCATTGGGAAAAGAGAGTTCAGTATTCGTGGAACTCTATTGGGCTGGGTTTATATTTTAGATGTCTGCAATATTCGGAATTATATACAAGAAAAGTTTAGTTTCATTCTTACAAAAAGTTTTCGATGTCATTTAATTATCTTTTCAATTATTTGATTGATAACCATATTTTGCTTGATATAGCGTTATATCAAGGCTCTATTATCAAGGGTAATGTTAACCGACAATTGTATCTAGGAAACGGTGGAAGTATTGACATTACATTTTTTTTATACGACGTTTTATTAAATAATGTATAATTTAAAGCGTAAAGTCTTATGGTTAATAGCACTTTGTAGCAATTTATATATTTTTGTTTTATAATTATGATGGTTTATATATGTTTTAATTTTCTATTTCTAAATTTGAATATATGTAAAATTTAATGGGCGAAATAACTGTAGTCACCTTTCCTTTGTATGTGTACAATAAAATAATTCAAATTTCGTCGAAATAATTAGTCAATTAATAAATTTATGGACAATATACTTATAAACTAACATTATTAGTAACTATCAATTGTAAATATTATGTCATGATTCATACAATTTGAATTCTTCTTCCTCTTTTATTTTAACTTTTATTATTCATTCATAACCTGCCAACATCTCTGGCTATAAGTATAAAAAAAAGAAAATAAAAACAGAAAAAACAAAATAAATGCATTAAACGGACAAACAAATACAAATTTAACTAAAAAATTAATCCAATGACAATATTAACCCAACAAAATGACGACACTATGAAAATTAAATAAAAATATTTATTCTAATGGACAATGAAACGAACTTTTAGTTTCTAAAGGGGAGGTCGAGGGTGTTGTGTCTCTTTAGTATATGGAAGCTGTCACTATTATCTAGCAGGGATAACGCGAGACTGTTGGAGTGGTTTTCAAGTCTGTTCTGGTAACGGGCACTAAACTTGGGGACTTCACTTTTAACGTTAGTACGTACGTTAGTCATGTACCAGGGGGCCTGCACCAGGGTTCCTAGGCACTGAGACTGGAAACGTTGCAGGATCTCGATGTTGGAATTGCTGGCTGTTCCCCAAAGCTGAATCAGTAGTTTATTTTCGAGGGATAGTTGTGATCTTCTTCCGATCAGCCAGTACAACTTCCCGAACTTGATGCCCAGTTGCTTCCTATTCGTTGCGATGTGCTTCTTCCATGTAAGTCGGCGATCCAAGAACAAGCCCAAGTATTTGGCATCGTCGGCCTGCGAGATGATTTTGTTGTTCAGTGTGACCGGGGTTCAGGTTCCCTTTTGAGGGTGAAGGTGACATGGCTGGATTTGGTTTCGTTGACTTTGATCCGCCACTTCCTGAGCCACCGTTGGTACGCGTTTCTAACCACCACTTTTCCTTAGCCTATGCAGGATACAATTTTAACAGTGAAATTTAAATTAATAGTAGTTGAGCTTGTCAAATACATAAAAAAAAGCATAACAATTAGGTTGTGATATGGGTCATATTAGTGTATGTGAATAATTTCATTTCTACAAAAAAGACAGCTATAATAATTGTCATAACATGGGTTACCAAACTGTGCTACAGAGGCCCCGCGAAAATTAAAGAAAAACTACTATTAACATAACTTTCGCCTTGAGATAGATCAATGTTTTGAGTTGGTGAGCCGGGGAAAAATTCTGATATATTAAAGGCGCCGCAAACTGAAAAATATAAAATATTAGCAACATATTGTATTATTCAACTGCGATTTTTTTTAATGAGACAATAATTAAGAAACTTTCTCGTTCTCGTAAATGCAGTTATTGTATACGGAAAAGTCGTGGAATTAAGTATAATATTTATAATAATTGTCGCAGTTTGGCGTAGGATGACTCTATTATGTTCCATTTCGGGTAAAGTAACCTAGATTAAATTCTAATTGTATTCGAATAATTGATGGATTACCGTTACTTCAATATACTTCAGCAAAGAATCTTACTTGGCGAATAAAAAGCATGTTTACTGTCAAAAATCGATTTGCGAATGACGCGTTGTACTTAGATCTCATTTTGTAGAATGTATATAACTCTTCTCTACATTATTAATTTACTTAGTTTAATGCTAAATTAAGGTTTATAACTCTTTTATTAAGCATTTGAGAAAATTAAATAATTCTCTTATCATAATTTATTATATTAAAAATTCAATACCGAAATATAAATGGTTGGTAGCCTCACCATGTATATTAATATTGAGTATTCTTTCAATAGGTCCAAATAATAATTGAATTTCGGTGCGGTTCGATTCGATAAATGTGTGCGAGGAACCCGAGCAGAATTTAAATGATCCCTGTTCTTTTGTGTTGCTGAGAACGAAAACGAAGAAATGAAGTCCAAAACTGAAAATATGCATACGAGTGTTGTAACGGGACGCTCCTTTCGTGGATCAAATTGCGAAGGCCGTTGTCGGAAATTTAATGACTTTCCGTTGTTGTTGTTCTACTATACGGAGACTGCACCATGTGCGAAGCTGATTACTCTATTTATATTTCAGCAGAAACAAAACGAAACTCGTGAAGATAATGTAGACGGGACGGACGTACGCAACATTTGATATTGTTGAAATTCAACTCCAACAACGTAATAAAAAACCACTTTGTAATCAAAGACTGTGTGCAGATTTTGCTTTTTTTCTGTCGGTTTATCAGGTGTAAATTTATTATTAAGTCACGGAAATTTAGTGATAGTTTTGAAGAATTGTCTCAATACAATTAGTTATTTTAATGATCAATTATAAATAAGTATGAAAATAGTTTGCTGTTCTTTACTTTTATCTATTTATTCTATACGTTAATGGAAGCGATCTGTGTAATTTTTACAATTATTTCAATTTAGTTTTATTTTTGTTATTGTGTATGTTTGTTGAAATAAATATTAGTATTATTATTTTTTTTATATAATATTTGATGAACTACTGATAACACAAGTAACAATTATAAAAAAAATAAATACATAATCATAATTCCAATCATATAGTTAATATTTTAATGCATCAATTTATAACAAATACAAAAGTTTAAAGAACTGTGTGTGTCTATTTTTATGTTTAATAAATTCATAATTATATTTATAGAACTAAGGTATTTTTTTTATTGTGAATAACAGTAACCTATGCAAATTCACAATGTTGTGTGTTGAGTGTTTGTGATTACACAACAGCGTGTTTTACAAAAATACATTTTTATCTGAGGTGATTCAGTGTTATTTCTGTTTACGAATTATTGGAAACATTGACAATAACAACAGTTAAAAATTCCGAGAAGCATGCAATAATGAAAGTATTGTTTTTCTCGTTGCGATTTCTTATTAAACGTAGCCATAAACTTTAATACATTGTATAAAATAATAGTAATTACGTTATTTTAATATTATTGATTGATTAACGATAATTGTTGGTTAATCATTTTGTAATGTTAATTATTAATTTATGTCATACTCTTAGAATTGAGCAGTAAAAGTATAAATGAAATAAAAATCACGAAGAAAATGTTGACTCCATTGAAAATGTAATGGCCTGTATTACTATAATGTTTAAAGTATCTTAATTTTGAAAAAAAAAGCTCTAGGATACTTATTATATAGAATTCATTAGATACATTTGCAAAAAAATACTAGACAAATTGAGCGGAAACATCGATCGAGGTTGTATGATTAATAAATGTGTTAAATTAATTAATTAATTAATTAATTAGTAGATAAAATCACTTTTTAAACATAAATTATACAGTCAAGTCTCTTTTTGTGCAGTTCTAAATAATTAGTTTAATAAAATCTTATGTTATATAAATATACTTATATGAATTATACTTTATAATATAGAATCTAATAAACAATATGCATATTAACATAAAAAAGCGTCTAAAAATATTAATATTGAAATGATGTTAAAAATTAATATATTATATATTTAAATAAAGAAGATTTGTGCAGAATAGGTTAAAGTAGAGACCTTTATATAATGATTTAACTTGATTACGCACAAACTAAATCTTTTTATTACAAGACTTCAGTGCTATAAACTATCTCTAATTAAAGATATAAATAGGAAACTGTACATTTCCATATATGTTTAATAATGATTTATATATAATATTAACAACAAGTGTATAAGAAATATTGATTGAAAATCAAAACATGTCAATGATTACTGCAAATACAAAATGATAGAATCGCAAATTTCTAAATATTCCATGATAGTAAGACTATATATTAGATTTTCTGAATATTTTAGTTTCCAATAAGATTTGTAATCATTGTTTTGCTTATTAACACATTCACAATAAGCATTTTTAATATATCAATGTCAATGCCAACGTTCTTGTTTTACATAATCAATTACATTCTCATTTGAATTCAAGAATTTGTATTTCTTATACTAGATTCTATATGTAACTATATATTCATTTAAAATCTAATATTATTTCCCGATTGATATATCTATTTTCTGTTGGGTTTTCAACGGTTATCTAATAATAAATGTATTCAACGAGTAGTAGAAAAACACGCATGTTAGACCTTCGTATTTATTTCTTGGTTATTATATTATGTAACAATATTATTTATTATTCAATATTTAAGTATATTACACTTTCAAATATGTTTATTATAAAAAAATCGTATTAAAACAATTCTTTTAATACTTTTTTTCATTTAATATATATTTATTAGCAAATCTTTATAAGTTCATACAGATTAAAGGGTAATGGAAACCCTGCTAACGGTATAATTTATAGGAAGGTTTATATTATTCGCTCGGCGACGGACAAGTCAGCGATATAATTTATTTTTAAGAAACTAACTTATAATTATTATTATATTAATAATAAGAAGTTATTGGGTAAAAAATATAATATAACATAAAAACTAAATTAAAATATATATAAAGATAATAAACCTTAAAATTAAAAAAATAATCATAAATTATTAATTGTTGCTATTATTACTTTATTTGATTTTGTTGAATTATACATAATAAACCATAACAAAAAGAAATAATCCAAAATACAATTAGATTATTAATTGTTGTTATTAATAATTATTAAGAATATATATTTAAAACATTGTTTTCATTAAATTTTGTAATTAATATTTAAAAAAAAATATGTTATATAATATTTCTTGCTCAATAAATAATTATTATCATAATAAATGAGTTTCTCAAAAAATATTTTTTTGAGTATCCGTCGCCGGATAAATTGATATTTTAATAAAATATAATAATCTGTTTTGTTGCATTTGTTTCTATTGTCGTTTTTTTTATTAAATAATTATGATGTCTACATTGAAAAGTATTTGTAAGTAAGAATATTGTTTATTTTAATCTATTTTTCAAATTTATGCAGTCAGTAAACGGAATTTAACATATATAAGAGTAAAATTCATGATAAAGTGTGGTAAGATAAGTATATTTTGAATTTTTTTAATATTACCCCGACTTACAAACAAACCCTTTGTAACGGAATTAGTTCCAATCCAATGATTGTCATCATTATTTATTTTGTAGATAAAATGTAATTATTAAAATTGTACAACATACATTTGTAATTGACAATCAGTTTTTTTAAAGGTTTTTTTTATACATTCAATTTACAGTATTATTTTGTTTAAGTGATAAATAGTTGATTTAATGATTGCCTTATTACTACTCCTGTTTTGATTATATAATATAAACATAAATGTTTCTTTGAAATTGACTGTGCTTCTGCAGCAGTTTAAAATCGGAATTTAAATTGATTCAATTAAAGTAAAGCAATTGAACTTGAGATACATGAACGTGACTTTGGATGTTGCATTTGCAAAGGATTTATTTCGTACATCCGTACATCCAATTTAACTGCATTGGATAACCTGCATTTTCACTCATTAGTCACGTGATTGCGTGAGTGGTAAAGCGGACGAACGGGATAGGTACGTTTTTTTTTAAATTATTTATTTCAGTTGTGTTTGTTTCGTTTCAGGGACATAAATCTCGGCGTGCAAATGCAATTTCGGTCTCCGTTGTTATTGTTGTTTGAAGTCGATGCTGGTGCTGCTGCTGCCGTTGCGGTTTTCATCGGATAATGGAAACACATACTTTCTATTTTGCTGTCCATTTGTGAACGTACACGATTGTAAATAGTGGATAATGGCATATGCAGTGGCATTTAATTCGCGCGCTCAAACACAAACACAAGCAAACATATACCATATACCGATGCATAACTGTGGGTGTTGCGCAACCCTAACGATGGAAAAACATTTGACGTTGTGCAAGAGGACAATTGCATACAATTAGCCATTAATTAATGCAAAAATTGTTGGCCTAGTCTGCCAAAGAAGCGGCAGACTTCACTTTCGAAACGAACTCACGTCCAATAAATTTCGATCGGCGCTCCTCTTCTCTCGTCATTCAAATGATGGAATGCGTTGGATGAACAAACAAAATAATTATAAGAGACATATGATCTAAACTCCAATTGATCACTTTATATTTAGCTAAGTTTCCATAGTAACAGAGATCATTGAATTCTTCAAATAATGTTTTTTTTCTTTGTGTTTTAATTGAACAGCTATAACTAGTTGTTATGACCGTTCGTATTATTAAATGCATTGATTGTACATTTAATTTGTAAATGCTCTGCGTTCCATGAATAAAAGTTAGCAAAGCGTATATTTGATCCTGATTAGTGAACCTCAGAATAAATATTTTTGCATAAAGACATACAAATCTTCGATTTTATAATAATGTATATTACTAATAAAATATTCTTGTATGTATACATCAAAGCAGTTTTATATTTAACCTTGTTTTAACATTGAATACGTTTTTGATCAAAAAAATGCGGTTTTAAAGTCCTCGATTGATCCGGTTTTAAACAATCCAAGATATTGGCGGAACGATTATTTGCACTATGCAAGGTATTGTCGTATACAATTCGTATATACAATGCACCTTTTATATATCAAATGTATGATTGATGTAGTTATCAGTTAATAGTAAAAATTGAACTTTATAATCTCGTACCTTTCTTATTAAATAAATAAAATACTATATAATATAATTAAAATGTCAACTATCTGATTGAATTAATGTAATATGACATTTTTCTTGTTGTTTTTGAATTATAATTATGTAAATTCTAGTATAAAAATAATCTAAATACTTTCTACATAAATTGGTAACAAATGACATTTATACAAATACGTTATAATTAAATAGCGCATGCTTTTTTTTCATAGTTATTATATTCATTTATAGTCTATCTCTGTATAGACTAAGTGAATTAGATATTATTGCTTTATATGCTACGTGTTTCTTTGCTACTTTTGTATTAAGTTAAAAGAATTATTGTTTGTTACATATTTTGATATTCATATGCCTTTGTTTCTATATATTGATTGATTTTATCCCAAAAAAAGGAACGATATAAAGAGAGCAATAAAAATGGCCAAAGTTGAGTGTGAAGACTTCCCTGGAATGAACAAGAAATGACATAATTAAGCATAATGAACGACAAGAATACATAATTTCTATATTTATTTTTTATTAATCAATACTTTATAAATAAGTATTACTTTATTTTACAGTTATTATATTTTGTTAAATTTAAGTCTTAAATATAAATCTAAATCGAAAATGTAACATGTCGATTTACATTTCAACTTGTTACCAGAATTGTTTATATTTTATGATTGATTGTAGATCTGAAACAATGTCACTTAATTTTAATGATCTCAAAACGAAATAAACTTGTTTCACTAACTTATAACTAATGATATATATAATGGCTGTTCTGCAATTTTTTTTTGTTTTTAGGGGAAATTCAGTAATAATTTGTATATACTTTGTGGATTGATTCATCATTTTCTAATTTAATGTTATATTTTGTTTTATATAATTAAATCTATAATTTAATTTATGGATCTATTCTTTTACATACTAGATAATGACTAAGGTTTCAAAGTTTACATATTTTTTGTTATTCCAGACAGTTTAGATTGCAAAAATAATACAATTTACAGACGAGTGAAAGGTATCACCTTCTCCATTTCTTTTACAATATATACCTAAATAAAAAATGTTCCATTAAATATTTGAATAAGCAACGTTGAAATGGGTGTTGACTGCACAGACAGACAATAGCGAGTGAATGTCCTATCGATTCATACCATACATAAATAGGTTCATATATGTACGTGAATATGAGAGTATGCCAATGAATAATAATCACACATTAAAGCATTAGATCACAACCGCTCCAAAAATTGCAAATATTACACAAAATTGTATCTATATACCGAAGCCACTCACACGTAAATGCCAAATTCATTAAAATCCTACGATCTCATTTCGCACGGAACATCAAGTGAAAAATTACATGATTACTAAACACATAATAATTAATTAATTAAAGTAACTTCCACATATACGAAATTAAATTACGTAGCTAAACAATTTTAAATTTTGTTATTTCAATTAACAGTTAAAGTATATCACGAGGACAGAAATTTGCGTCCTTGGTGGATATTACAAATATAATTTGATTTCTGTCTAGATTTAACGCGAATTACGTATTCTAATTGTGTCAAGATCGCATTTCCACTATTAAAATCACTGGCGGAGAAAATTGCGCTTGGGGAACGAGTTTTTTTTTTGCATCTCTGACTTTTACTCAGGCTTTTAAATTATTTTATGATTTATGTCTGTAATGAAATTTGAGACTGGATGAAAGTAGAAAGCGGGCTACCGAAAACGTTAGCAATAAATTGAAATCATTAAACAGAGAATCTATCATCTGTCTTGATCAGGTGTTTATTTATTGACGACAATCAAATCACAATATGTCATAAAGTTTTAATGTAATGAATTTTTCCGATATCATTTATTAGATTTAACAAGACACTCTAACATTGAAATGCTTCGATAGAAAATCAATATTTTTATGTAATTCTAAATATTGGATTGGAAAGAAATTAATTTAGATTTTCACAAATAATTAACGTTGTGTTAGTTTTGGAGAACTTCTATGAATGTAATGATTTGTTCCTTCTCATTTGAAATATGTCACCTTCAGAATCTGAAAAGTTTATGATATCGATTTGTTAAGAATTAACAATAATTGGTGTTAGAATTAGTTTTCATTCCCAAAGTTTAAAGAAAAATACGTTCTAGAGATTTTCACTCAAAGTTGACCAACGTTTTGGTCGACCTACAAAAGTTTATAATGACCAAATCAAAGTCATAATTGAATCGGATTGTCATATATATACAAGACATTACAATTAAATATGTACCTAATTTATTTCTTTTAATCATTTTAATAATAATATTTATACAACACAACACAACACAAAACAAAAAAAAACAAAATTTAACATTTCCATACCATAATATTAAAACAGAAAGTCAACTGATACAAAGGGCTATTGGAATTGTTAATTCGTTAATCGAGGTATGATTTTAATATATTTTCCATTGTAATGTTTATAGCTTATTCTTTATAATTATGTTCATGATATTGGCGACTCTCGAAAATTGTGCATATAATTTACCTGGTTTATGTAAAAGCCTCGAACCCCATTTTGATATTCATATTACAAACCGATGTTTTACGGCTCTCCTGGTGATAATATTATGCATCATATCACAATAGCTGCAAATCTAACATATTTGCAAATATCATCTATTTACTACCATAAACTTATCAATATTCATCATAAATAACACTTACGGGATTTGACCTTAAATCTGCAAATTTGTGTGCAACTAAAATGAATTAATTTAATTAAATAAGTATGATTACACATTTTCAGTATACAGGTATCTAATATACGTAACAGTTTGTTATCTAAACTATTTTTAAGTAAAAATGGAATTAAAGTTTACTGATAATGGTGTAGTAATATAAAAAAAAGTTATGTCAATAATAATTAATCTATAGGAATTATATATATCGACTTTTAATAACCTCTGGCTCTTCACTTTTATCTTTCTTTATATGAATTAAATAGTTGAGAGATCCAATTCTAGATTCTAGATATAAAATAAATAATTGAAAAACTGAACTATGTTATTTTCAATGGTATTATATGAAGAAGGAATATACTTATATAATTTATGATGGATTCATTGAATACTTTTGAATGGTTTTATTATTAAATATTTATATTGAAACATTTATACATAACAAATAAAAAGCATGTTTAAATTTTTTATTTATTTCTTGTGACTGTTATTATTATTAAAAAATAATTAACTGTTACAATAGTATATTGATTCAATTAATTCATTTTATAATTGTTTTCTACTTTACTGTTATCCATTTTCTAAATCGATTATATTGTAGAATTGTATTAGTTTTGAATTATACGAAGAGTTTAATGATGTTGAAATGGCGTGGAATTCAGTTGTCGCTGCTATAGGAGTGTTCCAACAAATGCTAGTATTGATGATTTATTATTATCGCAAATGGAAGAGCAGCTGTGGTGTGATAATCACAAGCGTCTTCGGTAATTGCCGATACGATAATAAATTGTGAGTTGTAGAAGATAATTTCCATATGGATAAACTGTAATTTCCTTTTAAAGAGACGAATTATTAATCGAAATAGAAATTAGTCATCAAGAGAGACTTTTCTGGATGCATATCGTACACACTTTTTAACAATCATCAATAGTATGAATGACCTCATATTTGCTTACTGGTGTGTATTTATCGTGTGTAAAGTATCATGAACAAAATCATCATTTTTTTTTTCAAATCGTGACACGTTTATAGTATTTGCAATGATAGCAATACATTGACACTCTATGTTTTTATATAATGAATGTTTTTTTCATTTTTTGTTTAATTTGATTGGTTTAATTTATACAAAAATCAATATTTAAAAAAAATCATTTTTGGCAAGGAGATCAAAAATTATAAAGAAAATCACATTTAAAGATGACAATAAAATAAGAACACTTCAAAAATTATATAAAATTCGATTAATTATCATGTAAAAATGTTCCATTGTTTGTCAACAATTCAACATTGTTTGTCAACATTTTGCCATAATTCTTCCTTGTTTTTGGATCTAGCACTTCCAATCTTCTCTTTGAAAATCTATATTGCTTCGCCCTCGGGTTTGTACTTAGACTTGAGCTCTGCATTTTTCAAGCGTCTTATCCAACGTTTACTATCGCTTCCAACTAAATTCACTTTGCTATCATCTGTCCTTAGGACGTTACCCTATATTTATTGAACCATTCCACTCAGTTTTTGGAAACTAGATGCGACACTCTAAAGTATCTGTGTCAACATTGGTACTTTTCGCGATGTTCCTCTATAAATCCTATTTTCAACCAAACGTCTTCTTACCGATCGAGCACAAATTTGAACCTCAGTCTCATCTTTAATTGTGGCAGCTGACTTAAATGGATCTCGTGACAACACAATTGTCGTCTGAGTTACTAGTTTTGCGAGGCCTACCTTCTTTGGAAAGCTTTTAAGGGTTAATAAGGCTTGATAAACAAATGTAGAAGATCTTCTAATAGTTTTTGCTATTTGGCGCATACTATGGCTCTCATTTCGTAGTTTTATTACTAATTCTGTTGTGCTTGTATTGCTAAATTACAGATTTTTTTATATTTAATTTATCTAATTACCCATAGTTTAATATTTTAATACTTACCAATACAAATAAATCATAAATTTGATCCTAATCTAAAAAACTGTTTTTATTCCACTGTTCTTATTTAATTGTCCATCTTCACAAGCTTCAC
Organism: Nicrophorus vespilloides; assembly: GCF_001412225.1. Taxonomy (NCBI): domain Eukaryota; kingdom Metazoa; phylum Arthropoda; class Insecta; order Coleoptera; family Silphidae; genus Nicrophorus; species Nicrophorus vespilloides. The sequence goes on along the minus strand of NW_017100093.1, from coordinate 831,144 downwards.
TTTAATATGTCTTAAATGTATTCAGCTGCAACGTTGCAAACTACATTACTACATACTACTACATATCATTTTATAATAAAAATATTTTACATAAAAGTTGCCATAAGAAAAAAAAAATGTACTAATATTGAATGTCGACAAGTGTTCTTATTTTGTTGTCCGACACATTTGGATTGGTTACCCATCCAATGCGATTGCATAATATACTAAACAGATACATAAAATACTAAATGGATGGAATTCGGCGTTTTTGAACAAAACATTTATTGGCTTTCAATGATGTAAATATTAAGATTTTATTTTATTGATATTGCAATTTCCTCGCAAATGTCTTGTAAATGTGGGCTCGACAATGACTCATAAATGAAAGGTCACGGCACCATTGGCACATGTCCATATTACATGCACGAGAGCAATTGTAGAAGGAAAACATCCTAAGATGTTCTTCACTTCGCTTTAATCGAATTATATCAAAAGATTATAAAATTAAATGGAAATTAGTCAAATGAAGCACGATTATTTTAATTTCTGTAAATGACATAAAATATTCACTTTAATTAAGATGGATTAATTGAGCAAATCCCATTATTCGCAGCATCCTTATAAGTATAAGGATACAGTATAAAGATTAAGTTTATGATAAAAATATAATAATGAAATATCTCGCAGTAAAGTTTTTTTTTGTGCAGTTTTTTTTATGCAGCCCTCAATTATTTTGGTTTCAAACAATCCGGAAATTTGTGAAACCTATTGTCCGGACTGTGTGAGGTATTACTGTAAATATATTTGATACCAATTAGATAATAATACAACATGTTTTTGAAGAAAGTTTTGGAATGTTGCAATAAAGTTTAATATTATTTTATATTTTTTTAATAATTAAGCATCAAATATTCAGTGTCAACTGTTATTGCACTTAACATTGTTTATTATTTATAATTTAATTTGCCCGTGTGGTTATGTAAATTGTAGACAGTTTGATTATTATTCTAATCTATTATTAGCAATTATTTACGGTGACACAATGGAGCGAATTTAGTGCGCTAGATAGTAATCTGCTCCAGCCCGAGTGACATGTGAATAGTGGACTAGATTACATTATATTATGTTTCATCGATACAAATCTGCCAATTAGTATAGGGAAATTATCAATGCTATCCATTTGCTAAGTTCAGTTTAAATACAGCATAAGTTTCTTAGATATATTAGAAATTAATGAATTGATTTTACTAAAAATATTAGTAATTATATAAGTATGAATTAATAGTAAAACCATACCCGAACTCTTTGAAACCGGACTAAGACACTTTATAAAACTTTTTGTACTAATCTTTTAGATTTTTTTTGAAATGTTGAAACCGTTCTATAGCACTGAACGAAGCAGCAATTTATACAAGTCATCCATATAAAAATATAAATAATAACAACAATATTTTGCTTATTGTAATATTAATATATATTTATACTACAGAAAATACAATAAAACCACATCGAAATAATTCCCAAGGCTATACAAATTTTGTATCGAGCAATTCCTATCTATTATTTTTTTGCATCTGCTAGAAACGTGCAGTTTAGTTATTATTTTTTTCAAATGTACAACCTCCATGAAAGGTTACTATTACAACCATGAATGAAGAACTTTAAATTTATATATCTTGATAAATATTTAGTATCGTAGAAAATAAATAATAATAGTGTAGACTTTAAAAATAGAATAAATATCGATATTTTTACAAATCTGTTTATTAGTAAAACAAACAAAAAATTGATTGCTTTTATCAAAATACAATAAAAATAATACAATTTAATGCGATTATCGATTTAAGATTAAGTACAGGCTTTGCCGATACGGATCATGTTTTTTCAAGTAGAAAGTGTCTGATCTCAAAAACTTATTGTAAAAAAACCCATATGATTCATTTAAGGAACTTTTGTAACCGTTAGTAATAGTGCGTTATATAAGGATACGAATTAAAGCACTTACATAATATTTTTTATGCGGTTCACGTGAACAGTAAATTTATTGTTCCAAATTTACATTTTATTACACACATAATTGTTAATATAAAAAAATCTACTATCATTTTATAACATAGATACAATTTTATAATTGTTAGAAGTGAATTGCGACCCGTTTTAAATAATGGATTCACATTTCACTAAAATCGAAGTCATTCCTATTAATGAGATACCACATCTCTCCTACTTGAAATTCTTTGATACTTCCTCTTTTAATGTGGTTATATTGTTGCAAACAGGTTACAATTCACTCTAGACTTAATTCATAATTTATATGTGAACATTTTCTTGCTTAATTTGTATAATGATTATACAAAATCAAATATTAAACGTAGTCAGATAAACTGGATGTTACTAAAAATATTGATTAACTGCATCAAGCAACATGAATAAATACGAATATTTTATTTCTTTATGGGAAATATATGCCTATGCCATATGCCTATGCTGTGTGTTTCCATGATTTTAAGGTAAGATTGAAAAGGTATTTTCTGAAAAGTTCGGTAGTTTACCTGTATAAATAAGAAAACGAAAAACACGTGGGCAGATGTTCTAAATAATCGTCATCATTATAAAAACCAAAATACAACAAAGATTCTGTGAACTCGAAGAAATATTATAAATCAGCAGATGCAAGCTCACAATGGTCTTTGGTGCAATAGATAAATACAAGCAGAAGATTTGTGCTACATAACTAGACACAACTTGTATAAAAGTTAACTAAATTGAAAGCTTACTCAAAATTTGTGTTATTTTAAAATTGTAAAACAGTATCATTTTCTTACTACACATAACGAATTCCGGTTGGAATAAATTAAATATGAGGTAAATCCGTTTCGTGCAAGAAAACCGTCGAATGTCAACATCGTTTTATATGAAGCGAAGTACGTCCGCCTCACGAAATTCCCTGATGATTCAATATGAGGTCAACACACGTTTTCAAACAATGCTTGCAGTCAATAAATCACCGTAAAATACATTTAACTAGTTTTCTACAAATAATAATCATGAAAGAAATTGAGTGCACTGAAATTGTTATTTCTATATTTTTGTTCCGACTTTGTTATTTTAGCTAAGGTAGATTCCGAAACAGAATTAACCTCACGTAACAGTGCATTGTGATTTGTTTGTTTTGTCCTCCTCGGCTCGAAGTGAAAGTTCAGATCCTAGTCTGACTCGGAAGATACGAAAAAAATTGGGTGTCGTAATGTTCGTACATTCCCTTCTACTGAGTCTCATCGCTTTAGTATAAATCACGTTTTATTTTATATTATCCTAATAGCGATTTCCTTGTTAACAAAGAACGAAAGGGAACTTTTATTAATCTAAAAAGAGTTCATAACCTATGATACAACAGTTTCATATTTTAAATTATGCGATTAGTTTCTTGGTTATCATTAAAATTGAAAAAATCTTAATTTAAAAAAACTAGAAAGTAATAATTATATTCAATTTAAATATTTAATTTACTTGTCTGTAATTCAAAACAATAACATATGTTTTTTTTAAATAGTGTATCTTTTATTATTAGTTTTTATGAATAAACTGCGAATTACGTTTTAAAATATGAGTCTAAAGCAAAAACCTTTTTACTTTCATTTAACCTATTCAGAATTATAGAGTTTAACACTGATCGCTTACAATGACAGTAAGTAGGATAATTTTCACAAAAAATAACTTAAACATTTTTAATGTAACGTAAGCACCTTTTATTGTTAACATTTTTTCAACAAGAATTTGTGTCTTCATTTTATTCGTCTTCATTGCTAACAATGGTTTTTAAATTTTAAATTTTTACTGGAATTTTTAACATCATTTACATAGAGATTTTTGGAATATATTTAGTAATCTAGATAACTTCATTTCTAATTTACTGGAAGTTATCTTCTTCCAGTATAACTTCTGGCCATATTTTATCGCATTATTATTGAGTAAAGGCCTTAATTCAGTTGTATCAAAGCTTCGTTATAAGAGATAGTGTTAAACGAGGAATGACTGTATTCAACAATTGAAATCAATTAATTTTGTCACCTAAAAAATACGAATTACGTCATAGAAAATCCCACCGAAAAGAAAGACATTTCCCTTGAATTAAATGGCATGAAGTTGCGTCACTAATAAGAATCACAATATCCAATTCATTTAATAGGTTAAGTTTTTATTTTGGTATACCAATTTGGTTGGGTTCTTGGAAAAACGATGGATAACGTGACTTGACATCAACGGAATTCCCCCGAAGATTTGTCACGTTTGAAGATTACAGTAATCATTGTTTAAGTAATCCTCACTCGTCTCTCTAGCTTTGTGCATCGTTATCTGTATATGCGATAACGCAGCTTGCTTTCTTTTTAACATCCTAAACTGTTAAGTTAACAAATACATTTACAAATAAATTAATTAGTTATTTTCGAATTTACGAATTTGAAAGTGTTATTTGCAGAAAATGCATTAAATAATGAATGAATAAATAAACAACATTTTTAAAAGTACTTGATTTTTATTCAAATCAGATTTATTGTTTTTTCCGAAATAGGATAATTAATAATAAGTAATTAATGAACAAAAATTTTAATATAAGGCTGATAAAAAATAAGAAACACAATACTAATAGTAAAGATCTTTCAAAAAAATTAAATTAATGAGTTATCAATGGTTTACCGTATTTATTCCGCACTGATAAATAATATTATAAGAAAGAATTGTAATTTATAACGTGTTGTTTGTTTCATATTACAATTTTATCTTTTTTAATCACCGTACACTACTTTATTTTGTAACCTACTTTTCAGTAAAGCGACGTAGCACAACAAATATGATTATCGACAAATTGTATATGCCAACTGAAACATTATAAAAAACGAGGATCGCTGAAGCAATTGCACCAAGCTTTGCATGTATTCAAACATACATAATTTGCAGTAAATGTATGAGTAATATAATGAAATATGTTAATAAAATAAATTCTAGTAATACAATATGATGTTTCATAGTTTTAGAAAGTTAAGCAACAAATGGGTGACCTATATCATTTAACAAATTAGATTGTTTTCATTTGCTTTTATCATATTCATTATTTTCATAAAAATGTTCCATTTGTATATATATACAAGTAATGTTATTAATAATAATTGTAAACTTATATTTAATGATTAATAATAATAATAATATTTATTGAAGCAGATTTAAAAAAAACTCACTACAATAATACAAATATAATAAATCAAAAAAAGGGCTATCTGTCCTATTTAATGACTATTTCTCAAGAATTTAAATTTAAAATATGAAACAACAAAATATAACGAAATAGATAAAGAAAACACAATAAAGATTATGGATTGAGTCAAACACTATTTATTTTAATAAAGTGATTTATATATAGAATAGTGTCAAGAAAAATAAATTATGTACATCTGAAAATAACTCCCCAAAAGGCGTAACACGTGTAAGGACTTAAAACGTAAACCGGCTTATTCCACGTTCAAAAGGCAAAAAACAAGAATATACTTGTTGGTTTTCTGTATATAACTCAGCTAAATACAGTTTAAAATAACCACTTGCCTAGTAAATTGCATTTCTATGACGTTTATTGATTATTATGCTACAAGACAACATTATTACAACGAAACTTTTTGTATCTAATAAATTTTTGGACAATACTTTTGTAATCCAACAACTGAGGCTTTAGGATGATATATAAATAATCTCTATGTATGATTTCTCTTTAATAATTGTATAACTTTAACTACGGTCGCATGCTTACAGTTTCCCAAGAAAATAGTCGTAATACAAAGAAACAAATGAACTGCATATAATTACTTATCTCAAAAGCAATTTCTTTAATTAATTTGTAAATTGTTATGTAACTCATTATTTAATAATAAGATGTTGCTACTCTTACTTTTGATGATAAATAAAATTATATAATGAGAGAACAGGCATTCACATAGTTCTAGAAAACACGTTCATCCGAATATTGCAATTCAATGAATAATATATGTATAACACATGAGAGCGTTTACAATTATAATAAAGAATGACAGAAATTTATATATATTTAGATGTTCATGATCAAAGCATTATATAACTCGTATAGACGAAGTAAAACGGAACGTATAAAGTTGTTCAAAGGTAAGCAGCGATCTATAACTCACTTCTAAAGCACATCAAGGATGACGCATTAGTAAACAAATTCAAGAGCAATTCAGGACAATTTCTGTTGCTGGAATTGCGGAAATTCAAGTCGGAGGACATTCAGTTATTTCCGCTACATCGGGTAGCGTTTATTAAGTTTCCACCCTCAAGAGGAAACTCAATTATCGTATTTCAATTAATGAAGTAAATATACGACGAGACTTAACATTAAGAAGTTAAAACGTATCAGAAATTAATAATAAAAATTAATGAATATCTTTTTGTTTATTTCCAAACAATGGGGCAATAAAAGTTATACATACATTGATTAATCTAAATAAAGTAATTATATTTTTGTTTAATTTTGCAACCCTATTTCTTCCTTAAATAGAACTTGTTGACCTTCCAAAAACAACTGTTATATTCTCATTAAAATAGTTAATTAATATAGCGATAATATCTATTATTTGCATGTAAATATCATGGAATATATTAAAAGTTGGTGTGAAATATATTGGTTAATCTGGATTACTATACAAAAAAGGAAAGGATTTGTTACACAACGCAAGTAAACTGCAATTGCGTTGCGAGGAGCATCCGAAATTACCATTGGAAGTGCTCGTCCCCTACATTCACATATGCTTTTCATAATCGACTGCATTGCGTTAGCTTTAATTATATATATTGTTGTAACAGATTCATGGCAATGTAAGCCAGCAATACAATTCGCAATTTAGTAATTACCCAAACGCCAAAGAATAAAAAAAAGAGTATCGGTATACGAAGAAGGGTACGTGCGCAATGTAGCATCTATAAATAGATTATAATTTTATTCAATAGAATGGAAATTACTCTGCTCATTTTATTTGCCTGGAACTACTCAATTGGTTATGTAATTAATATGTGATTGGAGTCCACCCGGCAACAGCTAGGTTTACGTAACCGTTCCTGGAAGCGATGGGAATAAAAATGAAGTGAACGAGAGATACAAATCGTTTTAATCGTTTATTATCGTTATCATAATTCACATACATTCATACGAGTATATTATTATACAATTTATATACCTCTATATTTATTTTTTTTTTATCTCAAGGAGTAAAATTATCACAGACATGCATAGGTAAACAAACCGTCGAAATATAGTGATGATAAATTGTGCACGAAATTGCGAACTGATATGGGAGAGTATAACAAAAGGAGAGACATAATAATTGTTCGGATTTGTTTTATCAGAGCTAAACGTGTTCTCGCTGTAATATATGAGCGAGTTAACAAGAGAGAGAAAAATAGAGATAGAATAGTTTTTCCGCTTTTAGGAAGCGTATCAGATACACACCGAACATGCATTATCATAATTACAATGACGTTATACAATTTGCTTACGCTATTAGAAATTGGAGTTTCACCAATGTACACATACATATAATATTGTAGTAAGCTTAATACAAGTACACACTTTGCTATTATTGCTTTTTATAGAAAATATACGTAGTGTTGTTTTAAAGTAGGAATTCTAAGTCCTAAACTTCTTCTTTTTTTTAATATCCTATATTAGATATATATATATATATATATGGGAACACCTATAGAGGCGTTGATAGACTTTTTTGATAACTCAAGATGTGAATATGTTTAAAAAATAATAAAGAAAAAAAGTAAAGAAAAAAATATATATAATGTAATGATTTACAGATTTTTTGTTTTTTTTAATATAATGAATTAATTAACAATTTGTACAAAATAAATTATATTAGGTTTACATGTAAAATTATTTAGAACTAAAACAAAAGAATAATAGTAGTAATCATAACTAAGACTAAATAAATTAGATTCAGTCTTTACATCACAAAACAAAACAATACTAGAAGATGTACGTGGAGAGGGCCTTAATATTAACTATCGTTTAAGTATTCTTTTTTTCTATAAGTGCTTTCTTTAAATATCTGTTGGTCCAAAAGATGTGTGTGCGTGTGTTATCATTTATGTATACGCACTGTATAGATGTTTCATTAAATACTAAATTTAAATATTAAGGATAAATGTGACGCATTTCCTTGACGACGTCACGTCGTTGGAAACGCGTGGGTTGGTACCACGCAGTCTGCACAAAACGAGCCCGAAGTCATCTCGTTGCTAGGCAACGGGAGAGGAACCTTGATTATCGAACGGTCTCGCGGAAATTTGCAGCCAAGGATAACTGAGCCAATAACAGACGTGTTGAGAGTATACAAAAACAAAACAAACAAAAAAATATACAATATGAGAAAGAACAGAAATGAAATGTTGAAAACCATCCATCGGTGAAGGATAGTCGGCTTCCTGTTCTGCGAACGATACGTCTCGAAGTACGTCTTCTGAAAGGCCATTGTGTTCTTTGCCCAGCATCCTTCAACAATGGGTGGCCGCAGATCTAGGTTGATATTGTGTTCTCCTGACTGCTTCCATCCATTGTGCGTTATTTCCGTACGTCACACACAGCTGGGCCCGCAAAAAAATTGAATTACGCTCACTGCACATTTACTTTCCATTCCTTCATTTTTTTTTCCTGACAAGCGCACAGCGAAGGTACAAAAAAATCCACGAAAAAAAATAAATGGATTTGAATGCATTGAGAATTTGAAATCTGTTGACGTTTACATCTCTTCGTCCTCCTCTACGCACGGCAGCGAGGATTGGTGACGGAGGGTAGAATTAACCTTTGATGTGAAAGCGGTCATCCAGCTCTCCAGGTCCCTGGACTCGCAGAGGAACGTAAGAGTCATCGGAGTGTCGAATCCCTGCTGTCTTAGCCTGAATCCCACCTGCTGCTTCTCTGCTAACCTTTCGATCTTCGTGTTCTTGAGGTTCACAACGCCGAGAGGCCTGCAGATCTTCTTCTGCGGATAAAGAACCGCGAAATGCTCCAACGTGGTCTGGTAGACGATCACATTGACCGATTGCCTTCTTCCGTTCGGAGAGATGAGCGTGATGCTGCCGCTCTTTGTCTCAGTGCTGATGTGAGATGGCTCCTGCGGAGTCTGCAGGTACGGCGATGGAAGGTTGATGGCCATTGCTACTTCCGTGGGCATTGTTGCACAAAATTCACTTGTTTTTAAATAAGATGTGAAGGGGAGTTGCGTTTGCAAGGTTTGGAACTGTTGTTCACTGCGAAACTATCTCGAGCACTACAGGTTTTCGAGTGATTCACTCCGCTCGACGGTCGTCCTTTTTATCGGAGCGGGCGCTGCGTGCGTGCGGGGGTGGGGGCATTCCGGCAGTCGCTCGTTCTACCAATGATGATGCCACTTGCGCTCGAAATTCAGAACTCAAATTTAGTTACAATTTCAGTTTTTCACACTGGTCATCTTCCTGAAACCAATTAATGGGAGTTCAGTTGAAAATCCCGTTCTCATTTTAAATTAGACTGTTTTCAGAGAAAAAAGATACTATAAATACATTTTCTTCAGAACGAACCACATTAGAATTACAAAAACGATATTCTACATCTTTCTACTGAAAATAGTAGTTTCACATTATAACTTAATTAATCAAATATAATAGAAAATAAATAAAAGATGTTATAAATTAATTTTCTTTAGTATAAAGATTCCCAAAAAATATTTATTTATACAATAATACAATATAGAGTAGGAATATGTTCTTTATGGTTTTCTACCATTTTTAATGTAAAAATATACAAAGAATATAGATACATATTCTATTATTCACAAGTATAATCTACTGTTTGATAACAGATTACAAATTTGAATTAAGTTTCCACTAAGAAGGGCATATTTTTTTACTGACTCATACATTAAAGTTAAACAATAGACAGATATAATTAAATACACAAAACATTAAACATTGTACGAAACAATCATGTAACACTCCTACATTTTCCGCTCCTAGGTTTAGCATCAGGGTCACTAACAACGTCCAATGTTTATATTGAGGTGAGGCAATGCTTATTTTATTAAGGAATCAGATTATAAATAATATACATATATATGAAAAAAAGAGACATAGGACGAATTAAAATTATCATTGTTTATAACTAGAACTTCAAATAATCATAACAAACATTTAAAAAGGCAAAGTAGAAAGCAATATATTGTATATTAGAAAAACGTTAAATGTATAAGTACAGCAGTATTAACAGTGTCACATTAAGAGTGTCATCAATATATAACAATAACTTTAAGTTTGGTAAACAATGACATTGACTGTTATTAAAACTAGAAGTTTATTAAATATTATTTCTAATGAAGTACATGTTTTATAAACATGCATTTTTGTTGTAAATCCGATATCAACATAGTAAAACGTACTATTGGTGCGAAATACGTTAACATAATGTTAGCTTGATCTGAATCGATAATGTATTTGATCTAAATACGCAGCAAATAGAAAATGCATTTACATAACCTTATTAACTCTTCAAATTTTATGACTTATAAAATACGAAATACGAATATACGACATTATTTAGAAATTGTAGTGTTTATTTTTCAACGAGTACATTTATTCTAATTTATTGTCTATGAATATACTATAATTAAAGTCAGTTAAATAAATATATTGGATAATTGTTAGTATCAATGCAAAGTTTTTTTTATACACGCATTGTGTTGTTCGGAAAGTAATTTTGTTTTTTATCTTAAAATTGGTTATTTGCTTTATTATCCATTTTTTACACACATTATGTTGCCTGTTTAAAATAGAAACTAATAACACTTGTTGGAAAAAACGAAATTACTTTCGGAACAACGCAATATGTATCTTATTTTTGCTAAATATTGCTATAATTAATATGGCAAGATTGATTTTTAAATATATTTGCAAGAAATTACTATACATACAATTACATAATAATTATAATTTCTTCTCTTTATCCCTGCTACCATCTGCTTACATAATACTTTTGTCGGTACATGCTGACTCTAACAATGCAGTGGATATTATGTGAATCTTGTTCAAGATCGAGTCTAATTCTTTTCTTACATGTAATTGTTACCGCTCGAGAATCTTGTTTCGCAGATGCACAAGCTGCCTCGTGGAAATCCTTTTATCATTCGACCTATCTTAGAATTTTCAGGGAACAAGCTTCAAAATGATTTCCTAGAAAATGAACTTACACACTTTTATTTGCAACACAGCCGTTTGTTAAATTCAAAATACATGCATTTGTTATTTTAATAAATATAATTTATTTCCTTTTTTCAAGCAAGCAATTTTTAAAACTAATGTATCGCAGTTATTAAAATGAATAGTGGAAATTTGTTTTCATTTTAATTAAAGGAAAAATTATTACTATTTATAAAATGTGATAATGGAAATATTATTGAATTTTAGTTGTAGTATTGAGTTGTAAATGTTACCAACATTGTCAATGTATATGTTATATTTATTTACTTATGAACGATGTAGAAAATACTGTGGTTTTGCAATAATAAAATAATATCTTCATTGATAGATTTCAAATAATATAATTTTTATTTTTCTTGTTTGAATGAAACGTGAGTCATCACCAAATATCCAAATGAATTGGGAGATTCCCATAGCTTAATGTGAATGGTTCGTTCAGGTAGCGAAGAACCTGTTTAAATTGGTTTTAAACTCAATATAAAATCATTACAGTTAGTACTTTCACAGACTAACAATACATCAGAAAGTTTCAGTTTTGTATTACATGAAAATAATACAATAAAGTTTCACATTAAAAGAAAATTCGACTAAAAGTTTTCTAATGAAACACGATACGTCTGTTGCCAAGCCAACTTTAATTGCGTTTAATTTGCATACGTTTTTGTATCTTGTTAATTATTTTTCGCTATTAGCAATAAGACAAGTGTCGCGACAAAAAAAAATGCCGCATATTTTCTCGATATGTAATTTGCATACTTTGTAGCTACAAAGAAACGGTATTGCAATTGCATTTGATTATTTGTATGTTGGTGCGATGATTAAATGGATCCCTGCTATGACTCATGTGAAACTCAATGCCAAAGATATCAAAATGAAAATAAAATAAACAATGATTCGGTTCATCATAGTACCATTAACCGTGCAAATGCCAATGTCAACATTTTCAATGTCAGACGTTGTAACTTTGTAAGACTAAAAAAATCAAAAGCTTTAATGTCGTTAATGAATGAAAATTAAATTAAATCAACATAAAAGAACAAATATAACACAGTAAGAAAATTTAAATACTCTATTCGTTTTTATACTCATTAAGATAAGATTATTAAAATAAAAAGTATTTATCATTTAGATATTATTGCCTTTTTAACCTTTATTTTATGACATTGTATTTACATCTAATTTAAAAAAATAACAAAATTTAACCCATACGTCATAAAATTATTGAATTTTGGCATTATATGAATAATTGCATTGCATTAATGGCATTATATGAATGGAATTGTACTTTCGTACTAGACATATAACTTACACATATATTTTTTTGCAAATATTTAAAGATTAGATTAAGATTATAATCGTATTGAAAGCATTTTCCTTATTAAATTTCAGTCGCGTCCTTCCATTTACATTTTGTATAGAAATGTCCTTCCTGAAGGTCCTTCAAAATATGTTGTTCAGAAAATCGGGGTGACCTTGACGGTTACATATCACTTGTCACATATGCAAACTATCGGACGGTTATAGTTAAATATATATAAAATGTTCATGAAGAAAAGACATAACTCATGTGAGAAAGCATGCAATGTCAATGTCATCGAGTGCACTGCCAAAAGCAGAACACAATGAAAATACTGTATTGCAAATAGAGTTTGGTAACTATGCCAATGTCAGATATATGTTAATGACAGAAATAAACAAAATAAATAAGCTCGATATTATTAAGTGTTGTACAAAAAGCAGCCAATGTTTTATATGAGATTTACAGTAATCGAGTTATTCTTAGATGTCAGCCCATTTACTACTTCTGTTGTGAATCCCGAACAATCATTATTATACATGCTTGTTAATGTTATCCATCGTAACATGTATAAAATATGTTGTTGTATTGATAATAAGTAAATTAGATATAAATACATTCTAAGTATCCAACACTCTTTGCTCATTTGGTATGATTGAAAAATAAAAATCAACAAATTTATGACTTCTGTTTTATTGGTATAATGAATGTCTTTAAAAATATTTCCAGAAATTGTACTAGAAGAAAAGAGAATAACACCCAAGAAATTAGAAATGAAGTTACCTAGGTGGCTCAATCAATAGGTTTGGAAAATGTCAATGGAGAGAATGTTAGATATTTATTGAATGCAGAATATGATGGTTTTTCAGTGGAGGAATACAATGAATTAAAAAAGTTCCTTTCAAAAAAAGTGTTTAAATGTCACTGATATCGCAAGCTTTTGACAAAGTTTTGCATCTCGAACTACTATACAAAATAAAGAAGAACTTGCCATATAATTACACGGCAGATATTAATAAAATTAACAATACTACGATTGCAACATTCGCTGATGACACAGCAATATTGGCATCAGATGAGAATCCAGCAGTAGCATCCGAATATTTGCAGGAAAATGTAGATAAGCTTCAAGAATGGCTTAAAAAATGGAGAATAGCAGTTAACGAAATGAAATCTGTGCATATCACATTCACGCTAAAGAAAAACACCTTCCCAACTATAAGACTTAATGGGCAAAATCTGCCCAAAGCAACAAAAGTAAAATATCTAGGCATGAATCTAGACAGAAGACTCACCTGGAAATAAAGATTAGAAAACTTTACTGGCTTCTAGGGAAAAGGTCGGAATTATCAGTGGAAAATAAATTACTTATATACAAAGTAATACTGAAACCAGTATGGACGTATGGTATCCAATTGTGTGGCGAGGCCAGTAAATTTAACATACAAATTATACAAAGGTTTCAATCAAAATACCTAAAAAAATGTTATTAGGGCTCCATGGTTTGTCAGGAATAAACAAATACACAATGATCTTCATCGAGGATACAATAGCAACATTTAGTAGTAGATACCAAAATAGACTGGAGTTACATATTAATGTTATTGTCAACTGCAATCTTAAATTTACTCACATTGATGAACAGATTGTGAATAAAATTATACGACATAAAAAAATGTCAATGAAATGTGAAATAAAATGAAAGAGAAAAAGACACAACCAATCTACTTTAGACTCATATTTTAAAATATTATTTCATTAAGTTACTGTCTATTTAATAAAACTTTTCTTTGTTCAAAAAAACTTTTCATTTTCTGTACATTTATTGATTAAAAGTAAATGAAATGCAAAAAAAAATCTTGTAATATAAACCTTTTTATTTATGTTGTTAGATGTTCGATTTTGTAGTTTATTTTTGTATGATATTATGTTTTGGGTAAAAGGATATCTTCCCACGTGTTGAGGTTCTTCCGGGCAAGATAATCGGGATCGAATTTACGATCATAGTCTTGTACCTGTGTAATGGAGGCGTGACTAAGGATAGGGCTTCAACCTGGCAAGCTGCACCATTGCTTTTGTAAATGTGACTCACCACTCGTCTTTGGAAATTCAGTTATTTGATGTTACAGGAAGAATCGTAATGAGGGTAAAAATTTAGAAACCAGTTTAAAAAATAGGTGGTAGTGGTCACACGTTTTTTATAATAAGACAGGAAGTGTGTAGTTTCATTATTTGATTACATTTAAGTAGTTCTAACATACTCGAAGAATAAAGTAATATGTAATTTGACCAAGCGCATCTGTCCTATTTGGAACCAATAAATAATTGTATTAAAAAAAAATTGATTACAGTAAAACCTTTTTTGTGCGGTAGATAGGGACCGCATAAAAGAAATAGCACAAAAAAAATATTACATATTACAAATAACTTTATATAATATATTACATAATCGCACTTAAAACATACGTCAAAGATTTATGAGATAAATGAGAAAGTGCATAAAACAAAATAAATAATTAAAATATACATGGAAACATTTTAAAAACATTTTATTAAACCAAAACGCGCATCTTGTGATGTATTTCTTCAAAATCGTCTAACAGAATCGTTTGAGTATGCTGTACATATGCGCACACTGATTGAAAACATTACAATTGGTTGGATTTCATATACCGCATAAAAAAATTGCATAAAAAGGACCGCACAGAAACAAAGACAGATTAAAATAAATGACGAAATAAAAGATCTATTAACATTTTATTCGCGAAAAGAACAGCAATAAGTTTATGAAAAGTGAGATTTAAAAAAATAATTACTAAACATTTTTTAAAACAAATATTTTATTTTATTTTTTCAGCGTATTTCTAGAAAGAAATATGTAACATGATAAGCATTAATTAAATATTGTTTACATGCTTTCAACTAAATTGAAAACAGTGTAAATTCATATGCGTATTTTATTATTCATTCTGAATCGCAAAATATTATATCATTAATTAATGTTAGGTGACACAAAAACACTTCGTTTACGTTTCATTTTACCGGTAGACGTTTTGTTATTGCGCGCATATTGTTTTCCTGCACCGCAAAATACAAAATATCAATTGCGAAGAGGGTCAAGCTGAGTAAATATTTTCGTTTACTATTTTTACAATCTTGCTAAATGTTAATTATAACTTGGCATAGCTACTAATTCCATTATTTGTATGTTGAACCTGTAGAAAGTAAAAAAACAATGGACATGTACGTTGCTAATCCATAAGTTATTGCTTGTGTTTTAATAACATGTTAATTATTTTTAAACAGACATTTCTATTGTGATGATCACTTATTTTCTAATTTAATAAAATATCTAATTTATAGTCAACAAACTTAAGAAATATACTATTATAAAAAATAAAACAATTGTAAATAATTAATATGTTAACGAACATAATCAGTTTAAAGATATTGTTCACTACTAAAATTGTTCATTAAAAAAATATCGATTAATTGCATATACAATATTGAGTCGTTTATAAAGTATTTAGTCATTACTATTATAAACATTATATATTACTAATTTAGTTACTTTATCACACACAATTTTTCAATTAAAAAAATACTGACAATTTACCAGCAAATAAAAATATCAGTAAATTTGTATGCCATAATGATATTACTAAAATATGTTGCAAATAATTGAAGTCTTAATACATTAAAGCTAATTTAATATAATCTTTCATCATAAAATGTTTTTTATCTCTATTTTAAATCATATAACATTATGATATTTGTTTAGTTGAGTATTTAAGTAAAAATATCATTCAGTACAGAATACAGATATTAGATTTAAATTTATTTTAAATTAAGACAATTACAAATTTATTAATGATACTTGATTACTAATTTATATATAATATTTTCTTGTGAGTTCATTTGTACTGAGATTTTTTAAATAGGTGGTGTTTCTAGTGTAATCTTCTAAAGCAAACCTAAAATTTATTTTGTACGATAAAGTAACTTTTTGTTGTAAAGCTTCAATCGAGTTCAGTAAAACCGCTTCATGCTATAATTTGTTTGAGCTAATTTCATTTGTTCTGGTTTAATTTGCTACAGTTGACCTGTACTTCTCTTCCCTGATCTATTCTCGATGAATCAAGAAAAATTATAAAATAAAGTATTATATAAGAAAAAAGATATTCAGTTATTAATATTTTGTTATAGATCATTTTTATTTATTTTCTTGTTTCACCTATTTTTTGTATATATTTGTAATTATAATACAGCAATACCAAGCATAGTGCAGCTTAAATTAGCACGGTTCATAAATGTTGAAACAAACGAAATTGTAATTGAGCAAAATAAAATCTAAAAAAATGATTTTTTTTCTCCTACATACGAGAGTAGTCCCAGAAGTACTCGACCTAACAAAGCAAACACAATAAATTGGAAAAAAATATCTTTATATCTATCAATATAGTCTTCTTTTAGCTCGATACGCTTTTCTTTTCCCTGTTTATAGTGATAACCGTCGAGCTCTACAAAATAGCCAGCAACCGCAGATAACACCTCTTCATTGTTGGCAATTCTTTTAGCACTGAGCTGTTTTTTAAGTTTGGAAAGAGAAAATATTCCGAGGGGGGATAAATCTGGCGAATAGGGTGCGTGAGAAAGCAATTCAAACTTTAACCATCGCGATAACGAATGTGTGAACTGGTGGATTATCTTGATAGTGACCAAACGTGGCATCCCATCACCAAATTTTTAGTCAATATGCGATGATCAGTACTTTTTGAAATGCCTACAATGTCTGCCAGCTCGCTCACTTTCAGTCGACGGTCATCCAATTTTTGTGGATTTTCTTCACCTTTTCTGGCTTGGTCACCTCATTTGTTCCACCACTGCGATGTTCGTCTTGGCAGCTCACACGACATCGTTTAAACTTTGCCACCCAATATTCTGTTGTTGTAAACAAAGGAGCAGACTCCCCCAAAGTAGAATATAGCTCGTCTTTGATATTGGTTGGACTGATACCTTTTAAATAAAAGTATTGTATCACATAATAATGACCATTTTTTTTTCATGTTTACAAATTCACTGACAGCGCTCACTAATGATGGCTGTCAAACAAATACTAAACAGCATAGCGTCTTCAAACTTGATACTGTTGATCATAGTAGTTTATACATGAAGTCCGTTACTTCTGGGACAGCCCTCGTACAGTTAATTTCTATACGGTTTTAATCTTATTAGTCTGGTATATTGGTGGGTACTATCCGAGGTATTGCTCTATAAGGTTTAGGAACTATAGAGATCTTATATAATCGAATTTAATTAATGAAAATCGGTGTTGATAAATGGTATGATATTATCATAAACACAAGAAAAACTATATTAAATCATACGCACAACTTGATCCTTTGTCGTAAACATATTTTTAATTCTCCATATCTTACTAAAAGATATTTCATTTAAAAAATAGACTACTGCGCGTTTGAATTGAATTTCTCCTGTTGAAAAGTTGTTTATACCGAATGTCGTGTCGCTGAGCATATTTTTGGCAAGAACATACAGCATTTGTGAAACACCTTACATGTATGTGGGTGTGATAGAAATTAGGAAGGAATTTCAACGAAATGTTTCGAATGATTTCTTTCAATATATATGACATTATTAATATTATTTAATCCATCTTTGTATTGCAAGTTTACATTTTCAATAAACTGAAATCTATTATATGTTTCAGGGCCAAAATTATATTATTAAATTTTTCATTAAAATTATTATTCCTATTGGCAATTTATATATTAATTGAAGGTATTTATTGTTACTTAATTAAAATTAATGATTTATTTCTGATGGAACATAAAATGTATAATTAAATAAATTGAGTAATGTAATTAATTTTAAATGGTGTTTCATTTCCTATGAATGTAATCAATATATACTTATGTAAATGATTAGAGCGAGTTTTAATAAGAAGTCGAAAAACGTTAAAACGTTCTTAAACGAGTTGTTTAAGTTAATTTCTAATTTTACTTATGAGAACCGCATTAATTTGTTTTAAATGGAAAATTACGTCAACTCCTTTAAATTTCCATTCATCAATTCAGCAATTTACATGCAATGCAATGAGGGTACTTAAGCAGTCGAAAGGCGTACGAAAACACAAACATCTGAATGCGGCAAAGAGTTGCTTCTTCAAACGAGATGACTCAACTAATTGGCCAGAGATTAAGGTCCGTGTAAACAGTGCAACGTTCAGCTAAACTAGTCAGCGTAATTCCTGTGGGAAAATTATTTTCGTTCCTCGCTGGAAAACACGTTTATAATTAACAACAATATTCGTCAGGACGCTAACCCAAATCTCAATGATTTACTTGGAAACTCTGTTTTTGGCATCGCTCGACACCCGACGGTCGTTTATCTTCCGACAATCGCCGTGCTGTAGCAATGGTTCAGGGAAAACGCTGAAAGAGATGAAAATCGTAAATAATTTATAAATCTTCGGTCATCTCTTTATTTCCGCATCTCAAAATAATGCATATCGAAATTGGAAAATCCTATTCCAACGATGTAATATGTTGAATATTAAGATTACCTCGCATAGTGCGGGTAATCGTTTCATCCAATATCCCTGACATTTTGAAATCGAACTAATTAATGACTTTAAACTACACAAAAATAGGCTCGACCATGAAAGCGATCACTAATGAATAAAAATTATTTGTACCAATTATTTAAAATTTAGTTTGTTTTGAAATTTTTCAATTGTACTATAGTGAATACGCATTGATTAAAGCTACATTATGAGAGTTATTGCTGTATTTCAATTGTTTACCTTTTGTAGGAAAATATTATTTACTTATACAGTAAGATTTGCTATAACGCGGTTTGTGGAAACCTTCAAAAAGCTCAAAATTTACCCGGATTCAAATCATCGCGGAATTTCATTGATTCCTATATAATAATACGATTATTCCCGAACATGTAGCACTGTTCCCTAGCATAGATATGCTTGTTTTAAATGTAGATGAACAGTATATGAAGGAGTTAGTGCAGGTTTCTGGTGAAGGCCTTACAAATGACGACCTTCAAGAATAGGCAGAACAAGGAATAGAAGAACGCAAAAATAGTGATCCAAATTTTGACGGGTGTGCAAAAGCAAGATGAGCAGTTTTGGATACGATCGTCTGCTATGAACATTTGCTTAATGAAAGAAAAAGAAAGCGACAAATGACTAGACGATTTATCGTCAAATCACAAAAAATAAACATTTCTGTGTGCAAATGTTTGTGTTATATAAAACATATATTATAATGAAAATTACTATAAATACAAAACTTGCTATGTTTTAAATATCCACCTATAACTCTGTTTAGTTTAGCGCTCTGTCTTTAGAAACGCATCTAAAGCGCTAAACGAGTAGAGTAAATAATAGTAGTAATACTATTATTTTATTATAATTATATCTATTTGTTTCAAATTTTTAGTAACATTTTAATAAAAATCAACAATTTTTGAAGCATTTATAAGTTTCAAAATGCAAAATGCAAATTAAATATTGTGGAATATCTATTGGAAATAAGAAAATTAACTTAATTTTTAATATAGTTTTGTGAGTTATTATTACAGTTAACCTTCGGTTTACACCGGCTCAATTTACGTCGATTCACAATAAATCCACTGCGCAATAACAAAATTATTTGCTGATTTTTACTTATGTAGAACATAACCCTATACCTACCTCATTATAAATTTGGGTTAATTTTTCGCCGATTCGATTTGAAACGGAACTGCAGCGTAAACCGAGGACTACCAGTACTATCCTAATATAAAGTGACAATTAAGCTATTAAACCTAAACTTAGACCCAGTAGACAATATAAAAATAGTTAATTGATAATGATTGATACATATGCACATTCAATATGAATATATTCATTCTTATCATTTCCAATTCAATTATTTGCAGTAATGTTTATGTTTGAAAATAACAATGCGATGTTATGAACCACAAAATGTATGTTTTACAGTTCATTTACTGTGCATTTTATGATCGTGGACATTTCAATGTAAGCATGGCCACCGATATATTGCTTCGAATCGCTTTGCATGCTGCGGCCATATTGTCTATCAATTCTGTCGCACGATTATATTTCAAAGCTCGGGGTTGTGCAACCCCTGGCAACCCTGTAATGCGCAATGACCTCAGTTGTTCCCCGGAAATTAGAGCACAGGCAGATTGATCCCAATGTGTATGGGGATAATTAAATAAAAAATAAAAGAGAAAGAGAAGGTTTTAATAGAGTATTCAATTATTTGAATAAAAACATTTCATGTTTTATTTGATAATATTACTATAGATTTAGTAATGCAAATTATTTGAAGTAAACTCAACTAAAACGAAAGAAAATTATTAGAAAATATATATTCTTTGAAATACTCAATTGTTATATATTTACTTGAAACATATACATTAATTATTTATAATATTAAAGAAATAAACTGACGAGATTATTTCCTCATGATATAATATCTTAATAAAAATGAATATGCAATTTTAAAATATAATAAAAGTTAAAGAATATATAGTATACATGTACTGTTTATTATTTCCGGACAAATTTAATTATAATTTAAACGAATAAAATGATTCACATAGTACAGACCTTGTACGAATAGCCAGTTGATAAGTAAACTTTTAATAAATATAATTTAAATACAGAAGATATAACTATTAATCTTAACAGGAATGAAGAAAATTAAATATTTAAATAATAATTTGCAGATATTTTAATGTTTAGTTGCCATCAAATCTACAAATAAATTAGGCAGTTTTGACACTTTTCAGTTAGACACTTGGTTTTATTAGCTATTAACTGTATAAGTTTACTATATTAAATAGATAATTTAAATTCTTCACAATATATTCAAGATTTAAGCAATATGTTCTTCTATAACTGATTTTTTTTTATGGAACATTTATCAAATAACCATAATATTAGTTAGTAATATTTACCAGTACAGTCTTTAAAAGAAAAGTTAAACTGATTTTTTTAAATTTTCTGTTGAAGTCTAGTTATAAGGAGTGGTTTAAATAATTGTAATTGAATGGATAATACTTATATGACTACATTTGTAGTGTCTATTTTTAATTAATGAAATATGTTAACAATAAAATAAATATAACAACTGTACATAATAAAGTAAATAAATGCTTTAAATAAAAAAAGGAATATAAATCAAACATTGTTTATGTATTAAGAGTTTATTATCAGTTTAATAATTGTTATTTTTATTACTTTGAATCATAACATTTTTCAATAAAAAATAAATTATATCTATTTGTGACAACTGATTGCCTATAAATAGTATAATAATCTTGGAATCTTACATATTTTGTAAAATTGAAAAAATAATTTAAAGATAAGAACGTCCAGATTTTGTGTTCGATAATGGTTTCGATAATAAAATTTCTCCGTTGCCTTACTATGTAAGGAAGCGCACAAAGTTTTGTGTAATTCCATAGGAATGCATTCACCGAGGAGTAGGAAATTGCAAAGCTCGAAATTTTCCTTTGGCATGTTCAGCCGAAATGAAATACTGCGCGCGACAAACGGATCGACGTTTGGCATCGATCAGTTCCGATGATGTTCAATGGATATTTCGCATCTACTTACGAAACCCGCGAACGTCAGAAGACTATTGTCTGCAAGAAATACCTCGACGGTTTATCATTTATTAGCAAACAAATCTTAATGGACTGATACTATTTTTAACATGTTCTGCGAATCTAGTTAAAGCTTCTCAACATTTTCATCTACTTCTTCATTCTCTTTCTATATTTCTCTTCGGAGAAAGTTTTTTTTTTCCATTCGCGAATGTAGTTACGTAAACGTCGTTGGCGTGCAGGAGACGTTGTAAGTTTTTGACATTTGATTGCCCGTCACTGTGTGTATTTTCGGTGAAAGTGCTGTGGGTTTTCTAATCGGAGATTTGCATTGATACAAATTTGTAATGTGCGTTTCTCCTTAATTTTCTTTCCGAATGATTATAATCAGGCACTTATAATGGTATTAATATGCAATTGAGTCTAATTTTGGAACCAGTTTCTGTATTTGAACTCATACCAATTAATAGTTTTAAATTCAGATTTGATAACACTGGAAACCATGTCATATTATCTATATCCTAATCAATTTATGTGAATAATATCAATCTTTATATTTATTTATTTGTATTCATAATTGATATTCATTGTTTTTGACATTAATAAACTGTTAACCCACCGTTATTCAACTTGGTAAATAAATTAGCGTGTATGCGTTTTTGGAAAATTGTGCATTTGCAAAACATATGCAATAATATTTAACATACAAATTATAATCATTATACATATTTTAGTTTTCACGTATTTTGATTTAACGTTAACAACACAAATTAGTTTACATTTAAATGACAAAATATAATTATGTAGAATTATACATGTTATTGTATTAAAGAGTTAATAAAACTATTATTAATTAAATTAAAAGATCATACTAACTTAAATTAAAGTAATTAAGCTTTTAGTTCAATGTATAAATTGTTCGCTCTAAGTATTGATTTCCAGACAAAACATAGTTTCTTACAGCATCTGCTATAGACAGTTTGCAATTTAACTTTATTAATTAAATTAACTTTATATGGAGTGAATTTCCGCTTCAAATACACGTAATTGAGAACATTGACAATTAAGAAAAGATTTTTTTTAAAGAAAGGTGATATGAGATTCTTTATTCTAATGTAAGTAAGAATATGTTAATAATTAAAGAATATATTTTATTAACCTTCAAAAATCATATAAGTATTTTGTATTTCTTGATAAATTTAATTTTAGACATTTCAACTTATCTTATATCATTTAACTAAAAATAATTTATTGAGTACTCAATAATCTATGAGATGAACGTTGTTTAGACTAACTTTGACATTGTTCGTACATCATTCAAATAATATGCACTTCTTGATAATTTTATTTTTAGACATTTTGACTTATCTTATATCATTTAACTTAAAATAACTTATTGAGTCAAACGAATATTGTTTAGACTAACACTGACATTGTTTTGAATCTTCTACAGATAAAGCTCCTATAAAGTCTGTTTAAAGAAAACATGATCTTTTTCCTTTCATATTTAAATAAATCCTGAGAATATTTTTATAATCAAAATATAAATGATATTTTATTACCATTACTTTTAATATATAATATTTATTTCAGTATTTTAGAGACCAACAGAGTCTAACAAATTTTGGTAAAATTATTTTATTTTATAATTGAATTGAAACAAACAAAATACGATTTTTAAGAAAAATCAAATATTTAATAACAAGAATATCATGAGATTTATATAAAAAAAAGATGAATCAGTTATTTCAATATTGAGATCATAATTTACAAATGTAACTTAATTATTTATTTTTACACAACGCTGTACAGTTTTAGAAAATACATAATTAAAGCATTCGCGTCGCGGGAATGAGAACAAACTGAGCAGACACAATGCGTTGGATAAAGAGGAGAAGCTATGGTAAGGAAGCACGAACGTACGTGTCTTGTGTCTCTTGCACAACTCGGTTATATAATTAGAACGTGAGCGGATAAAAATTGTGGGATGCTCCTGCTGCTGCTCTTCCTCGGCGATTCCTTTTCTTCGCTCCTCTTTGACGTACATTATTAATCAGGTTTATTTTTATATAAGCGAAATGAAATCCGCCTCCGGTTTATTCGACTTCAACTTTTACCTCGTCCCATCGTCGTCGGACTGAGCGTCGCATTTTTGCAGAGGTTCGTACACACGGGTGCATTTCCGTTCAATTCAACAAAGTGAAACTGAGTTAATTGAATTTGCACACCGGCGCAAAGTTTTTGTGCAGTGTAATTTTAACTATCGATTCTTCGCTTTCGGAACTGCAGACTGCCTTTACAAAAGGCCGTGCAGCAGATGGGGGGTGAAAATAGCACAGCTGATTCTCGACGATGCTCATGCCTGCTGCTGTTGGAACTTTGTTTTGCTCTCCTTCAGAAAGACACATTGAACTGTCAATAATAAAGATACGTTCGAAGGTGTAGCTCCGAATGGTGGTTATTTGAGATAATTACATTTACTTTTGTTTCAATAAGGAAACGCCTTAGATAATAAAGTACATTTTAAAGTAAGTGTTTCTTATAATATTTTAAGAAATAATATTTAAATTTCAAATTTATCACTCATAATTTACAGAGATTAACAGCCATATCTCGCATACTCCGGCTAATCGGTTTGAAACTGGACTAATTGAAAACTAAATATATACATATAATATATATAAAATGATTATTGGTTCAAAATAAAATCTTGATTAATCAATTCAAATGTCTAATAGGTATAATTTAAAAAATGCATTTTTTCGTAATTCTTTAAAAACTTCAATATCCATTTTTCTCTGACCTTCGTTTTTTTTCTTTGCCAAATCTTACAAAACGTGTATACTATTACATAAAAGTATAACAAAATCAATTTTACTCCTTAGAGTCATTTATCTAAATGACTATAAAACTATTTTTGAGAAATATGATTTTAAAAGGGAAGGAATGTCTATGAATATATTGCTCAAATAGGTCCTTGTTTTGGATAAAAAAATTGCAGAAATAGAAAATATTCTCTCATTTGCTACGTGCACATAAATGTTCTTTAGCTTTTTTTCACGTTGTTGCAAATATCTTCATAACGAAGAACTGTACACTTTTGACGAAGAGTAGTTGAGGGGGTATTTGTATTTTTTGTTATTTTATTGGTTATAAGCAGCGCTCAAAAACCGTTTTTTAGGTTTTTTTTTAAACCGGTATTCGAATTTTATAAATTTCTTCAAAAAAAAATGATTTATATCATTTTGGTTACTAACTGTTATAATGTTATTTTGCTCAATTAAAGTGTAGATTATTCAAACCGGATTATAGTGAATATGAACTGATCGAATACGGATTATACGAGATATTGCTATACTATATTGGATACTAAATTGACAATAGTTAATAATGACTAAAGTAATACTGTTGGATACTATTGACTTTACCATTTACAGGAAAATTATAGCGTCAACAAATTGACCGAATGCATAACAAACTTCGGTCAATGATTTTTTTGTTATTGCAATAAATGTTGTTGTTGTTATTATAATTATACAAAAAAATATACCTTTCAATACATTTGCATAACATTTGACACAAATTATCACGTTCTTCACGTTTTATTTACTAGGAGAGATTGTGTTAAACTTAAGTTAGATTAGGTTTGAAAAAGTTATTTTTTCAGGAACTATTTATCTCGAAAAGTTTAATAAAAGTTCTAGTATTGTATAAATATAAAATATTGTCTTTATTTAATGTAGAATATTTAATGTTAATCTATCTAAGACATTTAGTTAATATTCATCATGATGTTCCATTTTATATTTTTTTTACCATTTTAAATATAATTTTCGTTATTAAAAAAAAGTTTATAGAAAAATGAACTGTTAACTTTTGATAATAATAGAAACATAAATCAATCACCGATATAATATTAGATCTTTGGATTCATGACATTTTAGAGAAAAAGAACAAATAATTTACTACGAATTTTGGTCATTTAGAATTTAGTTATGAAGGTTTAGTAAATAATAATTTAAAATGCATTGGTTTCTAAGTATACTAATATAATATCCACTCTTTTATTGGCATTCCATCTATAATTTACTTATTTAATATGTTAAAAATGTATACTTTGTAGACCAGTGTTCTTCAACATTTGTTATAAAATTATAAACTCAATTTATATATATTGCTTTTTATTTCTATTTAAAACGTAATCTTAATACCGGTTAAATAATTAAAACACTAAAGTTTAAAACTTATAATCTGCTGAAAGAGTTGAATCGGAACAGTAATTGCACTTCATGCATTAAATGCAGCAAGATTATCTATAATAGAAAGATTAAGTAAATGAACTAGAAACAGCGAAGGAAAATAAAATTAAGTCAGGTTAGTTTCAATTTCCTTCTATAAATATTTCGAGTGTTGTACGAGCGCACGGCCACGTCCCACCTTTAATAATAGAATAAATTCCGAGAATGTAGTTAGGCCATTTTTAATTTATTTACTGTTCGATTCAACGTAAATGCCAATTATGCAAGAGCTTACGCATCCCTAACGCAGATTTATTTGGAATGTAATTAAATTTGATAAATATAGCGGATATTTGGGAAACTCTCCGTCGGTGACGTTCCCAGGAACCCATCTATTTATAAATCGAAAACATTCTTATTTTTGTTTTCCTCCTTTTGTTGTTGCCATCATAGTTTGGGTTTGTCGAGCGAAATTCGCATATGACCCCAAAGGTTTCGCCATTGTTTGTCCACAAATTCTATTCAACACTTGTTGTTATTATTATTATTTTGTACGCGAATGCAGCGCACGTAGTTCTTTTCTTAATAATAATCAGTGTTGGTCAGTGATTATTCGTTGTTATTGTTTTCGTTCGGTTTACGCATCCCGTTGATAACTTTTTTTGTGCACGTCCATTGATAAACCAACTATAATCAGTTGACCTTAATGTCACGACAACCAAAAAAATGTATAGAAATAAAAAAATAACACATTTATTACGCATTGTATGAGACATTACGTTAGAAGCATATAATTTTTTGCAGACGCTTTCGTTTATCGAAGGTACTTATGCAATTAATGTATGGAAAAACAAATTCGACCATATCTGGTTCATGTATTTATAGGCACGGAATAATTTGTTGATTACGTATAAACACATATATAGTTTACAAAAATATTTTCAGACTGTGAAATCGTAAAGTTCAATAATGTTGATGATAACAGTTATCAAAATTATGCGACTCGGATTATTTAAAATTACAAAATGCAATTGCGTCGGTGAAAATTTAATTTTATATCTTTCATAATCAATAATACGTTTTGTATATTATTATTTGTATTTAATTCAATTTAAATAATTGCTTTAAATGGAAATATTTCTATACGCTTTTTCATTAATATTTGCTATATTGATAATGTATAAAATTTTATAGAAAGCTTTTATTTTTAATTGTGTTTAATTAAATTGTTTTATTATACTTTAACTAAAAATCATTCATGGAATTAATAAAAATGTGTTGTTTTCATTCTGACCTAGTACATAGTAGTGCTTCGATCAGTGTGAATTTACTATAGTATAGTTTGAACATTTCAAAATAAATTAAATTTTAATAGAACAAAATGAAAATAGATTATAATATATTATTATTCAAAATTATTTTGTACACATAAATTATAGTTTTTTTTTTCATTTATGCTATTTTTTTTTCAAACTGTACGGGATACTGGCGGAACCAGCAGACTTTTTTCTATGAATTTATAATAAAAGCAAAATGAAATTTAATTTACATTGTAAATTATAAATGAAAAATATACACGTAAATCGAAATGTAGTTTATTTTGGTTGACTATGAAAATAGTGAAGTTGAAAATACTAATTTGGTTTGAGTTATAAAATGTGATTTGTAAATGTTGTGATGTTATAAAATATAATATAAAATAGGACAAGTGTCGCAAAACTTTGGCAAACATCAAACAAAACTTTTTAATAGATTTCTTCTCATAGTATTGTATTAATTCGTAGTGCTTATTACGCAAACATTATGACATAATTTAGTTTATAAATTGTAGAAGAATTTTATATATTACTTGGATCATTAAAAATATTGTTTACATTTAAATTTTATGATTTATTTACAATTATGAGCATAATTTAGAATACAATTACATAAATCAGTATGAATTAAATTGAAATAATTAAATAAGGAAGTTGAAAAGTGAATTAAAAGTAAGTAAGTCTAAACATCTCCGAAATAATAGAATTATGAAACATTCAATATTTGTAATCACTTTATTGATGATGGCCACTATTTTTAACAACATGTGTACAACAACACTTTAAAAAATGCAGCGTAAACCCTTACCAAATAACTATTAAAGTGTACATAAGCAATACAATTGTAAACCGTAGTTAAATTATCAAATAATCACAAATCTTACATTTTATTATAATTTATTCATTTTTGGGTATAGTATGAAACTATTTACCTACTAATTATAAAGCTATATACAATTGTCTATTTCAATATAAAAAATACAAAATTAAATTGACAATTTTATAATAATTATAGAATTCATACTTGACAAGTAAATTTATAAGTAAGAAAAAGTCTTTGATTATTATATTTATTTTAATCTCTAGATTATTATTTTGTACCAATTATATAACGAAATAATATGAAATAAATATTTATTAAGATATGAGTTATTATTTAGCATCTGTATAGTAAATACAATTAGTATGACAAGTTCGCAAGTACGCGATTTTCATTGAATTTTCGACACTTAAAATAAACCTTTTGGAACTGTTTGATATCCACTGTACCAGACATCAATTTGAATTACTAATAGCATAATATATGAAAATCAATATAGCGCTCGTATATAACCCCTAGGCAATTTTCAATTGATCTGCAAAAAAAAAACAGTACTAAATCCCCTTTCCGAAGTCGCCTATTTGCATTAGTTAGTAGGGTGTTAGTCACTAAAACGCCGTCCCCCATACTTTTCAATATATTACAAACTCATATTTTTATCCATTGACTGTATATAAAAAAATCAATAAAATCAAAAAAATCAATAAAAATATAGAGAAATAATAATATTTATAATATTATAAATCATACAGATTGTGAATAAAAAAAAAATACAAATTAAAAAAAAATTCAATACAATAATAAAAACAAAATAAAACTCAAATGGTGTAAAGGGCTGTAGACCACAAGACCTATGATAAGACCATAAGACCCAGAGAAATAATGATGCACATGTATTATCACATTCACCAATGATATAGTTTACTTGCGATTATTTATCACTTACTAATGCTATACATTACATACGATACGGATAATGTAAATCATATATTCAATAACTAATTATAGACGTACTTTTGATGATAATATAAATTGGCTCTGAAAAATATATTAAAAACTAACCGAGGATTTACTGTATTTATGACTATTATCATTTGTTTAGACCACATGAAACCGTTTGCGGTCTGCACTTTGAAAATCTCCACGCAGAATACTCGAAACTGTTAAGTTGCGTTGCGTTTAATATAGTATTTACGTTATTTCCTTTTACTGAGAAAACAACGTCTAAAGTCTTAATATAAATGCGCCGAGGTTATTGTACTTAGTTTTATGCAAATAATGCATAAAATGATATGCGAAAAAAGAATATATTTGCGGTTTAAAAATAAAAATACGCTCTACATGTTAATAGATTATACGCTTCGTGCGTATGATAATAATAAATCACTTGAACACAAAGAGTATTTATAAACAACTTACGTAATAACCGTAAAAATAATGGATAACAGTAAACATATAATTCAATTATTTAGCCTATTGATATAGTAAACAATAGTTTTCTTTTAGATTTTTTGATTTCATGATCATAAAATCAAATAAAATCTGTACGTTAAAAATATTCGTATTGTATGTAAATATGTATGAAATCACTTATATTTTAAATATATTCTAATTATCGTGCCTATGTGACTTCAATCACATGTAATTTTCTTTTCTGTGGATGTGACTTGTACCTCGTGTATAGCAGATTCATCAATTTTACGGCATCTTTATAATTCTTCTACTTATCACATTATTTCCAAATAGGTAAACTGTAAACTTTGCATATACCGAATACTTCATAATTAGATACATATGAGTAATAACTCAAACATCAATCATTCATAAAAAGAAAATGTGAAATTTTGCTTCTAGAATTAGTTTTAATTATTGATTGGATTAAATAATAAACTATTAAAAAGTATGAAATAAAATAATCTTCTACATAAATTTTCTTAATAGTTTAATTTTTTTTTTCTTAAAATAAAAATGTATGTGATTATTATATACAAATATTAATGTGATCCAAGAAAAAGTAGTAAAATAATTTAAAAACAATAAAATGTATGACATAAAAAGCATGAATCATTGCATCAGGCTATAATTACAATTATTAAGATTAATCTTCTACGCCATATATGTATATCAATTATTATGCTGTACATATAAATAGTGATGTAACATTATATAAATTAATGAAGTATTAAGAAGGAAATATACATGTGATATCATAATATAAATACACATTTTTTTAAAACTGTGCAAAACGAATTTACTTTTCATTACGTAAAGCAATTTGCTCATGTATTATATTTGCTCTAGTCACGAAGTCCTAACGTGCAAATGTATGTTGTGTTAAAATGTGTTGCTCTAGGAAATATTTCCTTAATTTTCCACTGTTATAATCGATAATGTCAGCTTACGTAATTCTACACTAAACAAAGGTTACTTATTTAGTTAACGCGTAAAGTAAAGAAAAAAGTGAAAATTTTCTATCCTCCAGCTATGCGAAAGAGAATAGTTTTTGAACTTAATAGTCAATCACTCAAAACATTTCCTGGGCCTAAGGACGAACAGTCATAAATATAAAACGGTTCAATTTCATAATATGCATTTTCGCAAGAGGCATGCAAATTATTCGTCCAACTTCTGAATACATTTAACGCATTGCATATATTTACGTAATAATGCAATGCGAACCAACCATGTCCACGGCATGTTGTTATCATCATTACAATATGCAATTTTTTCTGCTATTGTTGTCAGTTGCAGGGTTTTCCGTTTTTTGCAGATATGACGTGGGTTTCTGCTAAAACCGAACACCAGAAACGTGCGCTCTTTTGTGATAACGTCGAGAGATTAGGTTCTGTTTGTTGTAAAACAATTTGCAACCATTTTTTTTTTTAGATAACCGCACATCCACGCATGAAACGTAACGTACGCATGATGTAATTGGAGTATTTACATACGCCCAGACAGTATTACGTAGTGTCAGTGAAAAATTAATCTTTACCGCATTTATGCACTCCATAAATAATCAGCAATAAATCATCAACGATGACATTTTATATTATTCTAGTTATGTAATTTAAAAATATACATTTTCTTAGATACAATAACAGATGCAAAAGGAAATATATAGTCATTGTCCGAAAAGACTATATTTAATATGTGTTTATTATAACTTTCAAATAAGTTATGATGAAACCATAATCACTTTTTTTAATCCTTTTTGTAATTATTATTAAAAATCAAATGAATTGGTTCAAAAAGTTAAATACTGTCAACTAATAACACGTTTCATTGATTCCGTGCTATTCAAACCCGTGTTATTTGATACTCCAGATGTGGACAGTCGTTCCAGATTTTTATTTCATAATTGTACAAGATTTAGAATTCTGAAATTTTGTATACCTAAAAAACCGTGCAATTGAATTGCCGTGCTATAAGAGAATTGTTTCAATTCTGACCGCATTATTTGAGAATCAGTGTATCTCTAGTACTGTCTTATTAGAATTTTATTTACAGTATTGTCAAATTACAATGCATTTCTATACTCATTTAAAATATATCCACTAGTTATAAGTGTACAGTTGAGATTAATATAGTGATTTTGTTTTCACAACAAATGTAAATTGTTATGTTAAAATTATGGCTCTATGTTTGATTATATAATATTTGTATTATGGTATATAAATATGCTACTGATATTCTTATAAATTCGGTATTTTTTATATGTTTATGTTAGTCAAACAATTATAAGTATCTAATATTTCCTAATTTTAACTAAAATTAGCTAGCATATATTAGTCTGCTAAATGTAAGGCCTTTAAATAAAAGTATGAGTTGGATACATTTTTTAATATTACGTTTGTAAAAGTTTCCGCCAAAATCTTATTTTATATGAAACAACACTAATCGAGGACGCATAAAAATAAACAGCACAAAAAGAGATTTTTATACTATACGGTATGGATAAACGCACTATGCGAGGTATATGAAAATAAATAATACATTCATTATTTCATTATATAACACAACTCATTCATATTTTTAATAAACAGATTAGCTTAGAAAAATATTTCAAGGCTTCTTTTGAACTGTGTTCTGTAAATTCCAAGGATGACAGATCTATCAACTTTTCTATAAATCAGACAATATTTGCTACATTTCTTAATGACAGATTACTAATATCATCTCAAAATTTTTATATTGAGTTACATTGAAAAATAAAGAATTACCACATGTAGACAAATGAGCTAGATTTTAAAAGACAACTATATTATTAAAGATGTACCCATAGATTCACATATACAAAAAGAAAATAATTAGGTGTAAAAACAATAATAAATTTAGATTGGCTAATTTTATTGATAATTTATTTAATATAATTTTAAGCAATTCATCTTACAAATATAACTTAAGTAATACAGTAAATGAAAATTTATTTGAATAATTTTTTTTTGATGATTGATATGTCCTTGTAGTGAACTATTTTCTTTAAGACTGAAGTAAGTAAACGTGAAGTTTATCGAAAGATAATCTATTTCCGCTTCGGTGTTTGGATAAAGAAAAAGAATAACAAAACTATCTGCCTTCCCGAACTTAAATAAAATATATATATAAAGCTTGCAAACTTTGCGAAACAGTGTTTCCCTTTCGTTGCATCCATATCGGTCCTTTATCCTTGGAGGGTTATTACCCTTCCGAACACTGTCTGTTACCCTGGGTTGCACGTGGCGAGAGTAGAAATTGATATATAAATCTTTTACACCCTCCTCTCTATAGGCGAATTTATGGCTTCAACCAAATAGAATTGTCGAAATTCAACAAAGCACGAACTCGAACTAATTCTGCTTCAAATAAAATTACTCGCACTTGCACAATTCCAAATGCCTTCAACGCATATTATAAAATATATTATTTTATTATATTTTTGCCGAAATGTGCTCTAGATACTGTAGTTTTCTGTAAGTAGAGCAGTTATTAAAATATATTTAGACCATAATATATTTATTGCAAGTGGAAGCTGCAAATAACATCAAATATTTGGTGGAATACTTATGCTTTTATGTTATAATGTATTGTGGAATGTATGTGGAACAAAATAATGGAAACTAAAAGCCAGGATTCGATAAACAACAAGCTAATGTATTTGCTCATCACTCTAGAAGTCAGATCATTAAAAATTACTGCTTATTGTACGTTGCAGGCCAACATATGAACTTAATTACTTCAAGGAAATCAATAACAAGGGCTGAGTTTCCAGGAAATTGACGTGCAGTAATTAAGAAATGTATATATGATAAAAAAAAAATGTATATGATAACGATTACGAATGTAAATGCACACAATCTGCTTCTGATATAATCTTTATGTACTTTTCTCTAAGGTCTTCCAGATTTTTCCATCTCATTTTTATAAAAGTGCACGTTGTAAGAAATACGTTATAATAAATCTCTTCTCAAAAGTATATATAAAATGTACAATAATTGAAATACAAAACTTGTGTGCATCATCTACTATTTAATTATAATAGTAAATAAATTGAAATGCCAGCAATAATTATAGGAGGGTACTAAGAAGCAATTACGCTTAGTTAGATAATAATAATGTTCAATCCACGTGCTGTTAATAAAGTATTAATGCTAGTTTTAAACGTTTTAGTCATTGAAGTTTTCATGCTATTGTCACAT
Organism: Nicrophorus vespilloides; assembly: GCF_001412225.1. Classification (NCBI taxonomy): domain Eukaryota; kingdom Metazoa; phylum Arthropoda; class Insecta; order Coleoptera; family Silphidae; genus Nicrophorus; species Nicrophorus vespilloides. Next base: position 796,864 of record NW_017100093.1, on the reverse strand, counting down.
AAATGTATAGATTGGTTTTAAATAATTATTAATTGCTTCTTTCATTAACATGCTGTAACATGTTTAGGTTCATTTTATTAAAATATTTAAATTTACAGAAATAATGCGGTTATCGATTCCATCAATATATTGAAAAAAAATATGATAAGGTTTCAATGTCGCAAAAAATATAAGGCACAAATAGAGACAATGTTTTTTATTAAATATTTTAATTAAATAATAATAATAAATACCTACACTTTCTAAATAGGCAAGGTTAATCACGTTTCTTATTAATACAACATTTAGTTTGACCATGTTTTGTAGTCAAAATTACATTGTTTTCTGAATACAATGGTGATTTAGTATCAAGATCTTTCTTCACCTTTAGACAATGACAAAATTTAATCTGACATAGTGTTTTACTATAATAACTTATGGAATATAAAAATATATGCATTTTTATTAATAAAAAAACTTAATTAAATAGTTATAAAAATACAATCAAATCGTATATTAAATATATTAAGTTAATTAAATAAATCTTAATATATTAATTAAAAAATAATAAAAGATAATTAATAAGTTTAACTAATGCAAAAGGTAATTATTGGTAATACTAACATTTTTATATCAAAATTAGCATCTGCCTATTTCAAAATTAAATATGTGCATAGTTTGTATTAAACTTGAAATTTAACCACAAGTTAAGTGCTTATTCTCAGTATTACCTATTAGTAATTGATGTCAAGAAATAACATAGTCATGCCCAGTTTAATACAGAATTACACTAATTGCATATTGTGATAATTGCAATTCCCTTGTGTGTTATTAGAATAATGCATACAAATCTAATATACCTACGTCAATGTCTTTTTCACGTAATATAAACTAATATGTTATTCACGTAATGTAAACTAATATTAATTATTTGAAAACTATTTTAATTAACAAATTGTTTGTTTTAAGTTTTAATTACAATGGGTCTGAGCTTTTTGAAAGGTTAAGAGCCCTCTGATTTAAAGTCTAGACTTCAGACTGGCGGTCGTCAACTTCTTTCCCCTCGCTATGTTTTCATTCGTTGTCTCGTCTTTTGAAATGAAGAACCTGAAACATTTGTAATTAATACTGCACTTATTGTCCCTGACTCTAGTACATCTCATAATTTCGCTTTTATTTTGGATGCAGAGAAGACACCATCTTTTTGTGGTCTAATATTTACTGCCTGATTTTATATTTCATTCACATCAATTTATTTTTATTTAGATTATTTAAGTATTTTTTTAACAATTTATTCAGATGGAAGAGTCAATCTTCTTCCCCTGAGATAAATTAGATATTATTTGTTATGCCTTCATTATTACATAATAAACGCACATTCAAACTATCTAATATTATTACTTAAAGCTTGACTTAAGAAGTGATTATTAAGACTAAACGAAAAACAATACATGTTATATATTAGTAAGAGTATGATATTTGTTGGAAGATTAATTTAAGTAAATATTAACCAGAAAAAATAAGTTTTTAATATAAAAAATTATCAATTTGAATTTGTATGAATTGACTAAGTATAAAAATATAAATTTACCACAGCAAAGATATTTTAAAATATTCGATTAGCATACAGGGCGACTAATAGCCGAATGGTTAAGTCGTCCTACCCACGATTCCATGGGCGCTGGTTCATGTCCTGGTTAAGGCAGGCCCTCTCGGTGCTTGCAGCAATAGGGCCATCGTTCATCACAGATGGACAGTGAAATGAATGAGTTTCAGCATATGGACTTTCAGCCAAGTCGATGGACAACGGCAGTGTTAAGCATAGCAGCAGATACATAAAGGAAATAGTGGAATCGCCATCAATATTACTGAAGTTAATCTACAAGACGGCAGCCAACCAACAAATTACAGAAGAATACAAATGTCTACCGCCATTAGATTTAATTAACGATCGCAATTAATGTTAAGATTGTAAATTAAATATACTATGACATAATATAAAAAAGATTAACATACAAAATAGTTGTAACTAATATTTCACCTATGAATGATTTAAAAAATTGATTTAATTATATGTACATAATAGGTAATTAGAAATAGTTAAAGGTAAAGTTCAAAGTTACAAGACAATTTACATGTATAGTCAAGGTTGAATTATTATTATTAATAATGTGTTCTTAATATTTAGAAAACGAGGGCAATTTACTATTTCCTCTATAGACTGTGATTATTTTCTTTAATAACGTTACTAAGCAGGAGTCAAGTACGTCATTCGGGATTAATAGGATTGGCAAATCGATGAGGAAACAATATCCCAAAATACTCTTAACGTTTAACATTCAAAATGATGCCAAAGTCGCGTTCACATAAACTAGGTAAGTATTTACATCAGTTACATCGAGATAATTATACATTAAACTTGGACAGGAAGACTGATCTTAATCTTTATTTATATATTTTTAATATACAGTGGAACCTCGCTTTACGAGAATAATCCGTTTCAGGATTTTGTATAGTTAAACAATTTTCCCCATGTAAACTAATGTAATATTGCGTTTCGTTTTGTGAGTCATTATCTTACAATTTATTTTGCTCGTTATGCGAGATGCTCGTTATGCGAGGTGCTCGTTAAGCAAGGTTCCACTGTATTTTGATATAAGATAAAAATATATTTTATTGTGTTTCCATGTATTGAAGATACTTATTTATAATAGATTGCAACTTATTGTATAAATTGTTATTCTGTTATTGTTGAAAATCGAAAGCTTTGCTAATATTATTACATTTGATTTCACAGGTCGTAAATGTATATAAATAGAAAAAAAACAACTCTTGTAATCTGAGCATCGTTTTTAATCGCACTTGGCATAAGCAAATCGGCCAATAAGTCAGAGTTGTAAAATTATGTGCCACATCAATTTATGACTAAGCCCGATGACTTATAAATAACGTTAATGAGCGAACGTACAAAGGAACTCGTAAAAGAGATTGGCTCCAAACAATTTACTAAACAGCTGGGCAACATTTAGTAATCAGTAAAATCACAATTGCATTTCTTAATTGGCCTCAGCCTTCTCTCGTTCGATGATTTACGTCATCATCGTCATTGTAGCGTTCTCTCATGCATTGCTGTATTCCTGTTAAATCTATATATTTTTTCCTCACCAGAAACAACAATTAATTGGTGTTATTTATAGATGAGACGTGGCAGACTGCGCGGAAGCTAAGCAGTTTTTAATCCATATACTTACGTAAAAAAATTGCCATGTTATGTAAAATTGACGTAGGCTGTAGGAACCGTCCAAGAGGTTACGAGGTTATCACGACCAAAACTATTTATAAATGCCATTTATATATTGGCAAATAAATAAATAACAAGTTAATTTAATGGTAGGATTATGTTCCATACGGCCGATGAAAAGCAGATGGATTTCAGAAGAAAGACAACGTATTTTAGGATGCGGCCAACAACACTCAACGGGTATTCTAATTAGTCATCGGTCGGTTTTCTGCGGAGATCTTCAAATGGAACGAACGCACTCGGGGTGCAACACCCAAAGTAAATATCAACAACATTTTCAGACAAAAATTCTTGTGTCGTTAAACTCATTCCATCCTCTTGTCCAGATGTTCATAGTAAAAATAATTTCTGCTCTGCAAAACGTACGCCAGGCGGTTGCACTTGCACGAGGTGCCAATGGCGTAACTATAAATAAGAGACATTGTGACAATATTATATACTCAAAGATATTTATAGTCACTGGAAGATAAACGAAAACTTTGTAAGGCAAAAACATACCAAAGTTTTATAAAGGACATTTTGGGGATCTGCAAAAAAAATATATTTTTTAAATGTTTTATATCATATTATAATTGTTGCAATAATTGTGGTTTGTTTATTTTGTCAGTAACACTCCGTTCATTTTGAAAGGGAGGATTGATAATATTACTAACAAATTAATCATATCACAGAGACTAAAATGAGAAAAAAATCTCAAATTAATACAATATTTTGATGATAAAAAATTATGCACGTTATGGAAAAAGAATAGTGATAAAGTATGTAGTTATATATTATTATACGGTAAATTGAAAAGCATGGGAACTTTCGACTATAAAGTAAATTCGATAGACCGCATGTATTCGTGTGCAAGTACAATTTTATAGCGTTCCTTGTCGGCGTTTGCCAGCAAATTGTGTCGCTCAAAAATACAAACCAGGTCAAGCAGCTGACAAGGTAGTTCAAGGCTCAACATTGAATTAGAAAAGTTGAAGACGAAACACCAATGTGAAAAATAGCATATATTATACAACGTTTCAAGTAACATTGAGTGGCTACTTAAGACCTAGGCACTTAACATGGTTCATATAACTTTGATATTTTTTGTCTTTCATGTAATATATATGTATCATAGATGTGTAAAAAGAAACAAACACAAAGTATAGAATAGTGCGGATTCGATCAGTCCGAATATACTTTAGTCCAGTTTGAAAATTTCAAAACAATCTAAATTTTAATTGAACAAACTAAAAATAAGTTCTAAAAACATAAATTATCGTTATTTCTTGTTTATACACTTAAGACTCTTTCTGCGGTTTAAGTTGGTATGTATTTTATGAGTTTCTCGATTAGTCCAGTTTAAAACAGTCCGTGATATTGGCGGAACCGATTGCCTACAATGCTTCCGTACTCAATACAAATAAATACAGTAAAACCTCGTTTAGCGCTTTAGATGCGTTCCTGAAGACAGAGCGCTAAACGCAACAGCGTTATAGGAGGTCATTTTAACACATAGCAAATAGGATACATTTTACTTTAATTTTAAGTTGTATTTATAGTAATTATGGTTTATATAAAACAAAACATTTGCACACCGAAATATTAAGCTTATTTGTGTGATGAAGGTTCTCGCTCTTCTGATATTTTTAATTTTTTTAGTGATACAATCGTCTACAGTAATTTTTTTCCCTTTCATTAAGCAAATGCTGGCGATCGCACCCAAAACTCCTCTTCTTGCTTTTGTACTCCTTTCAAAATTTGGATCATTCGATACAATTTGATCAACGATTTCGTTTCTAAACATTTTCTAAGAAAATCTGTGTAGCAAGTTATTTTGGTTCATCGTCTTCAGATTCACTATTTTCACGTTCTTCGATTCCTTGTTCTGCCAGTTCATGAAGGTTGTCACCAGAAACCTACATCTCAAACAAGCATACAAGCAACATTATTCTGGGAAAGCACAGCGGGAATAATCGTATTATATACTAATCAATGAAATGCCGCGATAATTTGAATTCGAGTAGGTTTTAAGTTTATTTAAAGTTTCCAGCAAACCGAGTTATAGCAAATCAGCGTTAAACGAGGTCTTACTTTATAGAAAATATGGTTAAAACGTTAATTAAACGTTACCTTATTTAATCAACAAAGCTGACGAACTTCTTCCATTGTAAATGTAAAGTTAAGCCTCGTGTCTAAACTATATGCATATCGTAACTACTGGAGATTTAAGCTCGAATATACTATAATTTTAAGATTTAATATACTAAAGTACTAAAATAAGAATTATTCATAAATAATATTTTTACTATTTACTATTTCATTTAACATTTAAAATAAATGCCATTTTATATTGCATTTAATTTATTAACTATATGCATATCGTAACTACTGGAGATTTAAGCTCGAATATACTATATTTTTAAGATTTAATATACTAAAGTAATAAAATAAGAATAATTCATAAATAATATTTTAACTATTTACTATTTCATTTAACATTTAAAATAAATGCCATTTTATATTGCATTTAATTTATTAACAATTAATAAAAACAATTACAAATAACTTGTTTTACCTCACAATTATATTAATTAAGTAAATGAAATTTTTAAATAATGACTTTATGTAACCGTTGTTTATAATCATAAGCACCATTACTTAGATAATGAGCCAGTTATATTAATTAAACTGAATATAAATGTTAAAACATTTGTTAAAAATAATTTGCCATTAGAAAGTAACATGCAATAAATCAATGTGAACATCAAAATTAACGCGTAAGTTATATAAATAAAGTAGCGTGTTTATGCAACTGGACATAAATGTGAGGAAATTGCATGTAAATAAACACTCTTTTCTTTTATTTAACTACAAGACACATTTTTAACATTTCATGTTTTGAAATCTTAGAGACGGTTGCGAAATTTATCCACCCACGTCATCCAAATTGTTCCGCCACTGCATCGAGCGTAACAAACACTTGGTGCCTATTTATTACACCTTTATCATTCTCATCTTTGTTCTGAACGGAACGGACATTTCGCTTTCTTAGGAGAAATTTTCATAACACATTATTATTATCTGTGTGTATTCATCGGCGTTATTTTTTTTATTCAACATTGCAATTTCATATAATATATGTTTTAATGCGGACACAGTACAGTTATGCAGGTTTCTATTACTTGTAATAATATATTTATTTAGTTTAATTATAATCAGTTTATTTATAAAATACGAGTTTTTGTTATAGTTTTATATGCAGCTGAATATAACTAATTCTAAATTTAAAATAATTTATTATACTATAAAACTGCGTTTTTCACAATATCAGATCGCGTTAAATGTTTAATGAGTCGTGAAATGACAGTTGTTTCAAAGTGTCAAAAACAATGTTATAAACTATTGGGTCTCAGTATAACTACAAACAAAAATGTTTGGTTGTGCAACTAAAAGGTTGAGAAACACTGCTATAAAGTCAATAATAACGTCAAGAACAGATATTCACATTTATATTACTTATAATTATTAAGTTTAATTAAAATTTGTTTATTAACGAAGATATTTTTTAAAATTTTATATGCTAATTAACGGAAAAAATCAAGCACACATATAACATTACATAATTAGATTGAAAATAACATACTTTTTATGTAGGTATTTAGTTTTTGCTTAGAAACTAAATAATAAACAAAATTTATTTTATAAGAAAATACAAATTGACTATTGAAAAATGACTTAGTAAGCAACTATTTTCTAGAAATAACAATTTGTCTGCAATAACTACAAGAAAACATAAGAAAATACAAATATTTTTCTCAACATACAAAACTTTATATTTTATACATTTGGTAAATTTTAATAATATTATATAGAAAGTTTTATATAAAACTACGATATCCGCATAGTCTGTGACATTTAATTCAGATAATAATATTATGAATTATGCAATTTATGGAAAATGTTGTAAACTGAAACTGGCTCAGCGTGACTTTCTATTATCCGTGTGCTTTTTTTGTTTGTTTTGTTTTTCGTTACAAACACAACAAGTCTATTATTTTTATTCAATCGTCAGCTAATGTTTACAAATTTACGAGCCGAACAAAAATAAAACTATTTTTCACATGGATCTTCCCGTCTTATTTTTCACCACTTTTTTCTTATATTTATTATAGAATATTCATACTCGTCAGGGGAATTCTAGAAGCTATAACCAGCTATAACTTATTTCCAATGTAGCTCTCACAGGTATTCCCCTAGAGACCCAATAAAACATTTTCCTTACACCTAGTGCTAACATACTAACATCTTTGTATAAAATATTACTTCCGTATAAGTTTATTAGTTCATATTAGGGCGGAATGATCAGTGGTCAGTAGCCCTTTGAAACGGTTTATTATTATATGTGTCAATTTTGACGTTACTATAAATATTATTATTTCTTAATGTAGTCTATTGTACACTATGTGATTTAGTTATTAATAGTTAGAATATTCTATTTATACAACAAAGAAGTTCTCTTTACATGTTACAAATAAACTATTAAATAATTAATTCATGCAAATTAAGTATGTTTTTCTTATAAAATGTTATTTAGATTAATGTTTGAGTACAAGTTGTTGGCTCTAAACCAAACATAAATTACAAGAAGAAAAACGGTTCCTTTGAAATTTAAACAAAATGAAAAAAAAGAGGAATGGAAATAAGAATTATATGTATGTACAGTTTGAATAAACTAAATTTACATCTCTAGGAATCTACTGGGAAAGCTTCCAAATTACATTTTTAGTAGTCACGTTTCGCACAGCATCGAATATAAACAATAAATCTTTCCGTCAATCATTTTTATTTTTACAGCTCAACCTTTCGACACTTAATCTAACGCTAAAACGTAAATATTACTTGCATTAAAAATATTCGTATTAAAGTGATTTCTCGGTGGAATTTTCCAATTCCTGCTTATCGTCATCGCTGTTGTAGTTTTTCATCGGTCCCCAGTTTAAGCACAGATGACTTTTCATCATTGGACTAAGCGGTGGAATGAGGGAGCGCGGAATTAAGAACGTGGACAGATTGAACAAGTCGACGAAGACTTTGTAACGATCGCTGCAAAACACAACGAAATGAATTGAAAAGGTTTTTATGCTTCGAGGTTAATTTGGCCCTCGGGCAAACGATTTAATGATGGCATCAACTTTTCCTTGATATTTACCTGAGAGTGGACCTCAGGTATTGGTAACCGGAAGAACCGCCTGTACCCAACTGCGACGAACCGATCATTCTCTGCACCATCAACACGTGATTATCTGTAAGAGAAGGAATCGTCATTGAGAATTAACCGTGATTTGGAATGCATATTGTACATCTCCATTTAGTGATCAGCGAATCGATGTCCATGAGGAGGGTGAGTATTTGATGGGGTTGGCTGAATCTGGGTTCGTCCCTATAAAAATTGATCATGATGGCCCCTTGTAAAGCACTGTGCGAGAATCGTCTCTCGCCCCTCGAGACCAAAGCTTTGTGAACTTCCGGATTGAAGATCGACTCATAGACCTCCTTCCTCTTCTCCAAATCAATCAACTTGTAATTACGGACTCGTTCGGATTCCACCTCCTAAAACGAACAATGCATGTATTCATATAACAAATTAATTAAATTTTTTACAACAAAAAATAATATGAAAAAAAAACGTGACCCATATAAAGGAAACCAACATAAGGGGAAGTTTGCTAATTAAAACGTGCATAATTAACATTAATTAACTCGTGTCGGATGGTGCAAAAATTCCTCATTTGCATTAATAGAAATGTTAATATTTCGTATGTTCTTGCAGAATTGTGTTTTACACGATTCGCTGAACAAATTAAAAAAAATCGTTTTTTATTTAAATAAATTTCAAGTGATATTGGTAAATTATCAAATTTACCACACTTTCCATTCAATGTTATGAAATACTTGTATTGTATAAACAAATGAACAACCGTATTTTTTAATGTATATATTAATTCAAATATTTACTTGAAATTTAATGCTTTAAATTAGTGCTATATAAATATAATATTTAAAAAACAATTAGCTGTTTTTTTTAATTAGGAGCATTTTATAATTTGAAGTAAAAGTGTTTTCAATCGATCAATTATTTTCACAAAAAAATGTACAATCATTCATAAATGAAAAATAATGAATACACATGATTATTTTACTTTTATTCACTTTTCATGTATTTAAATAAATCGATTATTTCAACAAACAAAATTCAAGGTCGAACGTTACATGAAATCAGGTCATCATAAATTATGAAAAAAATAAATAAATTTCGTTTCGAGTGGCGACTTTTGTAACAATAAACCTTCCATCAATACTCGATAAATATTTAACAGAATTTCTTGTTGCTTGAAATACCAAATCGATTCTTTCATCTTTACTTCAAAAAGCTTGGTTATTAATTGTGTTCAAAGCACGTATTTAAATAAATAAATGTTCCATCCAGCAGTGCAATAAATGTATGTAGAAACGTGCGCGGACATTTGTATTACTAGTAAAACTTAAACATAAAAGCGAAACTTCGTCGATGTCTGGCATAATATTTATTCTAGCTCGGTAGTTTCAATCTTTCCGAAATACAAATAACGATCGTTTTATTATTTGCGAAGTAAAATGAAGACACCTGCAGAGAGAATTTTATATACATTCCCGGAACGTTTTTCACTAAATTTCCATGCAAACAGCAATTTGCTGGTAGTGAAGAAGTTCAGATATTTTTAGTGACTGCTTGTGAAATTCCCAGGTAATATATCGTAAAATGTCGAATATAGTACGCAATTCTACTCACGCAACGTGGAGATACATGTTATACTCGTGTACTAAAATATAGTCATTTTCGATATTGAAATGTTATTCACAAGTGTGAATGTATGCTATTTGCATGAACGTCAAATTAAATCCCTTTATTTATACGAGATCTATAAAAGTAATTAGTCTAACACTAAAGTATTCACTAAAAAATGGATTAAAAGATTTATAGTCAATAGATAATTAGAATTAAACCTAGTAAAGTTTAGTTTAAAATTTGTTACTTAAATACTACAAAATGATAAAAATATGCATATGTTATTGCGTTAATTATAATTTCTTGTAGCTGACGTATATTGAGCAACTGTTACCGAAATTTCCGGTTGTCCCTTGGATACCATACAAATAAAACCGATACAGTATCCAGAAACCATAATTACCGGATGTTTCGGAAAACCCTGAACGCACAACAACCAAGCATTTCATGGAAATCGCTAAAAATACGCGCAGGTGTAAAAGCTAAGTAATATGTATTTACCTCTGCCGCTTTCCTTTGCTCTTCCAACAGTTTTTCTACGGCCTTCTGATATTTTCCCCAGAAATTGAAACCTTCCAATTCTAATCCAGGCGTCCGCTCTAACCACCTTTGCACCAATTCGGTCAAGGATGGTTCGGACTCGGATTTTTCAATTTGAATTAAAGCTTTCTGAAATAATACAATTTTACAAAGAGAATTGTGAAGGCATGTTAAATTTACTTCGTCGTTTCCAAAGACGCGATGGTAATGTTGATTATATTTAACCCTGTTCTCCTGCTTCAAGCCCAATTTATTCTCGAGCAATCTGAACTGCAGACTCTGGAATCCCGAAGCTGGACAGAGATATCCTCTGAAGTCCATGAAATCCAAAGGCGTCATCGTTTCCAGAATCATGACCTGATCTACTAAGACCTATTTCATAATAGACATATCAGATATGTTATTCGATATAGCGTGTATGAATCAATTTTCAAATGGAGCGGTGTCTAAACCGAAGTAATTTAATTATGAAAACAAGAAATACGATATAGGTTATTCACCTCCCATATATATATACTTTTTTGCTACCGATAAGCCCTTGAAAATATTGAGTTGCACGTCCAGTGAAAGCGATCGATGGACGCGAACATAAAAATTACGATCTGCAAAATACCTTCAGAATTAAAACGACCCTGTTCAGTCTCTTGAGGATCTCCAGCGTCTGCGATTCCTCTAAGATCTCTTTGAAGATGTCTCTAATCGAGTCCAGTTCGAATAGTATCTGTTTAAACCATAGTTCGTAAGCTGTAATTAGCATTGGATTAAATACAATTAGTATTTATTTATTTCGTTTGTTGTTCAACCTTGATGCGTAACAATAAACAGGTGCTCGTCGTGCACGGGTTTATTATTTTCCACGCTCAGCATTCTCTGGGCGTTCAGTACTTTATCCAACATCAGGTATTCACCATAAAGCATTCCTGCTTCCTCATCCAGTTGGTCCACATCTTGGGGCTCACTCCTACGTACAATAACAATACGTCAATACCAATATATTGTAATGCGCAATCATTTTCCAATAAGTATACGACTTCTGTTTATAACCATTGATAATATGTTAATACAATTTATGAAAATTACTGATTGCAACACATTACGGATAAATAGGATAAACGATTACAGATTTCCTCATTTTATATACGTACTTCTCGTAACAAGCGAAAACAATTTTATTTACAGAAATCTGTCGTAGGTTTCGTTTGGTTTTGTAGGTCAATAATTAATCGATGAATTTTATTGTAATCTTCATTATGTACGAAAACAAACGTCAATAATTATTATTGCGTAGAAACTGATATATTTAATCAATAAATTATTGATTATCAACATACAAAATTTACATTGTAATTAACAAAATTAGTTATCAAATTATTTATATTAAACTGCTGGTTTACATATTTATAAAGTGTAATTGGTTATTAATTATTATATAACGTTTATGAAATTAAATTAACAATTAATATTTTAAAAGCAATCCCTTTAATTTTTTTGAAATTAAAAAATTCAACCATGCTCGGGTGGACAAAAGTTGAAGTCTTACAAAGGATTTAAGTTTTCGTGTATATATTGATTTATACTTACGGATGTCTCATTGGGCAACTCATTGCAAAAGAATATTATTATAAATAGTTTTTAACGAAGAATGTTAGTAATCTCAAGAAACCGTATCTGCTTGTGTGTGCCTCAGCAAAGACACGAAACACAACTGAGGCTATCGCATTTTGTCCACAGCACAAAATCTAATCAGTCTTGCGTAATTTCCAATGAGTATGTATATCAAGTAATATTCTACTTTTTTGTGATATTTTAGCAATAACACTTACATACTGCTTATTCCATTTTACGAAACTTCGTAGTCGTTTTACAGTAAAACATACGAAAATTTTGTTTTACATTTTAAATGGCGCGTGTACATTAATTAGACAAACTATTGTCAAAAGTCGTATGATTTAAATATGTTATCAGTTCGTTATTTTTTTTTAAGTTTTAATTATCTGTTTTTTAAAATATTGCTATATGTGTCAGTTTATTTGTATAAACAAGTACTTAAATAAATATATTTTCAGACAAATTTAAACATCTTCCTTTTTATTGAGAAATATAGTCATACCTCTATTAATGAGTAGGATTCATTCTACGAATTTACTTTTTTAAACTTATTATAACCAGAATTGTGGCAATCAAAATCCCGACTGTATGTTATATTTCTAAATTTTAAGTTTTATTATGGATAAGTCAAAAATGTTATTGTAGAAATTCTAATAATACAAGATACTATCCGTATTTTGATATAGTCGGGATTATGGTTGTCGAGATTTTTATATACTCGGAATTATGGTTGTTCAGATTTCGATATAGTTGGGATTTAGGTTGTCGGGATTTTTATATAGTCGGGATTATGGTTGTCCGGATTTCGATATAGTTGGGATTTTGAACGTCGGGATTTCGGTTGTCGGGATTTTTAAATAGTCGGGATTATGTTTGTCCGGATTTCGGTTGTTGGGATTTTTATATAGTCGGGATTATGGTTGTCCGGATTTCGATATAGTCGACATTTCTAACGTCGGGATTTTGGTTATCGGGATTGCGATATGACCCAAAAAAATACGTTCCTTCGTAAAAAAAATTAACAAAGAAAAGTTATATAAAATAAACAGCTGAGTTACATAAAAAAGTGAAATTACATATTAAAATAGTTTAAAGTTAATCGTTTGTGCCTAAAATTATTGAATGTAACTCTGATTGATTCAAAATAGCACTTCTTCTTAATTTAGGATTATTTTCATTAAAAAATAAAACGTTGTTCATGACGTTCGTTTTTTGTCACGAACTTCTTTAATTGCGTTTACATTTTCTTTGTTTTTTTTTTCTGAAATTTTCTATGTAAATGCATTCAATAAATTTCTAACATCATCTTCATTGACAATTTCAAAATATACTCATGAAGTTATAACGACCTGAATAACTTTTTTTCTAATTGCTTGGATGTTAATTTCTTCTTCTAGTCCATATTTTGCGTTTCAAACTATACAACATTTACTAACACGAGTGGATACTATTCACATGTAAATATCAAACATCATGTTCAAAATTTATAATAATAACATTAAAAATGATACTAGATTATAATTTAACATGGTATACATTTTAAAAGGAGAAGACTAAGTGAATTGAATTGATTTATTACAATAAAATGTAAAAATTAAATAGCAGAAACAAGTACAGAATATAAGTCGATCGTCCGTGATTAAAATATAATGTATGTCGTTTCATGAATCTTGTGTTATAGGAATGTTTAAATTCAGATGAAAATATAGATAAAACTATTTAATTTAATTATAATCTGTTATATTAAAGAATTATTTGTATTTATGCATGTTCATTTTAATTCTATGCCAAATTCCATAAGGCGTTATACACTTTGGCCCTAAAATATACATTTTATTAACTAATAAAACCATACTTCACATATAAGTATTAGTCATAATACACGAAGTACTCCAATAATGATGAATGCTTGAATTTATCTTATCTATTTTGATCTGCAAAAATGAACAATATTTTTAATATAGTATTTTTTCTCTAATAGCTTTAATTAATATACATAATTTATTAATTTCTACTTAATAAATAAATTGTATCTTCTAACTACAGATTTCATTTAATCTATATGGTTTAATTTCAAATAATGAATATATTTTAAGATTGATTAACTTGTATTCTTCTAATTATATTTTCAACGCCTATTCTTTTGTTAAGATATATTTTATAATGTTCCTAAATTCCTCATTTTATAATAAAATAACAAATTTTATTATTTATTTGTACATTGTTAAGTTGTATTTATTTATTTTAACTTGAATTAATTAAATCGTTGTAATGTAATTAATAACGCACAGTAGGATATCGGGATCACAATGTTACAAATTGAATTATTTTTGTAATCCTACGAAAACATACGTTCTAGATATATACTTCTTTCAAACCTAATTTACAAACTGGCAAGCACATAGTATCTCATCATAGGCAACCTTATATACACCAAACTAAATTAAGTATTGCTGATGTGTTTATAAAGTTATGCAACTTATTAAACGTTCCTAAATAAACATAACTACTACTACTTGGATTCGTGCAGCATACAAAATTACTTTCATTTTATTTTAGAAACGTGTTATCGCCAGCTGATGAAGTTTTAGTAACATGGCGTTTTCTGTTCGCGCTACAACAAGAAACTGTAAGTAAATTCAGATTAAATTGTTTCAATTCTTTTAGTATCTCAAGTTTCACAAAGAGGGAAAATAATGTAATCAACAATGAAGAAATCTGCAACGTGTTTACACTTAATAATTATTGTTTTACTTGGTTACTATTTGAATTCGTCGTAATTAAATCATAACATATGATAGAAAATCTGAAATAAACCTTTAAATTGGTCATATTTATTGAATCTAATAAGATTTGGGGCGTTATTATGGCTGAACTTTGCCCAATAAAGTACCAGTTCAAAGTTCATACCTTTAACACCTAAAAAAATAAGTAGCAAGAGATAACATGTTTATGTATGTTATATAATTATTATTAATGTTATTGGAATAATTTCTTTGGATATTTAATATTTTTGGAAAAATACATA
Source organism: Nicrophorus vespilloides (assembly GCF_001412225.1). Lineage (NCBI taxonomy): Eukaryota > Metazoa > Arthropoda > Insecta > Coleoptera > Silphidae > Nicrophorus > Nicrophorus vespilloides. The sequence goes on along the minus strand of NW_017100093.1, from coordinate 781,603 downwards.
GTTTGGCAATGATTTATTTTTTTACCTATAAATATAAAAATCTAATAATATATTTTTATTTTAGTAAATAAGCTTCAATTTATAAGGAGGTGCTTTTCTGACCAAGCATTCCCAAAGATCACCACTCATTACACTGTCCACCCCAGAGATCAAGATCCAAGATGGAAAGGTAAACTAATTTAAATTAATATATTTACTGATTAAGATTAATTCTATTAATTGTGTAATATTGCAGAGGTAGAAATGGAAAGGTTCGAAGATCAGACAGATCTGTTGATTATTGGTGGTGGTCCAGCTGGTATGGCTGCAGCAGTTAGAGCCAAGCAAATTGCAGAAAAAGAAGGAAAGGAACTCAGAGTATGTGTGGTTGAGAAAGCAGCTGAAGCTGGTGGACACATCTTGTCTGGTGCTTGCATTGATCCAATTGCTCTTAATGAACTGATACCAGATTGGAAAGAGAAGGGAGCCCCATTGAACACACCAGTAACTGAAGATAAATTTGGTTTCTTAACTGAAACTGGAAGAATTCCAATTCCTATTCTTCCAGGTAACAAAAATTGTACTTTAGGTTTTGCATTTGATATTTATATTTGAAACTTTGAAGGTTTCCCATTGAACAATCATGGTAACTATGTGGTAAGATTGGGTCACTTTGTTAAGTGGCTTGGTGAGCAAGCTGAAGCTTTGGGAGTTGAAGTATATCCGGGTTATGCGGCTTCCGAAATTTTATATCACGAAGATGGAAGCGTTAAGGGTGTAGCAACAAACGATGTAGGTATCGCCAAGGACGGAAGTCCAAAAGACACATTCGAGAGAGGAATGGAATTGCACGCTAAGTGTACGATATTCGCGGAAGGTTGCCATGGTCACTTAGCGAAGCAGTTAACAAAGAAATTCAATTTGAGGGAGAAGAGTGAAACTCAAACTTATGGCATAGGTAAGTGATTGTGACATCAACTGACATTATCTGTATAGCTAAGCAATAATTTATGGTTAAGGTCACTATGTAGATTAGGTAATCATAATATCATCAACAATTTGACCTACATTTCTAACTTTATAATTTTCGCAGAAACGCTCTCATAATCTAATTATCACTTTGTCTAAGTTATCGACTTTGTATACATAAGTGTATAATAGGTTGCCTACATCATCTCTTTGGTATAACTAAAAAAACTATTTCTTTATAATATTCTTTTAATTTCAAAATAACTTTATTCATAAGTTCTGAATTATGTATATAATGGCAGGAAATGCTGCTTTTAGTAAAGTTATGTGCGCTACATGCATTAATAATGGTTATTAAAGTTTAAGTAAGTTGTCATTATTCAGGTTGCTTTCGGAAATTGCGGCAGGTACTAATGGCGATATGAAAATAAACATTAATAATTTAATCACGCAATAAAAAGTGTTTTACGAGAAGTACACAGCACGCATCTTCTTTGTGTAGCACTAAAATATTCATATTATCCGGAAGCTTTTATATCGTATGAAAATTTCATTTCCACAATAAAACTATGCGATTCATAAAGGAGAACAATAACTGTTGTGTTCATGTAACATATAAATGGGGGAGCATAAATTGTAGAATGCAATTTACTGCTTTTATTGTTTGTTTTGTTTTTTTCATTATTTTCGTTTTTCAATAGGATTGAAGGAAGTTTGGGAGATTGAGCCCTCTAAACACAGACCAGGATTGGTAGAACACAGCATCGGATGGCCCTTGGATAAGTTCACTTACGGGGGATCTTTTCTGTATCATTTGAATGAGCCAACGCCCCTAGTGGCCGTAGGATTCGTGGTAGGATTGGATTACACCAATCCGTACCTAAGTCCGTTCAGGGAATTCCAACGTTTCAAGCATCACCCCTCGGTAAAGCCAACATTCGAAGGAGGAAATCGCATCGCTTATGGAGCCAGGGCTTTAGCGGAGGGCGGTTTCCAGAGTGTACCTAAACTGACATTCCCCGGTGGTTGTCTGGTGGGTTGTTCCGCAGGGTTCTTGAACGTGCCTAAGATTAAGGGCACTCATAATGCCATGAAGAGTGGAATGTTGGCTGCCGAAAGTGCAATTGAAGCCATGAACGGTGAGAAGCAGTCTACGGAAAGTTTCGAACCTAAGAGCTACATAGATAAATTACAAAACAGTTTTGTCTGGAAGGAACTAAAGGAAGTGAGGAACTGCAGGCCATCTTTCCACAACCCGTTGGGTTTGTATGGAGGTGTCATGTACAGCGGTTTCTCTTTGATCATCAAAGGCAAAGAACCTTGGACCTTCTCGCACGGAGGTACATTATCAATTCACTATCGCAGTGTAATCGATTGGGTTATATTAATGCTATTATATCCAAATTAGATCCAGACCATAAACGCCTGAAGGCAGCCAAGGACTCAACCCCGATTGATTATCCTAAGCCCGATGGAAAGATCAGTTTCGACCTCTTATCTTCGGTTGCCCTAACGGGAACCAATCACGAGGGCGATCAACCGGCCCATCTGACATTAAAAGATGATACGATCCCCGTTAAAAACAATTTGGGTGTTTATGATGGCCCAGAAGGACGGTTCTGCCCTGCCGGTAAGTTTCTAATACAATTTATTTTATGTTGGTGAGCAGCGAAGCAATTAATTATTTTCGACGTTTTGGAAACGTAGGCGTATTAAATTTCCTCCTGAATAGCGGCTAAACCGCACTTTCATTGGATTTTATATGCGTGCAAAATAAAGTTTGCCGGGCTTTCGATTGCTCTTGAATTATTGTGTGGTTCGGCACTCGTAAAAGGTCGAAATTAAATTACAATATTAACTTTGAGTCGGCATCGTGGTACTTTACTTTCTTTCATATCCTTCTTTTTATTTTATTATTTTTTTGCTGTTGGTGATTGAGACGAAACTGGGGTGGTTGTCGAACTTTCAGCACGTTCGGCCTGAAAATTTAAGCAGTCAATTATCAGTAGGTTTTCGAGACCAATTTAAAGTTACGAACAAGAAACGTTGCCGGCGGCGGATAAACTTTTCGTAACGTGCTAATAATAGTACAAAAAGGAGCGGGATCTACGGTCGTGGAAATAACATTGAAAAATAATATTTAGCGGAACGGAAAGGGTGGGTAACGGGAAGTGAGAGGGGAATAAATAAAATTTTGCAGTGGTTTGGGAGGCCAGACTTGCAGCAGAAAGGGGGATGGTTCATGGTTGGTGCTGCGGCGGCGGTAGCAGCAGTGGCGGAGGTGGAGGCGGTAGTGGCGGCGTCTGCTCGCAAGTTCAAGGTCCCTGGATCGATGATTTTGGGGCTGTTGCACTCCGATGGCCCAGACTGGGCAATGACACCGTACATTGCCGCTCCTCGTCGTTTCCGATTCAATCATTAAAATTCAGTTCGGAAACAGTTTAACAAACAGACTTCATCGCACAACCAACCATCTCCAATTTTATTGCATTTCATGAAAGAATGATGGAGAATTGTAGTCGTCGATGCATGCATATTTTTCAGGATATCTTTATTTTACGGACTGCTGGATGTATCCGATCGTCACAATTGCGGGTCGCCCGAATATACTTGATGTTAAACTATTAGAAAAAGTACAGAAGGATATCCGGGGTTTATTCCGCAGTCGGGAGATTTCGTATGAATTGTCGTTTTTGCCCTCAGACATTGTAACCTAACTCGAGAAGATATCAAATGTTTGCGCAGGTTAAACACGTTTCGTCGCGAGATTTTAGACGAGGGTGTCATTTTAAGGGGGAGACCACCCCATCGTTCCATTCCTTCGTCGCTTTTCCTCTTTGATTTGCAGCAGATCCAGCGAACACGGATATATAAACGCGGTCTGCCATATTTGACGCCGAGAATATTTAAACCTATGTACCACACCTCTATATATTCCAGACAAACTTTTTTATCTGTATGAAACATTATATACTATAATATAATCAAACATTTAAATAACAATAGTTAAATCAATGATGTGCATTATTGCCAAAAAAATGTAATTAGTAGTTGGCAAGTATCAGTTACTATAAACTTACGATTAAAAGTTATAAACTCAAATTCAAGTATATTTACTTTACTATATACTTTTTAGTATAAACATCATGTCTTATGTAAGATAAACATATTTTATATTTTTTAGAATCAATTTTCTTCGTTTCATGTGTAAAGGAAAGGTGTTTTTATTTGCACGCTTGATTAACTTTCGTGACTGTGAACACTTGCGGTTAACAAGCTTCATCATGTTTGGTATAATAACTATAACATTTTACGTTGCGATTTATTGCTTTTCCTACATGATGAGCAATCATTTGTTTTACGTTCTTATAATGAACCAAATTTCCGTTGGCGAATCATAAATATACTCGGGTTTCTTATAATAAGTATAATAAACTTCATGCATTATTTACGGTTTCAGTAACCTAAGGTGCAATTACCATAAACCAACTTCATAAAATCTTGCGTACAAACAAAATCTAGTCAAATTCAATTAATGTCGCACAATATATATTGTAATTTATATTTTCTATTAGCACTGTAATTGAAATTTATCTAAAATAATAATAATAAACAAGATTTATTATATAATTCAATACAATTTAAAAAATTATATGTTTTATTGAGTTATTATATTTATTTCTTCTAAATTTTAAGCAATTTTCTTAATGATTATTTTTTACTTGTTTAGGTTAAATTTATGTAGGCGAATTTAACCAGATCAATGATTTAAATAATTATTTAATTAAGTAACAATGGATTAAAGCCAGTTTATTTTGGAGTTAAGTTTTGTACATTAGATACATTTATAATTAAATAAAACGAAGGAAATGATTAGGACTTTATAATTACACAAGTTTAAAACAATTTTCTTATCTAAATATTTGAAGCAGATGGTGGCATCTATTATGCTAATTCGCAAAGTAAATCTGCTTTATTAATCAAAATTGTTCATGTAGATTCGGTAAAACAACTTCAAACTTTCTATTTGAGAAACACTATTGAAAGAATGTCAAAGCATTATTTTTTTCATTCTTTAAGTCTTATATTTTTTTATGTCGTATAATTTTCCATCTGTGATGAACGATGGCCCTATTTGCTGGAAGCACCGAGAGGGCTCACAAGGGGCCTGGCTTGACCAGGATTCGAACCGGTGCCCACGAAATCGTGGGTAGGGCGACTTAGTCTATATATTTATAGTCGCTCATGGTCTTATATTTTAAGTTTTATATTATTTAATTGTCTTGGTGACCCTCAATATGTGCTCGAGTGTACATTCTATACTTGTCTCATAATATTAGTGTATTTGTATAATTAAAAGTTGACAAATTGTGAGAAAGGGGGAGCAACTGCTGCAATTTGATTCTTGCTTATCCGAGCAATATATGTGCATTCGCCGGGCAGCGAACATAACGGATTGTGCGGGTTGTCCTCGCAGGATGGCGCCACTCGTTTCCGTTTCTCCCATCCGCCCGGCTTTTATAGCGCGAAATCATTTCCATGTTCCCAACTTGCACATCCTTTACGGTCGTTTGTATGCTTGATGTCACGTCGACTCGCTTCCAAATTATTCATAAAAGGAAACAGCGAGCAAAAAAGGCGGAAGAACTGAAGACACTCTTTCCGTCTCACCACCTTTTTTATGATTACGTTAAACTTTAGATAGGATCGATGATGGCAAGGGAAGAGGATGTTTCGGGGTCTTTTGTTGCGCCTGGTAATTGTAATAACAATTATATTTTACGAGCGCCCTTTCGTAAATGAAACGGCCCCTGCAGTTATCTAAATGTTGCCCTTTATATATAAATGTATACATAGGGGATGGTTGCCGAATTTGGATCACCTAGTATTTTTTAATTAAAAAAGAATATTAAAAAAATGTTATTATTTAAACTGTAAATTTTACCTAAAATATTATGTAATTTAATAAAGATAATAATTAAATTAAAAAAACGTAAAAAAAACATATACGTCACCTGTCTAATAGCTGCTGGTTTATCAAGTTGGACCACTGATTTCATTTCAATTTTTTCAAATAAATGTCTTGTATACTGAGGAAACCCAAATATAACATGTTTTCATATTTGTTTATTTGATCTTAAAAAAACAAAATCATCTGATTTTGTTGTGTATGTGTATCTTTTCTTGATCAAAATTTGAAGATATTAATTTCTCTTTAATTTGCTCTAATTTGGTTTTATAAAAATGAGATAATATGTAATGCGATTTTATTACTTTAGGATAATCTATAGTAAAATATTTAATTGCTTACTGCCGGAAGACGATAATTACTCACTAACTTTTTGCAAGTTATATAAGTTATCGCATCAGTTAACTTTACGCCTAGGTAACTCATGTTTATTACCAAATGGTGCAATTACAAGTTAAGTTGCGATAGTAGTAGTCCAACCTAGGCACCGGTCCAAATTCGGCAGCTCTCCTTTATATATGTGCTGAGGGTTTTAGTTATTGTTGTTAGTTTGCAGTGTTAGCCAGCAGCACTTTCGGGTGTAATCTCGGGTTGAAATATGAATATGCAGCCACTGAAAGTGTTAAGACGCTTACGTAAGTTGTTATTAATACATCATCGTCGGGCTTCGGAGGTAGTGTATTACGGGGCCTCACACTTCCGCTATACATCACCGGGGGTGGTTTGGCTCCATGATAAAGTGGATGGCGGAAAACAAAAGCCATTTGAGCCGCCGCGGAACAGACGGCGGTTGCACGCGCAAAATTAATTGCGGATGAAAAGGAAGCAAGGGAATGAAACGAGAGAGAAAGAAAAAAGAAATTGGAGTGTATCGCGAATGTCGTTGTAGATGCCCGACCACAAAGGGACAACAAAAAGCAGTACAACGAAGACCGAAGGTTTGGTTGTTGGTGGATGGTTTGGGCCGCGCTCTTCGGAGCCGCATTCGACGGATTAATTTTACTTTATATTACCGGGGATTAAACTCGAGAGCTTCCGCTCGTTTCTCTTTTATGGCGCGACATGGAGCGGCAGGAAAAAAAGGAAACGACGACCAGAAAAGAGATGGAACGCTAAAATCATAAGTGGTTCTTTTTAACAATGCCTTTATTTTACTGGATACAGAAGAAGGAAAAAAAACATCAAGGGTTTTATGCAAGTTGTAATTCGAGTTAATCTATATTACGGATTACTTTGATTTTTGCCATAACGTTTCGCCCTCGTCGTCAACAACAACCTTTTTTTTTTGGTACTCCAAATTCCAAAAGGCCACCCATTAGGGGACGGAAAGTTGTAATGCTGTACATGTGTTCTGTGTTCCTCAGTCACGTTTTGCAATTAACGATTCTGAAGTACAGTTCTAACGTACGGCTCCCTTTTCAGCTGGTCAATTTTATCGAGTTTATATATACCCCTTAATTTCGAATATGATAAGTTTACTTCATATTTATGATGATTTGAACATTTTTATATAATACACATTCATCATTTTATAAATTCTTCAGGTATAGAGAGAAATGTCAGGCAAAAATTTCATAGATGTACAAGCGTTTATTGAAACCCTTTATATTACAGCAACTTAAACAGTACTTTCATTGTTATTATTACGAAAATAAACTTAAAATTATAAAAAAGAAAGTTTTATATAATACAATGTTTCGATACTATAAATGATATAATAATTTGCGAATGACTTATTACTGAATATATATTTTTGAACATATAGGTACTTATATGCTTAAATTTTATAAATATGATATTAAAACTTCACAAAAGTTAATAAATATATGAGACATGAATGTTATAAATGTAAAATTAACATTAGCACTTACTGCTAATGGAAATATAATTACCGTTACAAAATTGAAATATGGTGTCGAATATAAAACGAGAATTATTAAAATGTATTCGTGAGTTTATAATTGGGAATGGAATGGTTTTTATTAAATGTATTTTATTTTTATTAGAGTAATCAATTCAATGCATTCAATTTATTTCACATTTATACATTTATATTATTTTTTAATTATTAATCAATTCGAATGACAATGAAACGAATTGAATTACACAGAAAATAATTATTTGAGTTAGTATTTCTTAAGTTATATTCATGTCTATTGTTTCCTGCATTTGTTAAATTAAAAATTTAAGTTTAACATGACAAGATGATAATGATTATTTATATTCTTGAGTAAAAGTGGTTATGTCTTATGTTAAAGTTTCTAGAAATTATATGTTTAATGTCATCATATTATGACAATCACATATTTATGTTTGTCAAGTATTTGTCGTATTAATTTAATGTTCTACTAAAATAATGTATGTTTTTAATGAAAATTTGATTAAAAACAGCTCCGGTTAAAAATAACATGACCGAAATTTGAACACGTACGAGCGAAAATTGTTCATAAAAAAAGGGACCCACTCTTCTACATATTAATAACGCACGAGTGTCTATATATATTTTTAAATATGTAAATATCAGATCCTGCGTTCCGCTTTTTGTGATGGAAATGTTATTTCATTTTCAGAAAATTTAAAGCGTCGCTCGCTTTGGAAATGAGGAGGGTGTAGGGAGTGTGAATCAGAAGGGACAAAGTCAGGGAGAGAGAGAGAGGTGGTGAAAATAAATAAATGTATGTGCGCAAGTAACACACACTCATATATGTGTCTTCCTTTTTTGTTCTTTTTATTCTTTGGAGGCTTCGAATATGCGAAGGGATGATCGTGCACGCGCAAATAAATTATTCAAATAGATACGGCAGTTACGAAGTTGGAAATTGAATTGCTTCCCCAAGCGAAATATTGAAAGTTTAATTGGGGAAATCTCTTCATTTCTTTCTGCTGCTTTATTACTGGAAGCCCCTAAAGCCATTCGCCAATCTCCGCCGCTCAAATCTCGAATCGTGTAATAGCTCTCATTCAATCAATATCAGAGAATTAACATATATTAAATCTAATGGTTTTATACTGATTCCTTGCCATTTTATTACATACTACACATTTAGAACAACTACAGTGAAACTATCTATTTACATGTATTAATAAATGTTTAACATATTTTATTTATTACATATCATGAGTGTATTAGTTTCCTTAACTACATGAATTATTCCTTTGACTGTAAAATGAGTTAAAGTTTTTAACTTTGCCTAGTTATAATATACATTTTTTATTATTGAAATATTGAGAATTCAGCGTTCTTTTGATATTCAAGAATATCATTCACATTATTTGCAGAGATATCTACTTTCAATTTATTAGTAATTCTAACGATTTTACATGTTTTTTTTACTAGTTTTTCATAACTTTTCATTCGAAATTAATAGTTATTTAAGCTTATCATTTCAATTTAAAATAATTGATTTGATTTATTGATGAAATGCATGTTTATAGATTTAAGAATATTTTGAGTTTTCAGTGTTTTTCAAATTCGACTCACATAAAACCTATATATTTATGTGACTTTGGTAAGCGAGAAAATACGGCAATTATTTGTATGTCCCATGACAGAAAACCAGCGAAACTGCCTGTTGTTATTTAGGATGTATGTTATTTATTTATTTTTCAACAAACTGTGGTTTGCTTAATTGCCCATCGATTCGGGTGTCGGATTTAACGGAACAAGGATTAATGCGTGTGCAGATCACGATGTGATAACTTGTTTTACACTCATGTTAACATATGTTTCTTTTAATGATGATCTGCAACCTGGGGATAAGATACTTTATCGATGCACGGGCTCGGCTGCGAGGATTCAGTCTGTGCCCGTCGGGTACATTTTAATAATATCTTTTAAATGATCCTACCTTAATTGGCAGCATGATCTAAAGTTTCGGTGCAATCGTATTTCTTATTCGTAGGGGGCTTTATCAATTTTACATTTAACTTAGCGTTTATACGACCAATTTGTAAACATTTACTTTATTACTGTCGGCTGCAGTATTACTTGAACTAGGTGTACTTTATCCGCGATTTGAAATTGTACAGATTTACTATAATGTAGGTATCAACAGTTCATCGACCATTTAGTAGACTGAACTTTGCACATTCTTGCAAATATTATTGAATTAATAATATTATGTAATAGTTTTTCATGTAAACTTATGCATTTAAGATAAAATTATTTTTCTTTGCATACATATTTATTGTGTTAAATAATTTTATATCAATAGTCTATTAGTTGTTACTCAAACTTTTGTTTTGAATCCACAATTTTTCCGCCCGTATACTTGTTTTATATATTAATAATATCTAAATAATAATAAAACAAAAAAGATTAAATGATGCAAAGTTTGTGAATCTGAAAGATCAGACTTACAGATTATTTGTGTGTTCTACTTTTCAATATATATTTTGTATGATGGAAGCCATGTATTTGTCATGCAAATTGAGAATCAGGTGTACTTAAAACTCAAGACAAATAGTCTGCGTTATATTATTTTTATAACTTTATTATATTTTATGTTACAAACTTATCACTTGATATAACTATAAATTGATGAGATAGAATATAAGTACTGTTGACAGTTATATTATTAATGTAAATCATCTATCCAAATACTGTAATTTTCGGAAAATGAGATTAATTATAAGACGTACAATACATTTTGGGTTAATTAATAAAATAAATATGTATATAAAAGATTAATTCTGTATCTAAATGTCAGATTACAGTATTTTTAGTGAAACATTATTTTTTTCTGATAAAAATCAATTATTTAATAAACATCATAACGCATTGGCAAATTAAAATGAGCTATGTTTAATGTGTTACGTTAATGTTGTAGAAAATAAGTTCCTATGAAAGTTCTAAGAAAGTAAAGTAGAAGTGCCATTAGACGAAAGTGAAAAAGTTGCGAAGGGATTAAAAGTCAGACGAAACGAAATCGGTCGGATTTTTCCACTTCTCTCCAAGTAAACTATATTTAGTTTGGCATGCCTCTTGTTTCCCCATCGATATACTGGATGTTAAATGAATTGATTTACAATAAAGTGATGTTGATGGGTTTCAACGTAAAATGAGGAGCGTATATATATATATAGATGAGTGTGTGCGTTGGAGTAGTAGGCTCGTGGAAATAAATGTCGAGAGGGGCCTAATTTTACGATTCGATCTATAAATTATGTGGAACTCAGTTGGAAGACCGAAAATCGACATAAATCTTTGCGGCGGCCCTCTTCTCTCCAATCATTAAAGCCTCGCCGCGCCGCGATCATAACACTAAATTAGTTTTTATTACGCGACATTGAAAACGCATTGTTTATCGAGCTCCCAGGACAACGGTGCGGTAATTTAGCAGGGTTTTAATTAGAATCGATCGCCAATATATTTTTTCGGTTGGAAACGCGCTCGTGTATGTTCCGAGGGAGAAGGGCAGATAATGGCCGACTATAAATATAAAATGATTTTCAATTGCGGCACCCCCACAGGGGTTGACGCTCAACCGGGGGGAAATGGATCGGAGGGTGGTGGATAGTACAGTCGCGCGACATCAAACCGTTTCATTTTTTTATATAGTTTTTTTATATACATTTTAAAGAAAAGAAGCTTATTCTATGCTCGCTACAGCAATTGGAATCAATTTGCTTTCCAACGGAGCTCTAAAAAATGGAGAGTTCGAGAGAGAGAGACTTAGTGAGGAGTGAACAAGGGGTGGCGGGTACCATTTATTACAACAAAGCTGTTACTTTCTTCTTCTCCACCTTCTCCCTTTTGGTGTGAGCCATTGAAGAAAGATGACAAATGCTTCGGTGCGGGATTTGTCGCACCAACGAATTAACTGCGACCGAATTCCCCTTTGATACACAACCGCCGATAATTAATGGCACCCTAATGATTTATTTATTATTTAACGCACGCTCGCGCTCAAGATTAATAGCGTGTTAAGATATAATTAGAAGATTTCGGCGGGGATTTCAGATGGGGCAACCATTTCGCTCGTCGTTATGCAATCGCCGCCCACATTTTTCACCCGCTTTCAATCACTCAATCAATGTTCGCAAAATTGATCCATTGAATCTGAAGGGCCTCACGCAGATCGCGCCCCTCGCGCCGTTTGTTCCTGCACGTCGGATGTCAATCGTTGTACATTACGATTATGCACGGATTAATCTCAACAAGAAGGGGATTATTCAAATTATACTACTAATAGTACTAAGATTCAACGATTTTGTACTTCATTTAATTTTCAAGTTTAACGCTCAGTAATTGAATACACTAACTACTCGATATAAATATACATTTACACACTTTATTTAATAGCAATAAGTATAAATAATTACCTAATTTTATAACATCAAAGAAAGTTTTACTTAATATACGAATATAATAAAATGTCTGTTAGATCTGCTAATAATGAAATAATTAAAAATATACCCATTATGTTGTAAAAACTATGTTTAACTAACTTTTATTTATATAATATTAAAAATAATTAATCTAAAAGTATATTATTACTTTTGAAATTGTATTGTATATTAAATAAACGTTAATACTATTCAAATAAAACGAAATAAGGATAAACTTGATAGTGTTGACACCATTATAATATAGACAAAGAATTAGTGAAATAAAGGTATATTCAGCAGATCCGTCTGCATGCGCATTTTGTATAGACACTATAGAGCTTTGTGAAGCATGAAATTGTGGATTAGTCTGGAGCCGGATGCTTCATTACCTCAAGATTTTACTGAAACTGATAGACGTATCGCGTCCAATGGGGAATTGTAATAGCAATTCGCTTTTCCTCGAAACCGTTCGAAACAGAATATTATCTATTTCGCACCGATCCCATCCTCTCCCTATCCTTTCAATTTGCACTCTACGCTTTGCAGCCAAACTGTGGGTAAGGTCGCTTCTTCCTAAATGGAGATCGCCGGATTGCACAATCCTGCTGATTGCATTTCCAACGGTTTACATTTTCTAAGTTAATCCAGTATACTTCACTTACACATCATTACTTTGCATCAAGTTGTATTTGATAAAAATATAAAATAGGTATAAAATATAAATAGGTACCAAATATTAATACATTTTTTTCATAAAAACATTAATAATATCACACATATAATGTTATGGATACATTTTATTATACTGATTTAAGCACTATTATTATATTATTATACTATTTAATTATGAAACTTTATCTTTACAAAATAGGCTGCAATATTTTTTATTATAAAGGTAATCTACAAATTAGCCTATGTAAATAAATAAACAAACAACATAAATTCTATAAAATTAGTTTGCGTTATTTAGTATAATGTACGGTTTGTATAGCAACTTATTTAATATAGAACATTGAAACTGGTTTCAAATTAATGCCAATGCAAATTAGTAAATAAATATTAAATTATTTTTGAACTACTTCAATTTTTGTATAATATTCATACAGTTATTACAATTATTAAATTACTTGAATTATTATATATAACTAATATATTTTGGTAATTTTGTTTCAGGTGTATACGAGTTTGTGCCATTGGAAAGCGGAGACGGACAAAGGTTGCAGATCAATGCCCAAAATTGCATCCATTGCAAAACGTGCGACATCAAAGATCCTAGTCAAAATATCAACTGGGTTGTTCCAGAGGGCGGCGGCGGTCCAGCATACAACGGCATGTAATCTCCACGCAAGATTTCGAACGGAATTCTCTTCCATTTTATACGCACAAATTAATTAATATTTTGTTAATTCAAATATAGTCATTTTTATATTGAATGCAGAAAATAATGAAATCGTTTGATAAATAAATTGTTATAAAAATAAATATATATATATATATTCATATTTTGTACACACAGACGCCGATCATAAATGTAAGCGGAGCGGATAGGGATAATGTGCAACGAATTCCCATTTATAATGGTAAATAAACCGTGTCTGGTACGGTCCGTGTTACATTAAATAGATTTTTTGTATTGTATATTTTAATTATTCGATTGTCAATGGACCTCTGCTTTTATCCAGTACCGATTTATTTCAATAATTTATCTCGTTTTTCCTGCAATGTACATTCCGCTCGAATCCAGTCAGAACAGCGGCGGTGTTTGTACCGAAAGCCGTCGGTCCGCCAAAATCAAACTTTTGAACAATGGAATTATACCCTTCGGTTAATCCCAAAGCCGCACCGAATCCGTCTTTAGGCTGCCACCGGAAGGGATACATTTTGAACCTTTCTAGCTTTGTGTCTTGTTATACGTTTCGGCGACATTTCGTTCTAGTTAACTGGATTTATACAAGTTCCTGTGCAATTTCGAAATACCAGCGACCGCTTTATTTCGATAAACTTCATTGTTAATCATAGAATTAATTAACTTCACATGAATACGGAAAGCCCGTTCTCTGGAATTATATGTATAGCGTACGTTACGTAAACGACCTATTATTAAAAGCATATAAATTTAATAAAATCTAATTAAAACGGAATTATAAATATGTTTCATATAGTGCATTATATAGTGTATGGACATACGAGCAAGCTCTTTTATTTCCTATTAAATAATAATTTCATCGTTTGTTTCAAGTTGGAACATTACATAAATATGTGCAGACAAAAACGAGTGTTATATAAATAACACTTGAAATATTAAAACAAAATGATCGTAGCCCAATTTAATTATTATGTAATATCAATTTGTAAAAATTAATTTAAAAACACATTTTAAATAAACAAATAAATTGGTATGATAATAATAAAATATGAGCCGTCATCCTGAGAATCTGTTTTTACAAAAATTTCATAGCAGTTACAATCCTGAATTTGATATTAAAATAATAAGCCTTTCTTTACTTTTGGTAGAAATCCTCTGAATCTATTTAATAAAGGATGGAAAATATTCTTAAAAAGTTCAAATCTTAAAATTTTAATTTAATTGAAAGTATATTATGTGTAAATGGGCTATTAAATATTCAACATTATCAGGATATATTTTCAATATGTACTCCTTTTTATTATTCTAAAACATTTTTACCTTAATTGTTGTCAAGGGCGACTAATAGCCGAATGGTTAAGTCGCCCTACCCACGATTTCGTGGACGCCCATTCGAATCCTGGTCAAGCCAGGCCCTTTCGGTACTTGCAGCAATAGGGCCATCGTTCATCACATATGGACAGTCAATTTAATGAGCATATGGAAGTCGATGGACAATGACAGTGTTAAGGATAGCAGCAGATTCACAGTCAAAGGAAATAGTGGAATCGCAGAGAATCAATATACTACTGAAGTTAAACTACTAGACGACTGACCAACAAATTAAAATCAAATCATCATAACTATTCACCGGGAAAGATTATCCGTTTAATGTCAACCGCGATCTTAAATTTTATCAATGTTCACATTGATGAACAGATTGTGAATAAAATTATACGACATAAAAAAAATGTTGTCTAGTTCCGTTTTTAACAAAATATTATTAGTATAACTTAATAAATAAAAAAATTCTGGTCTGACAATAATATTTTCATTGTATCTACGACTGTTGCTATGAATGCAATAGTTTTCAATTCCAAGTGTGATTTGAACTTTGAGTTTATATAGCATTTTTATTGTCAATTCATTATCAACTTAGAATGTATTAGCAAGTTTGTGGGAAATTTGTAATTTCATATCAAGTAATTTAAGGTGAGTAATATTTTTTATCTTATAAATCTTTGTAGATTGCATGGATTTAGTTACTATATGCTTATTAATTTCCATCAGTGATATATTGTATTCATGCTGCAGAAATTTTACTATATTGTAATTAACAGGATAATTGATAGTAAAACAAAAAATAGAATTACTAGAATTGGTAAATTGCTAATCAATACAAATATGAAATATAATATAATATCATATTTTATATTATCTTTTATTTGAAATTTTATAAAATTATAATGCAGTAAATGAGAAAGAAACGGCGATAATAAATTCTAATATTCTAATAAAAAGCATAAATCATGCTAAAAAGTGTAACATACAAATGCAGTCGGAAAAAACGTGATTAATTCAATCAAATATGTTAACATTAACTACTAACTATCTAATATTCTACTAGCAATGAGCTATTAAAAAAAGACTTTGTCCACTTGTCTCGAAAGAAACTTAAGCATTGGTTTAAAAAAGAAATATATAATTATATGGCATATCTACTTTTAATTATGTGTTAGTATTTGGATAAAATTTTCGTCGCTCGTTTCTGCTAGGTTTTTGTTCGCGATATACGTGCTACGTATTCTAGGAAACTTTGTAGGGTATTTTCACTGAAATTGTTACAAATAACTTACAACTTTACAAATTAATTAAATCTAATTTTGTTAAGAAATCTAATTTACTATTTAACTATATATTAATCAAACTGACATTATTTCTAGAAAACTTGTGGAATATGAAGAAATACATTTTCTTAACTTGACATAAACTTAAGAAAATGTATTTCTCCCGGACCATTAGAAACTGGATTAATCTAGGAAGTAAATACACATAAAAATAAATCGCATTATTATAAAATAATTTTGTGCAATATTTTTATTAGAGTTTATTTTGCTTATTTAAAATTTAGTTTGTTTCAAATTTTCAAACTGGACTATAATAAATCCTAACCGACCGAAGCCACTCTATACGAGGTATTAATGTGCTTTTTTAATCCTTCTTGGTATTCATGAAAACAAAATGATGTACTGGTTTTAGTATAAAATTTAAATCACTTAACATAAATTTGTTTAATTTATATGGACTTACAGAAGTTTGTATAAATTTGACAAGTAATGATTTGAAAAGTTTCTATAGTATACTATAGATATATGAAATAGTAAAAATTGATATGGTTTTTGATAGAAATTTTAATATATTTAATAAACAATGCAACGTAATAAGTATTTTTATAAAAGACCTAGTGCAAAAATAATTCATAGCAATCCGCTATAGTCCGCGGGATTTAATATTTTGAGTTTAGTGGTCCGTGAGGTCAAAAAGATGATATTCCTTGTTTGCCAATATTTAAAAATATTGGTAAAAATATTGAAGTTAGGGCCTTGATGGATAAGAAAATTCAATCCATTTATTGTTCTTGAGATTTTTATTTGGAGTGCCTCCCCAAAAACAAGTTTGGTAGACACTGGTCTAATGCAATAATATTTCAGTATAAAATATCAAATATGTAGTAGATAATTATATTTTAAACCACTCTATATCCTATACTTTACAGAAGGCTTATGTGTTATCAAGAAATGCTGAGCAGTATTATTGGTGTCTCAAATCCAGTCAGATTATATAGACTTACATGTTACGAAGGTCCATGTTTTCTTCAAAGCCGAATTGATGATTTGGTTTAAGATCAGTATAGTATATTTTCGATTGAAGGCAACTCAATCTGTTCTAATTCTATACATTTGAAAGAATGCAATGTTAAGTTTGCTAATGAAAAATGTATATGTGAAAATGCGTAGTAAACAAATACAACACTGAGGTATTGCTATTAATAAATAAGGAAAAGTGCAAAAATACATTAAAAAAGATATGATTGGTTTGTAGAGGATATTTTGTGGCAGAGTATAAATAACGAGACGTCTTTTATATGTATATTTCTTGCTTCGTTTCATCTTTTTATCCCGAGTGTGACATATTGTATATTTCAATTTCGCAAATTAAGCACAGGAGACCCCACATAACCGCAAACAAACACACTCTTTTTTACTCTCTCCCTTATATAAAAATATATATTTTTTTGGTTCCATTCTACATCTGAAGGTGTGGGGTTGTCACGGATGGCTAGATCCGACTGTCACGTTTAATCCTCTCGTGATTAGAATATGCAACAATGTCCTTCCTGCTTCGTTGGATTGTTGGATGAGGGGTGGATGCGTTGCGTTGCACGCCTTCATCCTTACCCCGCTTTGTTTCCGACCCGCGGAATCCAATTCCCGAGACTACATGATAATTTTCAGTAATGCGAACCTTTTCTGAATTATTTATAGGGGGCGCATTTTCAATATACGCCGCCCCGGTGATTGCTGCTCCTCTGACGGCGAATGTATTGTGCCTGCCTCTTCTCGCACAGCACGAGGATGCTACTTAATAGACGCCGTGAACTCTACGGGAAAGAAAGTGATTAGATTTATTAGGAGGGTTGAAGAGGGTTTCGGGACGACCTGATGGGCGCATGAACTTCGATCAATTAAAATTCCTCATAGCCGGCAAACTTTAAATAATTAATCTGCTAATCCTTTGCCCACACTACAACATCCTCTTAACTCATCTGATATTCACCGACATGGATAAATCTAAATTTCAACCTTCTTCTTTCATCCGATACGTATTAATAGATGTCTTATTACTTTATTTAATGTAAAATCCTAAAATTACACAAATAATTACAAAAAAAACGCATATAAAAACATGAATCATTGCAATGAACTCCATTTATGACAATTTATATTACAACCTTGATTTTAAATTTATTTTTGAGATATATAAGAAAAAATCTGCAGACAATCATCATATAATTTTGATTCTACGTTGTAGAAAATAATCAATTTTGTTTTATTTCAGGTATTAAATTTCAACTGGAAAATTTGGAAATCCTCCGAGATTTTCTAAACGATGTATCAGGTGGTAAAAGGAGGATCTAATGATTTAGCGGTTATTTCCATTAATTTTTATAGCAATTAACGGCACGGCATTCTGCACATTTAACGTGCAAAAAAATGTGAACTCAGATACACTCAAAATTAGCGTTCAATTTTCGCGAACGATAAATATTTATTCATCACAATTGTTGCAGAAGGTCTCCCTTCCCTTTCAATCGATTAACAGCGTTTTTTCATTTCTTTTTCACTCGTTTCATTTCAATCTGATAGCACGTCTAAATTGGGCTTTCTCGTAAATGGAGTAACCCTTTTTATATAAATTACATTCTGATTCGAGGGATTTGTGCAATTCGTATTTCAGATGGTTGCTGGAAAACCGCTCGATGGCTGTGCAGCGCCGATAAAATGTTGAAAATGAATAGGAAATGGACGACCCTGACTACAATTCAAATGCCTTTTATTTGTGTCTTTCCCTATTTTCCAGTTTGATATTAAATATTTTAATATCTAACTAATCATTACAAACATATACTACAAATTGATGTTTGCTCACAACATATATAAAATCAAATAATAATAATATTGCACTGAGATATTTTATTTAATCAAGAAAATTCAATTTTATATTAATATTAACATAATATTAGCTCTTTTATTTGTAACTATTTATTGATTAAACGTTAAAAATCGGTTGACCCAATGAAGATCATGCAATTAAAGAATGCAAAGTCAAATTTATTAGCCAATGTGATTATAGCTTATTACCGAAGAAGAAATTATCATCGTTTGATTGAAAACTGGAAAAGTAGCAACAGATCAGTATTTTCACAACGTTATAGAATTGTTTGAACGACGAAATCAATATCTCACTTGTAAAAGAAAATAGCTTTGGTCAAAACACAATTGCAGAAGTCAGCAAATGGACAATTTAGCTTTAATGAAGTTATGTTGAATGTTTCAACATTCTAATCTATTCTTTTAAATACTGAAGGCTTTAAAAATATTATGTAATCATTATTTGCAATACATTATTTATTTTGATTTAAGTAGTTTTTCTTAAAAAGAAAATAATAAAACTATGTAAAAGTACTTGTATGTTTAGGTATATAATTAAAAAGTATATAAACTTTGCATAGAAAATTTAATGTGTTCTGTTGTTTTTTATATTGAAATTCTAACACCGATTTGGAGAAATACGTTGGAGTATAGATATGAAATTAGATCTTCTAAATAGAAGCGTTTAAATTTCAATGTATAGTGGAACCTCGCTTTACGAACACCTCGCTTAACGATTATTTCAAGCAAAATAAATTTTAAAAATGACTTGCTTAACGAGCGACGTTTCGCATAACGCATTATCGTATTTTACATTAATTTATATGGGGAAAATTGTTTCACTATACGAGAATTTCATTATACGAGCAAAAATCAAGAAATTCTGGAACGGATTATACTCGTTAAGCTAGGTTCCATTGTATATCCTCTGACTCTTGAAAATATAATTATTAATTTGTTGAAATTTAAAGTTAATAATTTTGGTATATTTTTTTATTTTATTTGAATTTCATGAAGAAACTCAGTTGGGATGAGTGACCGTTGATTGTTTGGTTGTTTTTTTTAATTTTGAGGAAACATTGAATGTTAATGTTAAGTATTCGATATGGAAGAACGGAAATTTAACAATGCTACATCAAAAACACTCATCACAAACATGCAGGAGAAGTTAAAGGCATCTTTGGAGTGTCCCTTCAGGATAAGATACAGCTTTCAAACGCCTCCGTCCAAGTTCGCCTGTAAAGTTAGGAACCCGTTCGAGCCGATGATGCAGTAACACTTGCACACGGATTTTACGAGTCCTTCTGTGTTCGCTAGACGTCGGCTAAGAATGAAGAGAAATTTAAATGGACAATTGATGAAGTCTCTGATATAAAACCTGCAGATATTGATGAAGACGTTATTACTATACCAGATGGTTTCAGACACTATTGCCCAATCACAAATTGACAAATTCTTCTCTATGATGAAAATTGTGCCTAGTACTTACACACAAATGATGAAGTATAGTCCTATAATAAAAGAAAATAAGAATAAGGAATCATCTCCAGAGAGATGTGAGAGTTCAGCTCAAACAGTATTAACATTACCTCCAATTTGGTTTCATCGTTTTCAGCATATGAGTTAAGAAAGACAGGGTTCATGAAATATCTCATTAAAGTAGTTGCCTTTATTTTGTTTATAAATGCAAGAATTGCTATATAATTTGATATTATTGGTAATAAAAAAACCTCTTAAAATATTAATCGAAAAATAGATCGATCTGTCGATAAATAAATTACATCCGTAGCTCACCCTCCGGTGCTCCAGCAGAGTCCTTTCATCCCGCAAAACGTAACTTTTCCTGTGATGGATCCAAATGACGCATGATGCATCATCGCCATCATCATCATCCCACGTCTCCTGGGCGGCGGAGGGTCTGATTAAAGTCCAACACGTGCCCCTCGTCCCACTTTCCATTCACGCATCGTGCGTCCGTCGTGACCCATCGAATCGATGGTTCCCACACATTGCTGGTACCATTAGGGCTTCGCGCAGATTGGGGTGCATCCATGTGAACACCCCACATCTGATCCCTCTGGTCTCATCAGCTTCCTGAATTAAATCACACCACACGTATAATTACTGTTGCGTTTTCGAATCGGGGAGCGCAGGATATTGGTTTGGATGACGATCGGAAGCGTTTTCGAAATTGCGCACAACCCCGAGAAAATAATTCCGTTTACATTATGTAGTATTATATAAATGCGACCTATGGGCAGGCATTCATTCCAATTTATGGCATATTTATTTTCCTGTTCCTTACCGTGAAACACTGTCATGGAAGCTTAAATAAACTAAATTGCAGAAATTAACACCACGGTGTCATTTCTACTAACAGTTCCCATCCGGAATATTTATAGTGTTATATAATATTATCTAATTAAGTGCAGTGTACTGATGAATTAGAGCATAACATTGTTTATTATGTTTATTAGATATTGCATAAATATTTGCATACATCGCCAAACTTTCAATTTCTACAATATTTCTTGAAGATTATTCGGTACATTGGATGTTTACGGTCAACAACCTTCCTATAGATATGGCTGAATGCAGCCTGGTGACCACTTTGCTTCGCTGGGCAGAAAATTTAATGTATTCGGTCAAGTAAAAAATATGCAAGTTACGAATATCATTGCAAAAAATGGTTTTAACATATCAGTTTATATAAGAAATTTAGGTAAATCAAATATGTTTTCATATATTTTAAGTTTTTGTTTATTTATTTAAATATTTGTAATAATAATAATAATGTTTATTGCACCAGTCGTAAAAAAACATATACAGAAATAAAAAGGACAAAATAAATAACGGTTATTAAAAGAAAGTATATTTCATATAAAGCAAATTGAGAATTATATTGGTGTTTGAGTATAAGATTTTATTTTGATGGTAAAAATGCAGAATTCGGACATGAACAGCAAAATCCGAAGAATTCCACTTGCAAATATTTCTACGTTGTATTACTATTATTTCAGTTATCATATAAAAATCTAATAATAATAATTATAACTTTAAATTAACTTATATGTAAATTGAAAATAAATTATTTATTTATTTTTTGTATAAATTGAAACAATGATAGAATTTATTGGAAAAGAAATATTAAATGTTGTGATTTACAAATTTTAATTGGTTAAATAATATTTTATAGTATATATGATATAGTTTACAAACTAATATAATAGCATAGAAGATACTTAATTCCTCGATTAATTTAGTAGTGTATATTTAGCAAATACTTTGTCTACTTGATTATAATTATAATTGTTATAGACTATAGTTGTTCAAATTAATTATGTAAAATTAATTAATTGATTATTAGATGACTAAATATTACTTATCAATTATACCATAAAGAAAAATTGCGATAATTGCGAATAAAATTATACAAATTTCAAAACATATTTTCTTAAATTAATTTAATATATTTTGCGTCGAAGTTATAACTTTAAAATGCGCAAATATATACGTTAATGTCTTATTAGCCATAAAATTGAAAATAACATAATGTCTTTGTTTCTTATATTTTGATTTTAAGTTATGTGATAATTTTAATTTAAATAATATAGTCACACTAATTATGGTTAATTCAAAAGAAAATAAATATGTCTAGGTTCAAAGTCATATAGTACAGCATTCATTGCAGTTTCTTCCTGAACATATAAGGTGTACACATGTTTACCGGAACAATAGTACACGGGATCAAAAATATTAATAAGCAAGTTCAGTGTGCAGAATCAATTTACACTATTAGAATCTTTAAATATTTAGTATAAAAGTTTTCTTCCTTCCATCTCTCCGCAAGTGAATATACAATTGCATCTTTTGGTATAAACGGACCCGTGAATCACCAATATTTTTCAAAGGAAAATTTTAAACGCCTCCAAGTGCTGCTGGACTCGTTAAGTGGTTTAAATATATTGTCAGTGCACAGGTGTTAATATTGAGGTAATCGCCTTTGTAGTAAAAAGATCAATATTTTGGTTTTGCATTTAGCAACTTGTGCAAGGAAGTATTTAAAGCAACGGTGTTTAGGCTCCAGCATCTCATAATACAGATATCATTCGTAGCAGAAACAGCTAAAGAATAATTGAAAGAAAATGGTAAGTTTAATCATTTTTTTTTATTAATGTAGAAAGTCAAAAGTCTTATTTTTTATATTTTTGAATGGATTTTTTCAGGTCATGAAGAAAGGGATTATGTTAATAATCTTGTATTCCATTGCGAGCTCGATGGAAGCTCCCATAGGAGATGAAGACGATGATTTCGAGGAAATAAAGCATTCGGAGGATGGTGGAACGAAGGATGTGGAAACCGGGGATTTCGTGGATGCTGACGAGATTATTGGTGCCACAAATTACTTCAACGGGAAACAAACGAAGCCATCAAACAATGCCGGAGAGGTGAGTGCGTCTGGTAATCCTGAGCTCGTGAAAAATAATAGGAGCAAGAGGGAAAAGAGACGCACAATTTACTTCGAAACCACGAAGAGGAAACACCACAAGCATCTGAGTACGCTACATTTAATCTTCGGTAAATAACCCTCGCACCTCCGAAAATCAGGATTCATCACCTGCAATTAATCTTATTTATTTATTTAATCTATTTATACTACTTTTATAACCGTTATAAAACGAAATAAATCTTAATCTAAACTCACTTGAAACGGCGAAAAAGCTCATTCCATCCATTCTCTCCCCGCTTTTAAATCGCTGGATGTTATTTAATACAAAGCCATCCGTTTAGGATCAATTGAAATGAAGGCAAAGTTAAATTAAGTTCGTCGTCTCTTTTCCGTTCTTTTCCGCTACTTCTTCCTCTTCCTAAGTAGTTTCGTTTAAAGATTTCGAAACTGCGAAGCGAGCAAAGTACAAAGGGAAAATATATTTCAGTGCATCCGTGAAACTTTGCTCCCCTTTCCATCCCACTTTTGCATCGAATTATACGCTACATCCGAGCTGCTGCAGCTCTTCTTGAATTTCATCACATCCAAAAGTGGAAATAACTCAGGTGCCCCGCGGTACCTTCGGAATGAGCAATTAACAGACGAGCAATAAATTAATTACGCGCTGCCCTCAATTATTCCATGTCTTTCTTCGGCGTCTCCAATTATCAAACTTATCGAGTCGATGTGGAAGAACTTCCTCGGTGTAAACACGAATTCTTGGTTTCATTGATCGTCCCACGCCCATTCTTTTGTATAAATATCGTCGCGTGTTTTTCTTCGGGTGCTTAGAGTTTCGGTGCTTTAATCAATTTATTATATTCTCCCTTATACCTTGCGGCTATAATTAAGAAAACTCAGTCAAAAGCCGGCCTCTTCCACTTGCTTCTCGCTCTCTCTCTCTCTCTCGATGTGTTTTTTCTTTTTATTTTGCTTTTTCTGCGATAATAGGCTATGAATAAAAAAGGAGCGAACGGATGGCTGTACAGGAAAAGCTCGCCGCTGAGCTCAAAGCTTATAGGGATTTAAACTTTCACAGCTAGTTTGTTAAAACTTAATTACATTTTATTAATATTTAACATGTAGCGAGAAGCAAAGTTTTACGCAATATTAATAAAATTTTCAAAAACACTACTTCTTTTCGTAATATATTACCCATAGCTTACAGATAATTAAAAATTATAATTATTAAAATGTACTGTCACAATTGACAACTAAAAAATATAGGAAATCATTTATTATTTATATTGCATCTTTTGTTCTATAATATACACAAAATGGCATGAGTTTTGTTTATTATAAGTTAAAAAATGTTACAACAATGAAATGTTGATATTTTAACTTACATTAATCAAAATAAGAATAAATGTAACAATTAAGTATATTGTAATAAATTTAAAATAATTTTATTATTAAAAAATAAAAAGTAATACAATTAAGTTTATTATTTTAAAGAAAATTGTTAATAATGTATGTAACACAAGTTTCACGGGCAACGACCTAATAATAAATATGATCCAAAACTATACTTTATTTTAATCAATGTTATTGAAGATGAAATATTATACTTTAATAGGGTGAGATTGGTTTTTACTACACTTGATCGTTTATCATTTTTCGGTATGTGTCATGTATCATTAATTACAAGTTTCCACTATGTTATGTACGTAGAGTAATCAATATATATTTATTAAAGAGCATAATGTTTTTTTTTGTGCTATTTATATAAATAACAAATGTTGGAAACAAGCAATTAGAAACGTTATATTTGTAAATGGTAGAAGCATCTCTTAGAAAGCTGTCGGATAGGAGGCGCGTAATGGTGAAATATATTTGTATAGAAATATAATATTCGTGATATTTACTTCTGGAGTGAAAAGGAGGAAATTGATAAGGCATCGTATATCTCTTGCGCTATCAAAGTTCCAGGTTACATACCGCCTTAGGGATTATCCTCGCGCAAACACATACCTATATAGATATACATGTAGAATATATATATTTTCTCATATCTGATATGCTAATATACAACTGCTGCGAAAATATAGTGGAACATCCTGAGGAATCGATCGTTGGTATCGTGTAAATATAAAAATTATACTGTCTGTGAAAATGTGCCACTCAATTTCCCTCGTATAAACACGAGTATAATACATTTAGCAAGAGAGGGTCGAAGATGGTTTTACGTTCGCAATTAAAGTATAGATTGAAACGGATCCATTAGAGGTGGTCTCCCAAAAATAATACTGCTAAGTGTTATTGCTTTTTGGGGCTAGGATCAATCTGGATGTTCGATGTAAATTCGAGTAGTTGCGTGTTTTCCCTCGAGATGCAGGAGACCCATTCAAAGACCCTTCAAATCGATATAATTACATTAGGACGATTGGAAGTATTCGCTTAGGTTTTCCAGAAAAGTAAATTCCACCTAGTCAGATGGTTGAATGCGCAGATTCTCTTTCTGTTCGGTCCCTGGGCAGCCCTACGTTTTTCTACTTCGCACAGGGCCACAATCTGAAACAGCAGCAGCGAATAACGATTTATTCTTACATTCGGATTCATATGTGTATACAGAAGGATCATTCATAATAATGAAATAGAGGCCCTGCGGGATACACGAAATCGCGACTGTTTGTCCGGTTTCGTATTTTGGGTGACTATATTTCGGGATGAATTCCTTTTGTACACAAAACACAAGTTGATAAACCCGGAGTCCAGGTTTCGTGAGCGTGTATGCGTGTGTTTGCGACGGACTTTTGGGAATTGGCTCGACCAACAATGTGTTCCGTCCAAATAAGCGTCGGGACGACGAACAAGAGGGCCGCTTTCGACGGGCGCACAAACAATATCATATTTTTTGCTCATCAAACATTAAATTCAACTACCAAGGGCTTTTGCCTATAAAAACAACCGACTCTCGCTGTTTCTCCTTTTCGTTATTTCTATTTTTATTCTTTCTTTTTAATCGCATTCGTTCTACACAGCATTTATTCCTTTTTTTACTCTCCCATGGGGTGAAAAAAACATTACATCTCGTCATGTTATTTCGATGTTAACTTCTAATTATATCAGCAATTATGTATAGAAAATCCTATTTAGACGTGTTTGTACTATGTTCCATAATTTTTACTTGTCCCATATAATTAGTGTGGCAATACTACAAATTATAATTATATATATCCTTGTACAATTTTTATACAAAAGATATTTTATCTTATAAATCCCATGCCTGATTCTAGTTCTGGGGATAAATTATCATACCGTCTTCGAGTCGAACTAAATTATTATAGAAAGTATATTAATGCAGCAGTTGACTTTTTATTTCATTTGTATTGAGTTTTTTTAATGTAATTTTATTATTGCAATAAATATTAATAATATTACTAAATAAATTAGAACAAGTTTCTACTTCTTCTTTCATTTCCTTATTATATAATTTGGGGTAAAGAAAACTGTATAGATTCATTATAGACAGTACTTGTCATTAAGTTATTTGAAAAGAAAAAGAATATTTCAACACAAGCATTTCCCAGATAAAGTAAATCAAATACCAAAATCATAAATGGATATTTTGAGATTTTTTATTTATTTATTTGATGTACCTATAAATTATTTATTTACAAATAATTATAATTTTGATATAATGTAAGCTCCCCAATCAAATCATGATTTTACATTATCAATTGTTTCAATATTTCAATATTATTTCAGTTTCTCATATTTTCAAAACATAACTATTTTATTTCTATTATCTATGACAGTAAATGTTCTTTTTAGATTTAAAATATTGACTATTAATTCGCAGTTTCCCTCTAGAATCATTAATTAATGTAAATGAAACACATTTCCCGTTTTATTACCTAAATGTGTTAGTGTATCATTGGTATTGTACATTACATGTAATTAGAATGAATAGTAGAATAAATGTTTCAGTGATTTGTTGTTTATTGGGTGTTACAATTGTCTGCAAGGGGAGAATAATGGGAGAATGACGATAGATAAAGAACTAATAGGAACATTTGCAACGATAGCTAAAAGTAATGTCTTCTCGACCGTTTATTTCCCAGTTATAAAAGATTGATAGTATCTGTAAGTTGGTTTTGATATTGGATGTTATATCATTGAAGATTACGTCTATAGTTTAATGTTATGATTACATTTCAAATATACAAAATATTATTTCTGGTTAATTACTAAGATCTAAATTGATGATAATATTTATTTTAAGTTATAGCAAGGCACAAAACCAATTAGAAGATGTAAAAATATTTCAATTCTATGAAATTATATTTTAACATTATATTTTATATTTTTTTCATTATTTTTTGGTAAAAATTATTATATTTTTCTAATATAAATGCTGGTCATATTTTGTCGGATGATTCGTTATCAGAGGTAACGTTAATTCTTTGAGGAGCGGTGGTATTATTTTTTTTTAGGAAATATCAAGGAATTATCCTATAATTTGGTTGGTATGTCAATGGATAAATCTTGATAGACCATACCATTTGATTGGATCAACATCAAATGGTATGGTCTATCAAGTTAACGTGTATGATTAAGTTGTCTAGCAATTTGTTGGATCTAGAAATTTAGGAATTACTGGCCCCTCAAAGAGTTAATCATAGTATGACAGTATTAATAAATTTTATATATATTTTTATAATTTCAGTGAATTTCATGTTTATTGTTATAAGAGTTGGTACACGAAATTTAATTATAGAGAATTATTTCTTATAATTATTATGCAACGCACGGTTAATATTCCAGTCATTAAGATGATAATACAGATATTGGGATAAAATGATATGATTAGGGAATTCAAGTTGAGATCACGTTTCGATTAAAATGAAATATATGGAGTCGACGTATATACGGTGCTCCTGACATTTGACAATTTTCTGCAAAGCCAGAATATATTCGCTATATGAAATCCCGCTTGTCTTTCGATATCGCTCTCCTGTGTGGGCTTCAGGAATATAAAATGAAACGGAAGAGAAACTGGAAGGATGTATTATTAATCTGCATGAGCCATGCATCTCAATCTGACAACCCAATTCCGAAAAAAAACAACAAAAAAGTTGAGAAGGGGGAGAATGCAGGTATTTATATATCTGAATCTATATTCTTTTTCGTCCCCCCTTTTTCTTTCTTTAACTTTATATTTCCTTCTTCCATTCCTCTTTTTTTTAATATAAATATATATAAAACAAAGTTCCGTTTTCGGGATGAAGGGAATGCGCTAAATGCGAAAGCCACCGGAAACTTTCCGAGGGGATAAATTAAAATTGCGAATGAAAGGAAAATTAGTTTCAGCGATAAATATTCATTTCGCCGGAGATTCCATTGTTCTTCGAGAAAGCATTAAATATGTATGAAAGAATAAATTGTCAATAGCTTAAGACACTGAATTACTCTTGCTTAAAAGTCTTTTTTAATATACAGCATTTATTAAACGTCGTCACCGTTTCTTCTTTATTTGAATAAAACTCGTTTACTTTTATTTTATTTTTGTCACCGCATTTTGTCTCTCGAATATAATTAATATAAAAATGTATACTTTTTGGTACTTAATTTAATTATTTGCATTGATATTTATTAATCATATTTATACCCAACGGTGAATACCTAAAATATTTGATATTATTTTATTTACATTGATATTTATTCATCAAATATTTCGAATTTGGAATACATTTAATGTTAGCTAAAAGCTCCAATTTTGAATTCGTGAGTTTAAGTATCATTTATAAAATGGAGTTCAATAGGAATTATTAATAAATTTTCACACAACGTTATTTATACATTACATTTATAGCGAATACATTAAAATGTTAGATTAGTTAACTGAATGTTTCATTTTAACTAACTAATTGTAATATTATTGAAATATGTGTGATTTGTAAAATTGAGTACTATTGGAATTCATGATATACATGAATTGTTAATACTCTATTTTGATTTGATCGTGTGACATTTATTTATAACATATTCCATTTTAACATTTAATAAATTAGTTCGAAATTGACCATCAATAAAGTTTTAATGTTCAATGATGAATAAATGTATAATAATATCTAATTAAAATATAATTATAAATCTAATACCCATGAATTCTTGCATCCAGGAAAAGGGACTCATACTCATACAGTTTAGATTTCGCATATAGAACAAGTGAATCGACTAGTTGGAGCCACCGGTGTCAGTATCTGGAAGAGAAAAGATACTGTTCAGATGTATTCCTTGATGTGTCATAGGCTTTTGATAAAGTTTGGTATACAGGTTTGTTCTACAAGCTTCAAATGAAACTTCGACATAATTTCTATGAAGTGTTGAAATCCTACCTAAATGATCTAAAGTTTTCCCATAATTGCATCTCGACATATTCAAGAAGAGGTTAATCTGTTCGAGATTGGTGTATGTTATTTTCACATTAAAGAAGACACCTGTTCTCCAGTCAAACTCAACAACAAAGTAGTTTCAGCAACTTCAAGGGTGAGATACTTGAGAATGAACCTGGACCATATCCAGGCAAAGCGTGAAAAACTAGATATAAAATTCAGAAATTTTGCAGTTGACTTAGAGAAGAAGTTGTTGGTGTACAAAGTTATATTAAAACCATTTTGAACATACGTTATCCAATTGTGGGGATTAACT
This sequence comes from Nicrophorus vespilloides, assembly GCF_001412225.1. Lineage (NCBI taxonomy): Eukaryota > Metazoa > Arthropoda > Insecta > Coleoptera > Silphidae > Nicrophorus > Nicrophorus vespilloides. Next base: position 751,376 of record NW_017100093.1, on the reverse strand, counting down.
AGCTCATCAAATATTAAAAATTCCAAGTAATTCAATCTAAATGTATTAGAAGAATAGCGGGTGCCCGCTAGTATATTGCCAATAAGAGACTACGCTAGAACCTTGGAATAAAAACAATATGCTAAAGATTTCTCCAAAAAAATACACAAATAGGCTTGATGGCGGTCAACGGAGTGACAACAAAAAGATTAAAGCGTTTCAAGCGCTTGGATTTTCAGTTTAAAGTTAACTAATTAAAAATATAATAAACAATTATAAACATCAAAAGCGAACCCATTTGATAAATGTTCAATTGCATAGATTGTAAATAAAAATTGAAAAAAAAAGTTCTCTTTCATTGGCAATTGTTATGGAACATCTAACAATGATCGCTACACAATATCACTTCTTACTAAATCAGAAAAATGTCAACTAAAGAAAAATTAAAACGTTTTCGATGTTATTTAGCACATTTTTAAATCTTTGATTGTTAACATTTTTTGCCAAAACATTTTTTTAATTTCGTTTAATAAATTTTAATATCTTATTCATCGTTATTTTTTTGAATGTAATATTTTTCTCCTTGTACTATTGATCATATTTAACGTAACGAGTCGTCTTCAAATATGAATTGGCTTCATAAATAGAGGTAAAGTTGACCGAAGTATGGCTGTTTAATTGGTTTACAATGGTGCATTTTTAATCCAATTATTGTAATGTTTTTAAGCCTCTTTTATTTTATAGTACACATGTTTTACTTTTAAGGCGGAATAACTGAAGTCAATTTTATGTGTACGAGGAGCATGTATCCGTGATATCTATGCAACGTTTCCTCTCTTCTTAATAAATTATATAAATACGCATATTAAAATAGTTGTGTAATGGAAATTGTGCTGTGAATAAACTAAGTGGAGATTTATTAATTCAACGGCTAAAGGTTGTCCCAAAAAAATATACACAGTTTGAATGATAATATATTCAGTTTTTATTCACATATAATTAATATTTAAATTGGAATAGAATCTACATAAAATATATTACTTATTATTCTACCGTAGATGTTTAGAATTATAACAATTCTGGCCAATACACTGCTGATATTGTCTTTGTACTTCTGCTACATTTTCATATTTCTAATAGCTTTTTAAAATAAATTTTCTTTTTCCCAAGGTTACTCATTATTTCCAATTAATTACACCCTGAAAAGAAAGAAAAATTAGAAAGTGTATACATTTTTTTGGGGACACCGTGTATTTGTATTTTATGTAAAGTCATTGTAGATACATATTATAAACACATAGTATAAATTGAGTGTGGCAAAATTGCAGTATAAAATTATTAATCATTGCAAAAATACTAAATATTTCCTTTACAATTTATATTATTTGCTATAAAATCTAGGAAACTAATTTGCTAGGTATACGCCAGCATTTTATTAATTTGGTGAACACAAGTAAATAATATATCATACACAATGCAAATTAAAGTGAACCTAATGTATAATAAGTTAATTGTAAAGTAACAAAAGATGTTTTGTTTGATGAGAAACGACGTGATGGTATTCCATTACGGTTGCGCATAATTCTAATTGTAAAATGCCGCATTGCTTTCCATGTTCAAATAATCCATTAACGTGGTATAAATTAATTGCGAAACGATGCTGCATTTGCATTAATAACGGTAAAATCGAATTAGCTTCCGAGCTTTTATGTGAAAATAAAAGGAACAACAATAAAAAAGAATATATACATCACGGAAACATAATAATATTTTTAAAATGATTTACGTGCGCCTCAAAACACTGCAAAAAAATATATACACTCGCAAACTCCGCTACAAATCAAATAAATATAAATCGCGAAATGTTTTATGCAAACGTGATTAATCGGAAAACTATTTATACACTTTTATCGAAATTTTGCTATTCATTATGCTCTTTTCACATGTATGATTATTTAATGCATTTATTACAATAAATTATTCGATTGCTAATTTATATTTATTTGCGTTTGTGTAAGTAATTACTTTTCATATTGTTCGAAATTGTAATAACTAATGTATATTTCATTACGTTATGAATGGTTTTGTAGACTTATTCTACATACAAATCCTTATTGAAGCTAGAGTTTCAGAACTAATTTACTAGTTTAGTTAGGTATATATAATTTATACAAAAATAAAAAATATTTCTCCTTTCCTATCATAAATAAATTACTATTTAAAATAACTTTAAACGTAAATATCCTATTTATTTTCAAAGAATAAAATAAAATGAATGCATAGTTTTATTAGCTTGATTTTTACTATCCAAAACTTTTCAAGACAACAAATTATATCTAAACTCTCAAATATCTTTGACTTTAGTATTTGATGGAAATTTCCCTTATTAATTTATTTGATAAATATATTGAATCATTTAGATATAATTATTCTTATGTGACAAAATGCTCATTTATACATTTGTAATTATTATTTAAATAATTGTATTGATTTGTGTTATAGAAAATTATGAAACAATAAATTATGTATTAATCACTTAATACAATTTGTCTTTCAAAGTGAGTATTATGATTTAGTAGACTTCTTCCAATTATACTTAAGAATTACATATTATAAATAAAAGCGTACAACTGGATGTATTAGTTACGTTTAATTAAGCTTTAATTATTATTGAATTTACTATCGTTTATAGTTTTCAATTTTAATCACAGATATTCAATTTTATTTGGATCAAAAGTTAGGAAAAAAATTGAAGAAAAAAAAAACAATTATTTGTTTAAGATGTACAATATTAAATAATAATTACTCACACTTAACTTAATTTAGTTTAATTATATTTTTTTGTATTTTATATAAGATAATAATCTTTTCTGACTAATTAATTTAATACCATTTCACCTATAGATTGCGAAGAAGACAGAGTAAAGATTATAATTTAAATAAAGAAGAAAATTTAATGAAGAAAATAATTAGATTAAGAATTCTTTTGGTTGGATGCTTCTCTCCCTTTGGTTACGGTGATTGTGCAAGGTAAAAGGCCAGGTTAGCAATTTTAATGAGCTAAAGGGATCAAGTTCGCTCTCGTTCCCAAGGTTTTTGGAAAATTAGATAAAATTAATTAAGCTCAGCAAATGAACAAAAAAAAAATACGACAAGATCGTTGGGCTCGTGTTTGGTCTGCGTTTGTGTTTGCTCGTTAATTGCGCTCCAATTGAATAATTATAATTCAGTTAAAATTTGATGGTGATTTGCAATAATCAGTTGTGTCCAGATTAGAGTAACAGCGCTGTGTTGTTGAAAATATATACACACATACATTTATACATACACATGGAGACATGGGTTTGGATGTATGTATAAATTTAATTATCGCTATTTGAACGTGTTTGGTGTAATTTAATTGCGGCTGGCGTACTTATAATTGCGTTATGTGATGGAAATTCATTTCACAGTTGAATAGTTTTCAACCAATCATCATCCGGCGAGGGCCGTTTTCCTGTATTATTATATAATTCGCCGGTTCCCGGAGGGCGGCGATTGGGTGGTGGTGCGGGGAGAGACGCAGGCCAATGCACAGTTTGGACAGCTGCATGCGAGTGCCAGCGCCCTGCCGCCCACTTAGAACTAAATTGCGACGCCGACGTCGATTGATTGCGACGGATGTTTTGAATACATCACGACATTGTTCGATGTTCGTACGCTGTTGTTCTTTCAGTCACACCCAAATTCAACTTTAATAGGATTTTCTACTTAACTCAGTATAACGAATTCTACATTTAATAATATTGATATTACAACTTTCAAATTGAATTTAGTAATTAAATAGTACCGTTTATATTATTGCCGTACGACTATTAAAACAACAATATACTAATAATATTATTATTGTTGTTTTACCGTCCTTACTAATAGTTTTGAGTCTGGATGATAATGATTGAATATTTTTTTATTCACTTCAAAATTATATAAATATAAAATTTCTACTGCATTGCAATGATTTATGATATATTGTTCTATACTTATTTGTGTAAAGTTGAAATTGTTGCAAGAAATATTTCTATTATTATATCAGATTTGTATCTCTTTTTTACAAGTTTATTATTTTATTTTCTTATTTCTACTACTAATATACATTTTCTAATTAATACTGCATATGGTATATTTATCAAGTTTAATCAGGGAGTTTGTTGTAACAAAATATATTAATAAATGATGCGAAGATTTGGAACTCTCCATAGACAGACATGATCGGGATAAACATTAAACATGTTAAAGTATTAGCACATCAAAGTGACTAAAACGGGAAAGTCCGATAAGCTCCATGAGTTTTGGTCTTGATGGCTGAGTGATAGAGGGTACTAGAAAATGGATTACAGGGGACTTCTGGTCTGTTCTATTCCCAAAATGAGACCCATTACAAACTTCCCAGGTTTCTTATTTCTTCTTCGGTGACTAATCTTTACGTTGTAAGCAGATTAATACATTTCTATTAATGTTATGCTTTCTATTATAATTTTATACTTTTCTATTTATTAAATGAGGAAAATCATTCTTACACTTCTGGTTTTGGATATCTGCTTTTTGTTAATTAAATTCATTGATATTTTTTATCTTTTATTACTTATTCACAACCTGCCAACCTTTTTGGCAATAAGTGGAATATTGTTTGGCAATAAGACAAAAAAAAAAGAAAATAAAAACAGAAAAAAAAAACAAAATGAAATAAGCATGGAGCGGAACGATTTCCTTCCAACAAACTCAAATTTAACTATAAATTATTGTGATAACAAAACAACCCAAATAATAATTAATTCTGACGATACCAAATAAAAAGACATTCACAGTAATTCACGAATAAAACGAACTTTTAGTTTCTAAAGGGGAGATCGAGGGTGTTGTGTCTCTTTAGTCTGTGGGGGGTGTCACTGTTGCCTAGGAGGGATAACGCGAGACTGTTGGGATGGTTTTCCAGTCTGTTCTGGTAGCGGGTATTGAACTTGGGGGTTTTACTCTTAACAGCGTTCATGTGGAGGTCGTTGTGTATCGTGTCGTTCGTCACGTATCAGGAGGCCTGCACCAGGGTTTCCAGGCACTTGGACTGGATGCATTGTAGAATCTCGATATTGGCTGTCTTGTAGATTAATAGTTTGTTGTTGAGGGATAGTGGAGATCTTTTGCCGATCAGCCAGTACAATTTCGCGAACTTGATGAGTCGCCGATCCAAGAATAAGCCGAAGTATTTGGCATCGTCAGCTTGCTGAATTTTATACTAAAATATTATTATTAAAATTTTCAAATAAGCAAATACAATTGAAGTAATGAAATCTTAAGTATAGAGTTGAATAAAATTTGTGATGAACGAGGAAAGTGATGTTCAGTGAATATGCATCATTAGAGTTCACCCTAAATGAACAATATATTAAAGAAGACGTTTAAATACTTCACTTCAAAAGTACAATACTTGCAAATGAATAACTGGTAAATTTTAATTCTATTTCATGCAAATCTTTTACTTATTTAAATAGTTTAGTAATATTTCTGGACAAAGACCTATGCTCAATATGGAACTTTATTTTTATTATTGTATTGAGTTTAATTTTAATATACCTTTCAATATTTATACTATATATATATATATGTATTTGAATACCTTTCTTGTTTGTAATATATCTTTGACAAATTGAATACTTTATATATTTATGTTATATAAACAATTAAAAATGAGGACTAAAAGACATTTGCAGTCAATCATATTTGTTTTATTATTATTGTTGTAAATGAAAATGTTTAATTTCTCTTCTGAAATCTGCAATTCAATAAATTAAACCAACACAGCAGTATTATAAAAACTGTTACCCACAAGCTGATCCTGCATACACTTAGGTCCAAACCGCATGTAAAACCGTATGCAAATAAGTTTAAATAAGTACAAATTGAATTTCCAAATAGGATTATCCGACTTGATTTATATAAGACTGTAAAGAACCGACTAGTATATATTACAATACATTAACCTTTTTAAAATTATATGTTTAACCAAAATAACATTTGTGCAATTATTTAATAATAATTTAATAATATAAATATAAAGCAGATTCATACAAATCATGAACAAGCAAAAAAAAAACATGAAAATAAGGTTTTGAAACTCAAACAAAAGCTAATAATTTACACAAAGATTTATGTGCTCATTATTCTTATTAATTACAACTCTCAACTTGTGGTGTATTTCCTTACTAGAATGTAACAATCTAAAGTGTTATCTACTGTTACAAATAACAAAATTCAATTATTGAAATAAAAAATACCTTTTTTTTCTTCAAAAATATATATCAATATGATTTTTTCTAAAATTAATATATTTTTTTTATATTGAATACATTTTTGAAATTATAAAACAATTAACTGAATTTATTACAATATGTATAAACTCAAAAGTCGAACCTATTACTAAAACAAATTGTGTTGAATGTTTGATTTACTGTATGTTAATCATAGAAATAATTACTTATATAAGTTATAATGTACAAACAATAACTTACTGAATATCAATGTATTCATAATAGAAATGACAAGGTAGACAATATGAATGAAAATAGTATTGAACATTGCAATTTTGTATATAAATTATACATAAAATAAACATTATTGTATCTCTATGATGCTGGACCAGGAATCAAATTTAAATTTGATCGATTCTATTACATGTTTTACATTTTATGTAAAACATGTTTCAATTTCGAATAATATGCGATAAACGCTTTTTGATGGTCGGCCGGCGTTGTTTGGCGGGTCCAATCTAAACGAGATAATGTTTATATTATAATAGCAATTTCTCTTCCCTCTCGGATAGAAGAAGCGTTTAAAAATAGTTTTACCTCATCAGAATATTGAGATCAGTCGGTTCTCAAAATTTTCCTATTTATATGTAAATAAACCGCGCAGTGAGAACGCGAAATAGCTTTAGTTGCATTACGGTAACAACTCGGGAGAAGATACCAACCGTACTCTCTCCCTCAACTAACTTATTTACTAATCTTTCATAAGGCGATTAATATCTGTGTGTTTCTGTTTAATTTAAGCAAATTTGTAAATTTATGTTTATTTTGTTAGACTTAATAGTTGAATTCTAGTAATTTATTACAAAAATGTATTATTCAAATTATTCATTGTTTTAATTAAAAAAATAATATACTATTTGAACTTTAGTCAATAGTTCTTTGGTCGAGGACCATAAAATGTTGTAAATTGTATTTCTATTTTAAAAGGTGTCAGCGATATGAAAGGTTTTAATAAAATATTGTTTCAAAGAAAATGACAATTATACATTTATAAATAATATCAATTTCATGTAATTGAAATTTCTCAAATATTTAATAATCTATCCTTTCATCCGGATTCACCATAATCCGGTATAAAAATCACCTAAGAACCTAAATTTTACTTTTGCAAAATAAAACTAAATTCTAAGAAAATAGTAAACAGACTTAATTGTCTCTTTTTGAAATGTTTATTTTTGTATGTATTTAGTTCCTTGATTTGACTGTTTGAGATATTATTATCCGATTATCCGTACTATGCGAGGTGTGACTGTAGATGAGTTTCATGTTCTGTACGTTGAGTTTCTTGTTACAAATTACTTATTTGTATTTTGAACTTACACGTTTTTGGTGAACAAATTCAAGAATTAAAGACTTTTTTTTATTATAAATGATTACTTTACTATACCTAATGTAATGACATTTTTGTCGAAACATCTTGATCATTATTTATCTTGAATAATTTTATGTCTGACTATTTATTTTGTGCACATATTGTGTATCGAATGTAGAATACATTTGAAAACATATGTATTATTTCGAGATGAATTAGTCTAATCTTATGTATCCATTTTTCTACAGTGCATATATACCAGAAAAAGAATACATGTACTTTAATATTTTACCAAATGTATCTCATATTCATTATATAACTATTTGAGAGAAGGAACACATACTGTGCAATAAACATTATACAAGATATTACTCATAAACTATTGTTACTTTAATTAAATTCAACATAATATAAATAAGAAAATGTTGATTGTTTCTTACTGATATAATTATTATTTAAATAATGATAATATTTATTGAAACAATAAAACATATTTATAAAATCGTAACAAAAAAGAAGATATTATTAAGATATCAGTAAGCTGTATAATTTGTCATTATGGACAATAACTAGGTAATGAAAACTATTAAGAGTTGTATATAACGAGTAGAATTGTATATATTGGTTATTGAATTTAACTACTGTTGAATGGTGGAAAACAATAAAAAACACAAACATTTCTTTTATCGTCCTATAAACATTCAGTAAATGATGTGGCGGTTGACAAGGTTTTAATTGGACTTCGATTGGCGATTATCCTTTACTTTGTTAAATCTCAATGGTAGATCCAGTGGCTGGTGTCGCTATTGTCCAGAAGATTGACAGCTAGTACGTTTGGATGTCTGTCTAGTCAATTTTGGTATAGGCACTGCCTTTCATAATTTATTATATTATATAATTTATAGATCAGCAACTTGTTTTCTTTCGAAATTAGCGAGTTTTCCCGTAATAGCCAGTAGAGTTTCCTGAACTTAATTTCGAGTTGTTCTCTTTTTGCTTTGATATTATCCTTCCAGGTCAATCTTCTATCTATATGCATACCCAGATATTTATTAGATGCTGGTATTATTTTTCCGTTAAGCGTCACTGGAGGGCAGGCAGGAGTTAATTGACCTTCATTCTCCATTTTTATAGCCTGTATTAGATTCAGGTTTACTTGCAGGTGATGAAAACACAAACATAAATTAATAATATATACATAAAATTTGTTTAGGGCTCTCACACATTAGGACATTCTTAATGCGGAACCTTATGAAGCCTGAAGCTACTTAAAAAATTCCGTTAGGGGCACGAATAACATTTTGCAGGAAACAAATATTTATCGCTTATAGTTATGTAATATTTGCATGTGATCAATAAGGCAGTGCTAATTAATTTCATGGTCCAAGTTGTTTATTTGATCAGAGCTCGGAGAATATTTCCTAGAGGAAGTAATCTAATCTATATTTAGTGCTTACCGCCGGCGAAAACTAGTTACAACTTATAACGTAGCAATAATCAATATGTTAAGTTGGCGAAACTCTCTGCAATACCCGAGAATCGTAATATACTGGAATTACAACGGGAAACTATTAAATATAAGATTAGTCCATCGGTTTCTACACATTTTAAAATTCGTTCATTCATTCAATCTTGCTCTTTTCCTCCTTCACATTCTTATTTTTTGCGGCGCTGAGGTCGCTTTATATGTTTGCACAGGAAAACGTCGAGGGTGGAATCGGAACTGCCGTTGTCAGGATGAATGATACGTCAGTTTAATTATGATATATCATCATGAAAACTTAAATTTAACAGAATTTCGTGTGGACCATATGAAACTAGGGCCCTCCTTGCAGCCGCAGCCGCCTCCACATCCACCGCCGCGTCCTGACGTTTAATAATAAATCGTTCGCTCTCTCACTTTGCGGAAACCCGGCAGGATTACAAATCCTTATGATTCATTGCGGATGATTTTCGCTTTTTTTGTGTGTTGGTTGTGTGTGCTCTCATCCTGGCATTTGATGTTATATACCTTTTTCTTCTACTCGGCCCGGTTATAAATTGATTTCTTCAATTTATCAAAGCAGCACATTATTTAAAATTCCGGCATGGCAATAATTTTTTTTTTGAAATTTGTATGCATGAGAAAGTATTTTAATTTACTTTAAATGCAATTGCAATAAGAATATATATTTTATTTATAAAATTCAATATGTATTCCAAACATGATTTTCAGGTTTAGTCGTTGACTGATTGACGTGATTTCAAACTCTATCGATAAGGCGAACGTCCACCTTCTATAGTGGATTAGAGATTGTGTCGACAACTTCAATTATTGAGGGTGACTTGTATATTATCTAGAGGCGATGATTGTCCCTTTATATGATAACATTATGGCACGTGTAGATGTTACGTAGTGATGACTTGTGACAACTAAATTTTAGATTTTTTATCATTTATTATCTCTAAAGATAACTTTGTCCATAAGTACTTTAATTATTTATAATAAGAATATCAAAGCTTATATAATTGTTTACTTTTGAATTATTGTCGTTTGAACGACAGGAAAGTAAAACTTCCTCATCTTGTGTCACCGCAGAGTCAAAATAGAAAATATACTTTGTATATAGTGATTTAACTAATCTTTAAAACTTATGTTAAAAGGATGAGGCAATATTAATTGTCAAAGAGTTTGATCTTATAAAGAAAAACAACCATTTAGTATAATTCTGTGTACTATTTTTTTGGAATTTATTTTGCTTAATTAAAATTTAGTTTGTTTATCCTTAAAAGTACAGATTAGCTGATTTGACAAATGTTTAATTATTTTTTTATATCGTATAATTTTATTCACAATCTGTTCATCAATGTAAATTTAAGATCGCGGTTGACATTAAGATAATCATTCTCGGTGGATAGTTGTATTGATGCTCTGCGATTACACTATTTCCTTTGACTGTGAATCTGCTGCTATCCTTAACACTGTGATTTTCCATCGACCTGGTTGAAAGTCCATATGCTGAACCTCATTCATTTGACTATCCATCTGTGATGAACGATAGTCCTATTGCTGCAAGCATCGAGAGGGCTCACAGAGGGCCTGGTTTGACCAGGATTCAAACCGAATTTTAGATTGGAGATAAATATACTAATTAAATAATTAAGAAATGATTTATAGGTAAATTCTGTTTATCAGTTGTGTTTCATTTGCAAATGAAAAAACAATGATAATATATACATATATAATAATAAATTACATTAATTCTCTGTACAAATAAAATATATTACCGAAGCATTTAGGATGTCGGCGCGCTTTGTTTACGTAGACCTGGTATTCAGATGTGTCTCGGAATTAATGCCGAAACATTTTCAACACGGTCATAAGAAAATCCAAGCTGACGAGCAAAAACCGTCGTTGTCCCGGGTCGAGTATTTCCACCGTTGAATTGTAACATTATTTCCGCACCATCGCTTCTATGCACCGAGCAGAATTTAGCAGTTACACGAATTGAAAGCTATCCAACTAGAGCATCCGACTGGTATTGAAGCAGTCAGTGCCCGATGTCTTTTATCAATGCGAAATGATGGCTGCCTGAACTGACTACTACTATTATTCATCATCATTAGTGACCGAGTGATACAATTGCACGGATTTAATTTATCAGTGTCGGATTTAAATTATAACACGCCCGATAAATTACTAACATCACATAAATTTTCTTGTATTGAAGTTTATTGAAACCGTACTTAATCCCGGGAACGATCCATCTACTATCCTAGTGACTAGGAAAAACATCGAACGAAGGGTGGAAAGGAAAAAAAATATATGATTGTGTAGGGAGAGTGCGGTGATGGTGAAGAGGAATAAAGCTCCTCACACTTGGCTTTGGTTGTGTGGCCTTAATTAAAGTTGGCAATCGGGTCTCCTGGCAATTAGAGACCCATCAAGTCTGCGACTTCCAACTCTTGATTGCAACTAATGAAAGAATTTGCCTTTTTTCCCTATTTACACTCACTAATGCATACAACGCGATGCAAAACCCATGATCCTATTTAAATAACGGTGATATCCAATAACAATTCATAATCAATATCCAGTTTGAATTAATTAGATTGAATAATATTAATTAATCTCAAAATGCACAGTTTTAATTAAGTTATACTTAAAAGGTTTCTAAAACACTATTATTAATACTATTAACATGTTATCTGCATTTGCAAATATTGGAACTATGAATTTTTATATATTGAAAATGATGCGTTTTTATATTTAATTAAGTGTTTCATAATTTCTTTAATCTCATGCTTTAAAATTCCTTTCACTTACTATAGTAATCTCTCTTCAAAATTATTATCATTGTTATTAGAATGTAAATTATACAGTTACTCATCTGCAAAAAAAAGTTCCATTAATTTCGTTCTTTTGAAGTATAATCGTAAATAAATAACCTGACTTCACGCTTATTCTTAAAATATTTTATTTTACTTTGTATCTAGTAGAAAATGCAATCACTTTCGTTTCTTACCGGATTTGCTTTTAAATAAATATGTCAAGTATTTGACAACTGTCATTATTTAAAGAATTTAATAAAATAGCTATCTGTTAATTGGTGCATTTATTTATTTGTTCGGTTGCCTTAGTATTTGTTTATGCATTTTACGAAATGCGTCGCGGAAAAACTTTTTAGTATTTTTAATGGAAAATTGTGCGTATTTGTGCTTCTGTGATATGGTTTATATTGCTGATATATGCAACAGTGGTGAATATAATCAAATAGATAGTTCATTAAAACTAAATTTAAACATTTGTAGATTGGCCAGGACGATGGAGAATAATTGACAAATATTAGTGTAGTTATAAACCAGTCCATGAAACACTTCTTAGAATTTGGAGAATGCATGCTGAGCAGTTATAATGTAAGTAAATTAATGATATTATAATAGTCTAAGATGGTTGATAGTATAATATAGACTAGATAGCTCTATTAAAATTTATTTTGAAGAGTTATGTGTCGACGACCATCTCGCATAACGAGCATTGTAATTGTAAGATAATGACTCGCTTAGCAAGCGACGTTTCGCATGATGAGTAACGATGAGAAGAGAAATCCCGGATTGTGCGCATGCTACATCATTTTCAAAACTTGTGTACACAAGCGGACTGTACTTTTCAAATTTAATGTGCGTTCCCGTTATATAACGCATTATCAAATCCGGAAATTTTGGAATGGATTATGCTCGTTAAGCGAGGTTCCACTCTATATTTTTCTTATACTAGTAGCGATTGCAATGTTTTACTTTTTGCTAAATATTAATGATTATATTATAATGATATTTTACTATATTACAATTATGATTTGGTCCTGTTGTGAGTCAAATTGTCCTTTTTCTTTAAGTTTCTCGTAGAAATCCAACTTATACAGCTAATCTCAGTTAATCTTTTTGTATTGTATAAATATTTTATACTTTTCGTTCATTTGTGTATTGTTTTGATATTCTTATGATTATATTGTATTCTACTGATGTAATTTCACCTACGTCATACTCAATAATCCCCATTTGGTTTTGATTACTTTAACCAAGTAATTATTAGACGGCTGTTATTTAATTGTTGTGATTGAAGTTGTTTGTTGATTTCAATTTTATATTGATGAATTGTTGTTAATGTTATATTTACTGTCTGCAATGTAATAGTTTTTGCTGTTTAGTTTTCTGTCTTTTTTTTATTTTAATTGTTTTGCATTAATATCAATAATGCATATCTAATGTTGCATGTTATCCGTTTTTTTTTTTTTTTTTTTTGAATGACAAACTTTGTCCTCTTCGAAAAGTTTTGACTCTAATTCAGTATATGCAAAGTAATAGGTTGACAATATCATCATTCATTTGCAATATATAAACTATTTGTTCTCGGTAAATTACCCGAAATGGGGTAAAAATGATATTTTTTCGGTAATTAGTACGTTCTGCAATATTGTAATTATTTTCTCAAAAATTCTGACACGAAGAATGCATCCAAATTGCTCTATTGTGGCGACTAATATCCGAATGGTTAAGTCGCCCTAGCTACGATTGCGTGGGAGCAGGTTCAAATCTTGGTCAAGCCAGGCCAAGCTTGCAGCAATAGGGCCATCGTTCATCACAGATGGACAATCAAATGAATGAGATTCAACATATGGACCTTCAGCTAAGTCGATGTACAGTGTTAAGGATAGCAGTAGATACATAAACAAAGGGCATAGTGGAATCGCAGATCATCAATATACTGAAGTTACAATACGGCAGTGAACCAACAAATTATCAAAAACAAATGTCTATCGCCATTAGATTTAATTAATGTTCGCATGACATTATAAACAAAATAGCTCTATGATTTACTACCATTCAAATCGGCATAAATTAATATATTTTTGGGGTAAACGTTAGGTATTTTGTAAAAGTTATTTAAATTCACTATTATATCTGTGGTTTAATTGGATTCGTTTGAAGATCATTTTATATTATAATTAACTTTATTTATATTCATTTATTTACCAATAATTCTTTTAGGCGCTAGAAATTCCTAAATTTCTAGACCCAACAAATTTTTTAGACAACTGAATCACAACTTTTGGCTTATTAAGATTCATCCCTTAACGAACCAACCAAATTAAATGGTAATTCCTCTTTCATGTACATTTTCTAAAAAAAAATAATAATGCCCTATTGGACAAGCTCAAAAGGTAATACATTGTATATACCACCGCCCCTTAAAGAGTTATATTGTAGATTTTAGATAAAATATATCTTTTAAACTTTGATTCATTGACAATAATCAAATTTAACACTTTTTAAAATTTCTTAGTAAAAATTTAGCAATTGTAATTCAAACTGTTCTTACGTTTAAATCCTTAATATCATTTGATAGTGTATTTATTTTTTATTAAATTTTCAAATTAATTATTTCAAATATTATTATTTTCTTATTATAAAATGATTAATTTTCATATATTGAACTTGATTATGACATTCAACCATTATATTTATATTTCGATAGTGTATTTTTAAGTTCAGAACACTGCACATAATTTTGTTTATTATCATTATGACAAAAATGTAATAATTATCTTTTTATATTTAGCTGAATGTGGATAATTAATACAGACATAAAAATAATAAATTTGTTTATTAATGAAATTGTATTAACATTTCAATAAACAATTCCTTGCATGGTAATATATCATTATAAAATCGTCTTATCGTCCTTCATTATGTAAAAGCATAAATATTTGAAAAAAAATTGAAAAAAAAAACATTATATTGCAAATATAAAAAGATTGAGTTAGGGATCTGGACGAATATTTTGTTAAAATGTATCCTTTTATATGAGCTATACTCATGAAATATAGCTTGCAAATTTTACCTTGTGTCATACGCATGTCGTATATTAGAATCTGCACGCAACGCATAGGATTTGTTTTGGGATTACCGGAAAATTGTTAGAACTCGGAGGGGACGTGTTTCCGAATCGTCCTGTATATATATAATATGTAGATAGATTTGGGGTCGTGAGCCAGGAAGAGTGTAAGGGTGGCCGGAAATACGTGAAAATGCAAATCGCCACGCTACTTAACCCACATTTTGCAATTACCACCAATGTTCCCCGCTAATTATTCAAGCTTTATTCCAAACTGTTTTCCATTTAAGAAAGAAATATTTACGATGTCACATCCTCTTCTGCAGACAAGAGTATACATATATACATACATGACACAACGACAGTGGTACATGCATGCATATTTTATATACTATGTACGTACGTTTGTATGTATACGCGTTGCGCAATATGAATATTAATGTTAGACTTTCATGTATTAGGGCGGCGCATAAAGCGCCGTGGATTAATCCTCGTCCACGAGATATTAAAGTAAATCCCTCTGGCATACATTACCATGTTATTCGCGCGTATTTGTACGCATTAAAAGCGAACAATTTTCATGCGGACATTTTGTTGGTATATTTTAAATATCCGTCGATGCATTCATCTAACCCAGTATTCTTCAAACTATGTTCCGTGGGATACTGGTACTCTGCCTAACCTCTTTGAAAAAAAAAAGAAAACGAAAAGTTTAAAATTCTGAATAGTTTCTTACAATTCCATGGTTGAACAACTATCATCTCGATATTGATTCCTCTTAAACTAAACTCATTATATCATTACCTGGAAATCTTAAGTCATAAAAAATAAATTCTACTCCAAACAGTTAAAAGTCATTTTTTTTAAAAACGGTATTCTTTCATTTCTGAAACTCTGCTATGAAAGAATCAATTGAATACTAAACTCCAAAATCTATAATCCTCACTTTTTGTTTAAAGTTTTCAAGTAGATAGACAGATAGGCTTGACAGATAGACTTGATAGGCCTTAAACCTTATTAAAAGAAACAAAAATTATACAACTACAGACATATCTCAATAAAGTAAGAGGATGCGTTTCCCAAAATTTGTCTTTGTATTCAGAGGCAAAAATACTAATGTCGTCCCTTTATAAATGAATAATTTTACTTTATGCTTATTGTTTAACAGTATCATTTATTTTCTAAATCAGGACCATTTTCATTTAAAAAATTAAAACGTTTTCAATATCTGTTAAGCTTCTTTTTCAATATTTGGTTGTTAACATTCATACATTAAATTTCCAACATCTTCTTCATCGAAATTTTTAAGTAGCACAACTTCTGGCCATATTTTATGCCATATTCCATTTAAACATTTTTTAGTGACCTTTTACCCCAGATCTACAATGTTGTCAATTGTGTTTTAATGGTGTAGTTTTTCTAAAAAGATTAAATTGACATTATATATTTATCCTCTAGTTCAATTAAATTGCCTAATGTTGGAAACTTTGATAATAAACTTTAAGTAATATTATTACTACTTGATACAATGCTTGAAAGATTTAAAACTACGAACTTCGTTATATAAGCTTTGATATATATATATATACCAGAAGGAACGTTAACTGTGATAAATATTAGCAAAAAAAACTATTTCATTTTTGGTTACAAATTCATACATCTCCTCGGTCGTTAGCACTTTGACCAGCCTATTAATATATTTTTTAATTTTATGTTAGAATTTATTTATGAATAGAATGTACTGTACTGATGTTTGGCCAATAAATTATTATTATTAATTAAGAATAAAAAAGTTTTTATTTATATTTAACATGTATTGAAAATATTTATATAATAAAAACATATTGAAATAAAAAATCTTTTTATTTTCCACAAAAATGTAGCATAATATTGATATATTTCCACTATTCAAAAATTATCACTGATATTATTATATTTTTTTTAGATTCAATCCTGAATTTGTTTATTTTGATATTTATTTGTCACGGCAATCTATTTTTCATGATCATTTTATTCAAACGATTATGTACTTATGACTGCACAACATTTTTGTTCAAGATTTACATTAGTAAACATAATTGAAAAGCGATTGCAAAGGTATGAGGATTCTTTGATCTTTAATGACGAAATACGGCCCTGATCCATGCAACGATGAAAGGAAGCCTCGAGAAAGTAATATCATCGTATTAATTCAGTGTGACTGAGCATTTTAACAAGAATATTTAACCATGTTCCATAAATGTATACGAAGTTTCCGGATGACAATGTAAACATTAATAAATATTATACCCACTTTCACCATCAATTTTAGTTAATTACACAATTTATTTGCAATATTTTCAAATATTATATCATCAAACATAAGATATATGTATGTACATTTCTTAATTTTAAACTAATATTATATAAAAAGTACCGATCTTATACTAATTACATTTTTGAATCCACTAAATGATGATTTATTTGAAAATTACTTGTGTAAATGGATATTGACTATAAAATTTATAAACTTCTTAAGTTCGAGTGAATATAACTTATATAGTATAACGATGTACATATGGAAATTATTAAGTACTTGAATTATAATAAATTACTTGTTAAGTATCGTATAGTGAACAGACGCTTTAAAAACCAATAAATATATACTGGTTATTAAAGTATAATAGAAGAAGTTCACAAAAGGAAATCTTTTCTTATTAATCTTTAATACTGATATACAGTAGTATACGTATGGTATACAAGATAAGATGAAGAAACTACATAATTTAGGGCTTAAATTTTGGATAAGTATAGTTCAGAGTGAATGTGTGTGCACGAGAATAGTAAATAAATTTCTTGATTGTGTCCATTTCGGCCTGTTAGATAAGAAAGTTCGGTCCCAACGGTACTGGTTAATATCAAAGATACGCACACCATCCTAGAGGGGTGAAACCACCACCCGCATTCCCTATCCGCACTTTTTCTCTTCTTCAAACAAAAGTTAGACAAGCATTTACACTTGTAATCTCCGAAAGTTCTTTTTTCTGAGGCAAACGACCAATTTGTGCCAAATTCCTCGCAGACAAAATTAATTTAAATCAACTTGGAAACCGTTATCATTAATTATTCATCATTTAATCTGATAGAAAATTAAAACATTATTACATGCTTACACGTACATTTTAATAATTTAGTAGTATTTTATCAAGAAGATTCAATTCCCACTAAACATTATGTTGTTCAGATTAAAGTATTATTTGAATGTGCTGTCGTGTCCCAGGGATGGAATTCTGGACACAGTGGAATATTGTCTGGTGTTGTCGTTGTGGAGTCTCAGTAGTTGGGAATTAAATAATTCAATTGGTTTAACACAAGTTTATTATAATTGGTACTCTTGGGGCCCTTTCCAAGACAATGTAGTTTAATCGACAGATTAACTAAGACTAATTCTAAAATACTTATATTACTTACAAAGTTAATTCTTATTGATACGGGGTGGGAGTTGTGGTCGGGAGTAGGGTTTGTTTATATCGATGACTAAGCGTTCCCACGGGAATCGGCCTCGGTGGTTTTGTTTATTATAAGACCGGGACAAATTCCTATGCATTTGTTTATATGAATAAGATGATCGATTACGATTGTACATGTAACGATCTTTATGTGTTTATAATAAGGACTTGAATTCTGTATAAAGGTATAGGAGTATCGATGGGAATGTTTACGCTTGGTCCCCTTTGTTTATATTAAAGTGTATCGAACTGGAATCACGATAGAGATTCCTTTATGCTAATGTTTATATAATAATGCGACTAAGAGACGCTTTGGATGTCTCTAGTTCGTTAATACACTATACTAATAATAATAATTACAATAATAATGGTTGGACACAACAGTGCATTGTGTTAAAACTTATTACTTTTGCAAAGCGTCTTTATTTTAAAAGTTATACAAAACATACATTTTATAACTTACAAAAATATATTTATTAAAAAAAAATGAATTAGTATTTTGTTTGTTGTGTCCAACCATTATTATTATTATTATTGTTATTGTTAATATAGTGTATTAACGAACTAGAGACATCCACGGCGTCTCTTTGTCGCATTATTATATAATTATATACATCAGCATAAATGAATATCTACCATGATTCCAGTTCAATACACATTAATATAAACAAAGGGGATCAAGCGTAAACATTCCCATCGATACTCCTATACCTTTACTCCGAATTCAAGTCCTTATAATAACCACATAATGATCGTTACACGTACAATCGTAATCGATCATCTATTTCATATAAACAAATGCATAGGAATGTGTCTCGGTCATATAATAAACAAAACCACCAAGCCGATTCCCGTGGGAACGCTTAATAATCAATATATACAAACTCTACTCCCGATCTCAACTCCCACCCCGCATTAACTTTGTAAGTAGAATAAGTATTTAGAATCAGTCTCAGTTAAACGTTAATATGAGGAGCATAGTCTCATAAAATCCTAAGATGAGCATAGTCTTAGTCAATCTTTTAAAGTAACTACATTGTCTTGGAAAGGGACCTCAAGAGTACCAATTATTATAATAAAGTTATGTAAAACTAATTCAATTATTTATTTCCTACAACTGAGACTCCACAACGACAACACCAGACAATATTCCACTGTGTCCATAATTCCATACCTGGGACACGACAGTTTTTGTTTCTAGAAAATAATTGTGTTTACCTTACTAAATTTGGGAGCGTTATATATCTTGCCATCACACCGTCATTAATTTAGGGTGACCGAAAATTTCGACTGAAAATGTTAATTTTAGATTCCACTGTTCATCGAAGCGTAAAATAAACTAAGTCTTCGTGACCCAAACTATAAACTCGTATCCGTATTTATCTTTTTGATTACGTGTCACATTTTATAGACTAACACATTATTTATCGGCGATATATAATTTGACGAGTATCGATGTTTGCGTTTGCTTCTATATAAATGAAAATTTGTAGGATATCAAAGTATATACAGACATACCTCTATTAACCATCATTGGTGCGTTCCACGAAATTGCTTCGTTTTCAGAGGTAAACATACTATGGCTAGAATGTGTATACATTAAGTCGTAAAGAATATGAAAAGCTGTTTGTCGAACAACAAAAAGTTTTAGTCAATAAACAATCAACTTAAATACAAACACATTTTATGATATGAGTCTAAAGTTGATTGTTTCTGCTTTTTAACAATAAAATTTCTGTCTAAATTAGGATCATTCTTTTGGCGGGAATTTCCATAATTTCATCTTGACTTCCTACATTGCAAACAAAGTTTTCTAAATCTTCCACAGTAATGTAATGTAAATGTTATAAATTAATTACAACATTTTGATTTTCTGTCTAAATATATACTTGTTGATGTTTTTTAAACTTGTTTTTCTCATTAACTAGATTATCAAAAAATATTATCAAATATTTTACATTTTGCTATGAAATCAACTACTTGCGTTGGAACTTTAAGTTTGTTTGAGATTCAGTTTAAACGATTTTAATTTAATTATTAGAAATTTTTTACCTTTAGAACTTAGTTCTCGAATAGACTGTGTATATACTGTACACGTTATTTGTCTATTTAAATTCACATCTAACTATCTTAAGTTGGTATATGTTATTTGTTGAGCCTTTCATATTTCTTGTGCTTATCCTGGAGATAAGAATCCCACATCATGAAAAAATTAGCATGAGCGAAATTGGTTTATTTTACAGTCACAAATGTACTTAACTTTTATTGTACAATTATTCAATTTGAATTTGTGTGTAATATTTACATATTTTGTTTGTAAAATCGAAGCAAATTAACTAATTATTTGTATTATTGTAAAAATATTTCTATCTAAAAATATGTGAAAATGACAGTATTTGAACATAAACTCATTAATCAAAATAGTTTTGAATCTTTGCAGTATGCAGATATTATTACATGAGGTTTCAAAGCTGTATACAGAGTTTCTCAACCTTCTTTCCACGTATCAATTGTTAATAGTACTTCACAAATTCTTGGTTTTGTAATTATTTTGCGACCTTTTAAAAAATAATGCAAGCTATTTGTAAGTCGTAACCTATAGGTTAAGAAACGCTGGTGTATATATATTTTTAACAATAACTATTAATTCATTCATTTGAGATGTTTATATTTTGTTTTATATAGGAAAAGTATTTATATAATTTAGTATATTCATGTACAATAACAAAAATTGTATATTATTGTCGTTGATAATAAATGTTTGGATTGTAAATTACAATGCGTTTGGAGCTATGATAAATAGATGCTAGCAATATACAACAAGATGCTGTGTGTACAGCAACTAGTGATTAACTGTACAATATTGATTTTCTCCACTCCAACACCCAAACACAAACGTTATTGACCAATGGTTCGCTTCATACACACAAACCCACATATATGTATACGCATGTGTCTCCAATGTGTTTGCCATGTGTGTATATCTAATATCCTATACATTTGCTGTAATTACAGATAAGGTAACCGAATTGATTGTTTAACGCAATATTACTCGAACCAGAATCCAACCAAAACCAGTCGCATTGTTATTAATCATCGGCCGATATTAATAAATCTTCAGATCATTATTCTCTCCCCATCCAACTCTGTTTCCTTCATTCCCTTCGACAATATTTTTTGCTTTCTTTCATCGCTTTAATATAACTTTAACCAATTCAATTTGCGTGCGTAAACACAATGGTCGGACCTTTTTTGTTCGGTTCTTCTTAATCGAATTATTTAATATTAATGGTTCGATATAAATGCCCGGGGAATTTCAATGAGGGGTGTAATTTTAAAGGCAGAGCGCGCAAAAAAAAGGAGAAAATAAAACGACGGAATTACATATAAAAAGGAATGCAAAAGCATGGCGCACCCCCATCTTCCTGTCGTCCAATGACGACGGAAATAAAAAGTTTGCCTTCGGTGCGAGAAGAATTAATATTTCTTTTTAATCTCGTGCACCACCCTCCGCGAAAGTCATTTAAGTACAGAAATTTATCCAATTAAAAAAGTTTCCTTTTTAAATTTTCGGACGCGAACGATTCGATTTCCCCGGATTCGCATTGTTTCTTCTTCTTCGTCTCTTGTATTTCTTTTCTTTTACCATCGGATCTCTATCGAACCGATACAAATTGATTAAGCTTAATGAATGATTTTCGTCACTAAAATTGTGCTCTGATTTACGGGGTATTGAAAATTTTCATCAATTTAATTAAAAAACTTCGACTGAATTTAAATCCTAAATTAGCGTTTAATTATGGTAATTAGAATAAAACGATTTCCTGCAGTTAATGAAATATATGGGGAGATAAAGTAATAAACAGGAACATTACCTATAAATACCATTAATTAATATATAAAATTAGACTTATTACAATTTTAAACAACTTAATTAATTTAAAAAATATAAAGTTGCATTCAAATAATATTAATGTTTCTTGAATTAATATTAATAGTTTGCAAAAAATAATTATTCCTTTATTTTTGTATATTACACAAAATTATATAAATCAAGCATTACTTAATTTTACTTTTTTTTTATTTATAATTACCGAACTAAATTAATTACTAACCTAATACTTTTGTTTATTACATTTTAATAAGTTAAATTCATATATTCATAAAAAGATCCAGTTTTATATCCAGTAGTGACACTTTGATTGTTACTTTCGTGTTTCAATGTCACAATGATGAACTTTACATTAACTCATCATTCTTCAACATAACGTATCGTGATCTTAGGTAAAACATCTTGTTTCTTTTTAAATTTATGCATTTATATATATATATATATAGTTTATTATGTACATATGTATTGCTATCATTTGTATTGCTCCTCTACAGCAGTTCTTCGGGTTCACTTGAACTGGTATTGAGAGCGAGCTGCTCGCAGCCTTTTACTTTTTGAGAAATTCTACCAACTTTTCTTTTAAATAATTTATTTCTCGTTTTACTTCATTTAGTGATCCGTTGTATACTTTAACCCCCTTTGTGATTATATAATTGTTTAACGCATCCGTTCTGCTATTCTCCGTTCAGAAGTTTTTTGATGTTTCTTGTTTCATATGTGTATATTCTCCACTCATATGCATCCTTTAATTCTTCACCTTCCTTCAATCGTATTAGCATAAATATTTTTGCTTGTCTGCATCATACTTGTCTACATTTCAATACTTCGATATCATCAGCATTATACTCTGGCTTCTGTTTCTCTATCAATAATTCCGTTTAATGTTTCAAAACTGTCCAACAACATCTGAAGGCTTTAAACTAATTTAGCCTAATTGATCGACTTTTACTGCTTCATTAAACAGCAGTATAATAATAAGAGCCTTATAAGTGCTTTTGTTGTATTAAATATATAAACATAATATATAAACATAACCTAACCTAATCAAACAGGTTTGATATAACTTGATCTAACCTTAACTTAACTTCAGATTTGAAAGTTGCATTTGCACAGTTTTGTTTTTGAAAGAAAAAAAATAGAATCCTACAACTAGTTCGTTGAAATTTAATATCTTTAATATGAATAAATCCACTAATACCATCAAACTTCTCCTATTTCATAAATGCTTTGTGTAAAGAACAATAGAAATATTTTAAAAGTTCTAGTTACAGGAATGTTTCAACTTCTAAAATATTTTCATATTTTTATCCCTTAATACATTCCTTATTTTTATTTAAAAAAAAAATATATTGGCCCATTTAGGACCAATCGGTCCTTTTTATTTATTTTATCTATTGGTAATTTTTGTTCTTTCTGGTAAATTGCAATAAATATGGTTTGGGATACTTTTGAATATATTAATATAATTATTTGCACTATTATTTCTTATATCTCATCTGTAGTAGTTTTATAAAAAAAAATACGTTTAATTATTATAAATAAAGTTGTCAACAGCTTTTAACCTCTGTTATATTCTCACCAGCCACCACTTATTGTTCTATGCACAGATTGATCAATATTGGTTTATAAAATATAGAAAATGAAGATGTTTTTTGATAATTAATAATTAATTCAATAATCTTCTGTATACTGGGCGAAGGGTCGATTGAATATTTGATGGGATCTGTGGTGGAGAAATGTATTTTACGAAATTTTGTGTACACGGGAGAAAATACAGGATTGCGAGAGTCGGCGGAGTTTTCTTCAGGCGCGAAGATTGATTTTTAATTTAATATTTATCGCTTAATAACAAATTTTACGGGAAAGCTTCATTTAATGTTATACCGACGGGGGCTTTTATGAGCAATTTCATAAGCCGTCTGAAATATGTAACAACCTCGACGCGCACATACACATTCTCGAATATGTATATACACATACACACACAGACATATAACGTGGACAGCTCTGCGCAAAATTATGTGGGTATATTATTAAAATCAACATCGAGTTATGTAAATTAATATGGCCTGAGGGGTTGAGCGGTGCTCAGGGCCGTTTCTTAATTTGTAGCATCGTTTCAGATTAGAAATGTGATATAATATTACTAGGGTAACGGTATAATTTGCAACGTATCTCGAACCCTAAGAATATTCACTGTTATAGCAAAGTAAATTAACAGTAGTTTATTATTTTATGCGAAAGTTAACATCAAACCTTGTCTCCTGTTTCATATTTTGTTTCTACAGTATTTATATAAACAGTTGTATAACTTTCATACGATGTAAATATCTCAAAGCCTTTTACAATTGAATTAGAAAAACAAAGCAATATCTTTCTGTGCGCATGATGTCTAAGCTCGAAGGAATCGACATGAAATTTTTACGTTTTCTCTTGAATACTTTTCCTAAGGGAGAAGTAACAACTCTAGTTGCTTTATTTTTGTTATTCGGTAGAGAATTATATTGGATACGAATTTAAAGATGTATGTGTAAAACATTTTGTATCATGTGTAAGATAAGATAAGCTGTTAGTAAATTATAGGGATTCACACGTTAATCAACAATTGTTATTGTGCTTTGGGAATCGCATGAGCTGAATACAAGCCAAGATGTTTCCTTGCAATTCAACTATAACAATAAGGATATATTGTCTGTCGTATTCCAGAACAAATATTCATAGCGATACATAGATTCATGTATTATACTAATTGTGAATTAATAATACCAATAATCAGTTCTTACTTAGATTTATTACATAATGAACTATGTAATTAATCAGTTTTGGTTAAAATTTCTTCAATTTTAATATAAAAATAATTATAGAAATGTAAAATAATTGAATGTAAATTAAAAGTAATTACAAAAGACTTAAAAACGTTTATTGCAGGAAAGATAATTAATAAAAATTGCAAAGTTTATGAAGGTTCTTGCCGAAATGAATTCGAGAAATTCTGGGTCAGAAGGAATTTTAATTGTTAAATAACTGAATAGAAGAGCCGTTAAGGGAGAGGAGAAAGATTTAAGAAGCCTGGAGGGGAAATAAATAATTAAGTAATTGGATGGTTGGTATTTGGAGTAAGGATAAAATATATAGGAATATCCTATGAATACACTAGGTGGAATTGTTAGGAATAACTTAACTTTTAATTTATTCGTGTTGTTTCTTATTTTATTTAGTTATACGTATTTCCTTGTAATGCTACTTACATGTTTTGGAAATTAGAGAAATTTTAAATTTCCTTGTTATTCATTAATCAATAGTACATAAATAGTATGGATGCGTTCCGGGATATCATTTTGTTAAGGGAAACTTCGTTTTAATAGGTTTTTTTTTGCCAGTTTTTATTTATAATCTATTTTATTGAACAAATCTGTGTGTTGTTAACATTTGATAGTTGCTGCCCAGTGGCACCATTCCATAACGTTTATATATAATATTTATTTATTTATTCTTTACTTAAATCTAAATTGGAGATCGCCAATTTGAAGGTTGACCGCCAACGAGTTCATATGCGAATCAAGCCTGTTCGTGATTTTTTTGGAAACATTTTTGGCAACCTCTTCTACTGTTTTTATTCCAAAGTCCTGGTGCAGTCTCTTATTGGTGATGTACCATGATGCACCTGCGATTCTTCTAATACATTTAGATTGGATTAATTGGATACCGTATATCCAAACTGGTTTTAATATGACTTTGTACACTAGCAAGTTGTTCTCCAAAGTCAACTGCGAATTTGTGCGCAGCAACCAACACATCTAAATTTTATTTCTAGTTATTCACGCTTTGCCTGGATATGGTCCTTCCAAATCAGTTTTGTGTTCAGGTGCATTCCTACGCATCTCACCCTTGAAAATGCTGGAACTTTTTTTTCATAGGTAAAAATCCAATGTTCCTTAAAGATAATGAAAACCCTTTGGTTTCGAATATAAAGTTTTATTAAATTTCGAAGATAATGTTTATTAAATTGGATGTAAAGTGAAATTATATTTCAAAATATAAAGTTGATAGTATTTTTTGTTCTTATTGCATTTAACAATCGCTTAATAATAACAGTTATTCCTAAAGTAGGATCATTTTCACCAAAAAATATAAAACGTTATCAATGTCTTTTAAGCACATTTTTTCATCATTGATTGTTAACATTTATTTCTGAAGAACTTCTATAATTTCAACTTCACTTTTTTTGAAACGTTGATGTTTCAATGAAAAAACATGCATTCAATAAATTTCTAACATCCATTTCATTTTCGAATGCTACTGAATAGACCATCTCGATAACTTCATTTCTAATTAATTTATTGTACATTTTATCGAATCGTTGTCAGGCATTGGCATTAAATGGGAATATTTTTTTTATATAAAAAGGAACTTGAAAGGAACGTTATAATAGTTAACGTTAAACAAGGTATGACTGTATTATTATTATCAGTTAAATATTATGCTAGAAAATACAATTCTAATAGTATTTTTTTAAATGAAAGAAAATTGTTTTTGATGGATCTGCTTGGCTATTAATCATTTTTCAAGTCTATTTATCAAAGTTCAATCATAATAACTAAGCTTGATTCTATAAACTAGTACAGATTCACAATTCAGACATTAATGTTCTATATTATCATTTATGTTTATGATCATAACCTATTCTTAACTGGATCGAACTAAATATATCAGTTATAGCAATAAAATAAAAAGGTCGAGAAACGCTGATTTTAAATCCTTAACATTAAAAATCAGGTAAAAAACCCTTATCGGTCATAAAACTTTTATTACTCTATATCTTGGAATTATGAAATTTGGTATTAAAGAGGCCTACAAATACCGTGTTTTGGCAATTCTCAAATCAGTTACATTTCACACACAGTCGTGCAAACAACAACTAAGAAATCAACATGTCTTTCGAAAACAACACACCGATTTCCATGCTGGAGTTTTTGAATTTATATACTCCATCAACATCTAGTGAAAATGGAATATTTTCCGGAAAATATATGGATTTTACATTGATCAAGAAGTGTTTGGCACAGGCGAAAAGCGTCCAAGTGCGAAATTTAGTTCAGAATGTGATCGATTTGAAGAAATTGCAGGAAGCTTCTGAAGATGGTCTTCAGGTTTTGGTGGATGCAATTTGCGAGGTGATGCAAGAATTAAGGAAAACCGAAAAGTGGACGCCAGATTGGGATACAGTTTTGATACATTTAGCTTGCTGTAAAATGGATACCGCTAGCAGAAGAAAGTGGAATTGCAGACAAACACCAACGTTTGACCATCTTTTACAGTTTTTGGAAAATTCCATAACTTTAAAATCGACTCCATCAACATCAAATGGAAATGGATTGTTTTGCGGAAAATATATGGATTTTACATTCATCAGGAAGAGTTTGGCACAGGCAAAAAGCATTCAAGCAGAAATGAGTGGAATTCGTGTTCCGGAAAATCGCCATCTTTCTCACAGCTTTTGCAATTTTTGGAGAAATGCATTTCTTTCTTTCTTTAATTTCATATATTTATTGATCTATGTTACTTTTATTCTCTATTAATAATTATTTTTTTCTGTTAATTAAATAAATAACAAATAATTAGAACCAATACTTTTTTTGTGTCTCATTTCTATATATACTCTGGAAACTGTATTAATATTTCGAAGAATTTTTTTAAATAAAAAGAAATATATTTTCTAATAATACAACCAAATATTATTTATGCCTCATTTATTCATTTATTTATTATTTATTTGTCTTAAATTAATCTAAAAATTACATCTAAATTGCTAAGACATTCATTCTTATTATTTGTTAATAATTATAATAACAATAATTAAAACATAAAATCTTACATAATAAAAAACCAATTATATATGTATGTTTAATATGAATACATTAAATTTATAAAAATATGGAAACAAATAGAGGCGAAATTAATTATTAAGGAAAAACAGGGTTGTAAAATGAAACTTTTGCAATCACAGATGGACAATGAAATGAATGAGGTTCAGCCAAGTCGATGGACAATGACAGTGTTAAGGATAGCATCAGATTCACAGTGCAAGGAAATAGTGGAATCGCAGAGCATCAATATACTACAAGACAACAGCCACCCTATAAATTAAAAATCATCATAATGGTAACTATCCACCTGGAAAGATTACCTACCTAATGTCAACAGCGATCTTAAGTTTACTCAATGTTCACATTGATGAACAAATTGTAAATATAATACGACATAAAAAAATATTTGTTTTTAATTAAAAAAATGAATATTATTTGATATATTAACTTTTTTTACAAGCGAATATACTATTATTTAATCTAATTCCTTAGATAATCTGAATGAAAGCTCTATATGAAAATATAGATCCAATTATAAATTAAGATCATTCTTATTAAGTAAATAAATAAAATAAGATTGAAACAAAAAAAAATGAAGTGATGGAAATATAATGTGTTCGTTTTAGTTATTTATAGAAATGGATTTTTTATTTTTGTCATTTAGTAGCATATTTTTTTGTTAGAATTTTAATTTATTAATTTTAATTAATTAAACGAAAATACAATTATTAATATCCTTAAGTGATGCAAGATACTAAAACATACTTGCAATTAATAAAGTGTTCATTTAGTATTCAAAACAGGAAGTGGGAAGGATCAAACGAAAATTGTGAAATAAATCATTGACGATGGCAGCGTTAAATATCAATTAACACCTCGACATGAAACATCCACATGTTTTTGGGTATGAATAAATGAGGAGTGAAAGGAGCGCACAGCCCTATTCTCGAAGTGGAGACGTTCTCTGCGACGCATGAATTATATAAATGCGACATTGAGGTCGGGGGTGGCGACGGGCTTTGGACTCGCCGCGCCACCATTCACCTCCGCTCATTCGCTCCACTGAAGCAACAGAGTAATACGCAGTTGTTTCAGTGCCGTGCAATTTGGGGTTGACCAGGGTGATGCCAACACCCTAACACCCCAACTTCCATCAACAAAACGCCAATAAAATATTTTCAGATGAACTTCCGATTGAAAAAGCAACTAGAAAATGTTATACTTGATTTCCAATTGAACAACTGATTATGCAAGGTTGTGTGCACGCCAATGATATTATTCCCCCTGACGATGACGAATACCTAGAAGCCCCTCATTATGGCAATTTATTCCTCATTTTCCTCTCTAATCAAATAAGCTGAATGCGACATAATTATACAGACAGCTAGCCTCTCTACAATTTCACAAACATGGCTACTAATTAAATAAACTAGGATGCACTTGTAATAACTCATGCGTTGTAGTGAATACAGAAACACAACAAATATAATTTTAATTAATCGCAAATAAACTATTTTAGCAAAACAACAAATTTGATCATTCCTTAACAATTACTCAATTCTATTTTATAATTATTATTTGTACTTTAAACATTTGATGATTAAGAGATGTTAATTGGTATTTTAAGTTATTTTCAAACAAACTTTTATATTTATTTAATACAGATTTGTTAGTTGAACATATGAAAACAATAGTGATTCCATATCAATAAAAAATTATAGCTTCCAGCTCGAGTATAAATTCATAAAATATATATTTATACAAAACGCTTGCAATATATTTTTATACTTTGGGACTTGTTAGGGAAGGCAACTGAAATCAAGTAACTTTTTTCTGTGAATAGTTCGAGGAATAGTAAAGTCTGGAAAGCTTTCCTCGCTCGACGTGCCCGAATTCGTGGGGAAATTCTCATGAATGCGGGAACGTAAAATTTTACGTTGTAAAATGTAATATTTCATAAGTTACGGCGCCACAATCTCCTATATAAATAATGTTACGGCCGTTTCGTGAATACGATATTTAAGATTATCGCATTTGAGTTCTTAAAACTTTTATAGATATATTGTAATATAATATATATGTAATATTATCGTAATCTTAAAATACAGCTATATTGCATTTAATGTTTAGTTTATTATTCTTGATAATATTTCATATGAAAATTTAAAGATAGTGATCATAGCAAGCATATTTATAAGGATCTAATACAATTGTTAATTTTTACTGCTTTATTGTATTTTTCAACGTAAACATCTGTTTTTACATCTATTATAAAACTGATTTTCCTTATTTCTTGCTTGAAATTGTAAGGAAATTGAGAAAAAAATAACTAAATAATTCCCATTTATTTAAAAATTAATTTATTTATCAAAACTATTTTATATAATTGTAATAATAATAATATTTATTATTTTAACACAAAAAAAAATATATTTTTGTTAATAGCCTTTTTCAGCAATTAAATTTAGTTTTATTTTTGTTATTATATTGTTGTGTTAAGTTTATATTATGTTTTTTGCAATAAATATTATTATTATTATTATAATTTATTAATAATCAAAATAAAAAAAAAACACATATTAGAAACGACTATGATTTACCGTTCAAGATTTTTTTGTAACATATTTTATTTTCTTATATCTTCTAAGATAGTAGTCACTTATAACCTATATTTGTTTTTATCGTATTATACACATATACTACGTTTATGACAAGTCGATCACGACACATTTTTAAGATAAATAATAGTTCTTCTGTTCACAAAAGTTGATCTCCCTTGATATAAGGTTTTAGTAACAGAGATTTCAATAAAACCCTATGAATGGAACACTTCAGACGTTAGAATGCTGTGGAGATGATTTATATCTGTTGACATATATTTAACTACTTTTAAAAATTTTGTTTTGTTACTTATAATATGTAATATAAGACACTGCTATTATTAATTAATTAATAATAACAGTGCAATGTTTATGGCATAATTTCACATTAGACAATAATTGAAAGTAATTTTAAATATAAAACTGTAGAGTATTTGATAGTAAATACATTTTACTTCCTTTTTTAAATATAAACAATATATTTTTATTATATATTTATAGAACCAACAGATTTTTTTAGTCAATAAAAAAAATAAATGGTAATCAATTTTTAAATGTAGTTTGATTATAAATAAATTTATACAATAATGTATGTAGTGTCTGGTATATATAATTTTCATGATTTAAATAAAGTGAGAAGGACAATATGTATTTCATATTTTTGTCCTCTTTAATTTTATAGTTAATAATATCAAAAGTTTTTTCAATATTTATTATACTTTTAAAGTCATGGTATAATTATTATATCCCGGCGTATCCACCATTCAATCTAAATTAAAGGATCAGTGACAAAACTGTCAGTGCATTTTTGATTGCAAAAATTATAGGTCGTATAAATATAAACATACCTAAAACTATACACGTATACTAAATACTATATTTAATAATATATCTATATATTATCTGGGCGACTAATAACCGAATGGTTCAGTCGCCCTACCCACGTGCCAGTGGTCACAGGTTCTGATCCAGGTCAAGCCAGGCAATAGGGCAATAGGGCCATCGTTCATCATAGATGGATAGTGAAATGAATGAGGTTTATCATGTAGACCTTTAGCCAAGTCTATGGACAATGACAGTGTTAAGGATAGTAGCAGATTCACAGTCAAAAGAAGTAGTGGAATCGCAGAGCATCAATATACTACTGAAGTTTTTAGGTTAACAACAGCCAACCAACAAATTAAAAAATTCAAATCATCATAATGGTGACTATCAACCGAAAAAGATTACATATCTAATGTCAAGCGCGATCTTAAATTTACTCAATGTTCACATTGATGAACAGATTATAAATAAAATTACACGACTTAAAAATAAATATATTATCTACTACAATTATATATCGAATAGAATTTACACAAAAAGTAAAATGTGACAGTTTTATTTTGCATCGAACTAAATTTACCATTACATTTTTTCAACAAATTTCCTTCCATTTCAGTGAAACCTGCCCGACGCAAGAATATTTGTGCTCAATCGATTTTATTCGCAAATTGTGTTATGAAACGTTTTAATGAATGTCGCATATTCTAGTTTCGCGATGTGTGCTACTAATAAACCGTAACAAACAGGAAAAAAAATGTAGGCGTGGGTTATTAAATGAACGCGGAGGATCCAATTTACTCATGCAAATTGAGTGATAATTCGATTTTTGTACGTGCTAGTCTAGGGATGGGGGACTTGTTGACAGTTCAGAGTTTATTCTAGGATGTAGCTGAAATTTCGCTTGATTTCGATGACGACAATTGTGTAGGTGGTGATGCAATTGACCAAAGAGAATAGGATCGGGTAATCTATGTGGAAAAAATCGAAGGCGGAAAAATTCGGTTGCCTATAGTTCACCATCCTTGCGAGAAGTAACAGCTCATCTATTACGTTCCTCCATCTAACATTATTCTTCGCCCTTGCCTTTTTTATGAGCTCGTAACAAACGGCCTTCGTGCGTTTCGCCTCCCTGCAGGCTTGACCACAAGAAATCGTAATCATAAATGTGAAGACCTACAACAACAAAAATAGTTTAATTCAAGATTATTTTATAATGCATGTAAGGATAAATGTTTTAACATTATTATTTTATATAATTTATAATTCCAAACTCAATAATTCAAATAAAAAATACTTTACTTAGTTATTTCAATAACTATATATAGTTATTTAATATTAACCATTATTTGAATTATTTATATTTTCAGAAAGGTTTTTTGTTCTATCTTGGAACAATGTTTTATTCAGGAATCTCATCGCATATATGTAGAACCTTTTTTCCAAGGGATTTATATTTTTCTTTAGAGATTGAGTATTTATTTATTCAAGACCTAATAACTCTATATTAAGTATTAGCATGGTATAATCATGGTAAAATCGCATTTTGCTTTTTCTATTAAGTCCCCTATCTCTAAATAATAATAATTTATTGGCCAAACATCAATACATAAGAAGAAAAAAATGTAATTTATACATAAATAAATTTTAACATACAATAAAAAAAAAAAATTACGTATCCACTATACAAGAGCAAAGAAGATAGTATAGAAATACTTATAATACTAAACATGCACACATCATAATAGAACATACTTCAGATATACAATATCAAGGTCTGTCGCATTGCTTGTGCTTTCATAAGTAACTTATCAAGTCGTGCGTAAACTCATATATTTTCAATAGAAAAAGAACAATACTACAAATATTAATCAAAATCGTACGGCTTTGATCAATCCGGATTTACTATAGTCTGTTGTGAAAATTTCAAAACAAACTAAATTTTACTTGACCAAATAAATTATAATAGAATAGTAACAATGTTCTTTTTTCTAAACAAATGATCATCTTATTTCTAATTCATTTAGTTCTTCGATTAGTTCGCTTTTAAATATTCATGATATTTAAGGAATCTACTAACCGCATATACGTCAAATGGTTACAAATTTTAAAAGTTTATAACCATGTCTATTTAATTTAGATACCCTTTTCCATCTTGGATCAAATGAACTGGAACTATAATAGAACAACAATAAGAAGTATTTTTGAAAGGGATTCTTTCTCGTTGAAGTTTTCTTTTATTCGAAAACATTGTATAGAATTAATCAGGAAATCTTCCTTTCTTTCATTCATTGATCAAAATGTTTTACTAAAAAAAACCTTTACAAAAGAAATTTCATTCCGATGGAAATTAAATTTAATTACTTTGTGTAATGGATTACTAAGGTTGAGATGCTACTATTATTTAAACTTTAAAGTAATTGCTCACATAAAATATATTAAAATATCTTAACTGAATTATTTAAAAAATAGTTCTTTCATAAATATTTTAACTAATAATAGTTAAGTCTGTCACTGATCATACAAAAAGTCTGTCAAGAATCTTTCGAACTTTTTTTTATATGATCAATATAATTTACATTTGGAATCCAATTTTGGTAACATATTTCATGTTTTTCAAAATTTCTATGATTGATTAAGTTAAATTTCATTATATTAAATAATCAATTTCATGTTGACCATATATATATATAATGTTAAATTTCAATAAATATATAAAAAAAATAAATTGTGTAGTACAAAATAACTTTATATACATAATGCAGAATATATTTGGTGTGTTTCCAATCTTTGATTTACGTTATCCATATAAAATAAATATTTCCGCAATATAGAGTTCATGCATTCCAAGCGGCAAAGTGTCGCAGTGATCTTTTACTATCCAAACAGAAAGATCAAGTGTTACAATATATTTGTTATATTAAATTTTTCTATGCGGAAAAAGGATTCAGGAGTAGTATGTACATATTTTATATTGCTTTAACACAAAGGTCTGGTTATATGATTATTTTTTATATTATTGCTTTGATGATATATTTATGTTAACATAAGTTCATCATTAAAATAATATTACATAAGAAAGTCCTATGGCCATAATTATAAACTTGTATTTATTTTTGTTTACTTTTGATGACTGTTGTAAGAAATATTATTAAATTCTGTTATATTAGAAGAGGCCAACTTTTTAGTAAATGTCCATTTTAAGAACGAACGAGTTAGCACCATTTCTTTGTGTAAAGTAGACAAGTCTAAAAATTTCATATTTATCTTTATGTAAATTCACTATTTTCTATTCATCAATTGTCTTTATACAATCAAGTAAAATTTGTGCTATTTGTTATTCTCAATTAGTCCGGTTTCTAACAGTAGTACGCGAGGTATTGCTGTGCTTTCAACATACTAATTAGAATTGGTAAAAAGTATTTTAATATTAAATATGTTTTTATAAAACTTACAAAAATGATGATGACTTTGAGGAATATTCGTCTGAAGAACATCTCGAAACTCATGTTATATTTGAATGTAAAGTAATTGATTCCGAAATTGATGCTCTTAATTATAGTCAGCAAAACGACGAGATAGATTGCCATGATCCGTAATCCGAAGATTTCGCTGTGCTCGTCGATGACGTCACAAAGTTCATCGTAAACGAGCGTAAACCTTCTAATTTCGGCTGGGGAGATTGAGCGTCGGAGACGACAGTTAAATACCGTGAAACGGTGCCTCAATATCAACGCTACATTGTATATTAACAGCACAGATAAAGTCATCATGAACAGATGTAAGATGTGGCTAAGAGCTAAAACTAAATTATACTGTTGCATACAATAAATGTAGTAGGGCAAGGCCAGTCCATTTATAACGATGATCTCCAACCAATATACGTAATAGTGGGTCCTGCAGTGTAGACCATCGATACTTAGATAGAAAGCGTCGATCTCGGAAATATTCCGCATCAGCTTTGAACACACATTAGGACATAGCATTACCAAAGCCACGAATACCATGTTGCAAATGGCATTCAAGAAATATATTGCAACCTCTAAAGCGTAGTAAATAGTCTTCTTGGATTCTATTTCGCGTATGTGAAGGACCATTCCTATAGCCAGGAAGATAATGATCACGGCATTCGCTAACTTTAACCACTTCTTCGGCTTCCTAACCGCCAACCCAAACCATTCCGAAACTAAGTACAAATGCTTCAAGAACTTTGCCGTTTCGATCTGCATTTTTTATGTGCGCTTCTAGTTGGAAAACCTACTTTATTTTATACTGAACGCTAATTGATCAGCTGGGAATACAATATCGTTTTTCACTATAGAATAGCAATTAGCTTTTATAGCATTGTGCTTTAATCAAACGCGATGGAAGTTGTGTGGCGTTCTTTGTGATGATTTTAAAAATGTATTCTACGTTGGAAACCACCCTTTTTTTTTTTATCAGAATTGCGCACTTTTCTACCGTTCTCTCCATTTTACTTTTTTCCTTTTTTTTATTATTTGTTCATTCGTTGCCGACTCGTTTCCAGTTTTCCTCCGTTCCATTCAATTTTCTCCCCTTAAACTTTCATATCAGCAATAAGCTTCGATTGGTTTCAATTTACCTCGACTTATTCATCTTCCACCTAAGGCGATTCTTTACGGTCTCTGGTTACATCATCTGCCCTCTGCGAAAGAACGCGGCTTCAATTCCAGGCCCTTATAAAGAATATAGTTCGAGGCACAAAGAAGTTTTTTATTTTCACTGCGCATTCTGATGCTTTCATCTTATTCTGTTTTTCTCCCCCACTCGTGAATCTCGAATAAATTGTATATTTTATATTTTCATGGAGAATATACAATCACAAATTCATTATTTAAGAGAAATTTGAAACAATGTATATGTAACATTAGAACTATATTAATAGTAGTATTTATTATTACAACATTTATATAACAGTTAACAACATCAGTAAATACGACAAACTATGCACATATAAATTTATATAAGTAATATTAATTACTAATGAAATATATTGAGAATAAATATTGTTATTTTATCTTAATCCATTGACATCTGTCTACAATAAACGAGTGATAAAATCTTAGCAATTGGTTCGTAATACAAGTAAAAACAAAAGGTTGAGAAACGTAGTTGATCATTATAATACTGTTGTTTAGAGTTTAAAAAATATATCTATACTTCTTTTAATTAATAATAAATCAATTAGAAAAATAAATATTTTTAAACATTGAAATAAATGTTATTATTTATAATTATATAATGAAAACAAGATTGTTTCTAAATTTATTTTCTATATTCTAAATGTATTAATAATTTTCCCTGATCTAAGTAATAATGTGATATTAATTATGTGTTATAGAATAATGAATATTTTATAGAAATTGCTTCAATCTCTGCTTAATGTAGACACGATAATAAAACAGAAAATATGAATATTTTAGCATTTATAAAGTAAGTAGTCGTGTACAAAGAAAAGTAAATAAAAAAAAAACTTTCTGCTAAGATATTTAACTTGGCCTTTATTATTGGTTGTTCTTTCTATGCCGATGTTGACGTCCAATTATGTGGATGAATGCTAATAAGGGGGATGCACATTAACCGAAAGGAGGGAGCTAACTACATATTATGCAGAAAATGTAAAAATGCACGTTGCTCTATTGTGTGGCAACAACAATGAACGCGGAAACTCTCTAGCACACGGAGCGAATGTTAATAATGCGTTTGAAAACTTTTTTGATACGTCTTTTTGTTCGCGAAACCGAGGAGACCAAAGTAATTAAAATTGAATTTTAACGTTTCACGTGGTTTAACATAGTTCGCACAGTACAATTTTTAACAAACTAACTAAAATAATCCCTAAGAACAAAAGGATTAACAAAGTGTAATGCATCTATCCATCAATAAAATTGCCAAACAAAATTATGAAATATTTGGTATTAAAACTTGATACATTTATAAATGAATTCTAATTAACTATTAGAAACAGTGCCATAATAGAAAATAATATATCTACAATAACACCAGCAATTATATAAAAAATGCAAAATAAAAATTACATGAATTATTACAAGTGAATTCAATAATAATGATAGTCTTTATTGTAACAATTACATAAAAAAAACATTTTCATATAATAATAATCAAACTGCTTCAAGTAACTATTTACTTGCAGTGGCTTGATTTTGACCAAATTATAAATAGATTAATACGTATTTTTTTTTGCATTTATCTGTATACAAATTAAGAAAAATGAATATGTTAATATTCAATACGTATTTTTTTATAGACTCTAGTGTTTTGAAGTTCAATAAATAAGTAATTCGTTGTATAACGCCTAAAATAAATTACAAAACTTTTTTCTTCTATCAATATTCAAGTAGGCTTGTGACTTGTTGCAGCAGAACGTGACCTAGACTAAGGAGGATCGTAACATCTTTTAGACTTATGCCCGTAGCTCCTAATGTACCATTTTTGTTTTCAACACGATTTATAAAGGATTTACAAATAATAATATATGATATTTATATATTTCCATGCTTTCGGTAGATATTAAAAGATACAAATCTAAATATCTTCGTAATATTGCTGTATTATATAATATAAATATTCTTTCATACAAATTACTTGAGAAAGTATGCGGAAAGTCAATGGCAATTGTCGTTACTATTCATGTGTTTTTTTTATTTAACACTCTTTTATATACAATTATTTATTGCAATTGAATCTATATGTTTTTTTATTGAACTACAGATGGGAATGAAATTTTATTTTTGGGGACACTTTTAATGAAAATTCATTTGTATAAATACAACAAAAGGAATTGATTTTTTTTTCACTAAATATACCGACATTTAATATATTCATAATCCAATCATACCCTTCAAAATAAAGTTATATTTTTCAGTTTTTACATCCCCTTTTATAATATATCATTAGAATATCCTGTCGGATATGATACTTCCTAAAAATATTACAAGCTGGCGATATTGTTCCCTTTCTTCCTTATTTATGCATGAGCATTCTTATTTTGTCGTTTGTAAAAAAAAACTGTTTTATATAGTATTAGTTAATTGTATTGGAAGCACTTTTTTTCTAAGTTATTTTTTTTCTAATAACTGATTTTGGCTGCTTTGATATTATTTGAATTACTTTTTATAACTCAATATTAATGTACAAAGATAATTTAAGTTATACATTGAATTTGCATTTTGCTAATTATTATATATCATGAATTGAAGATTAATAGCGGACATTACGAAGATTAAATTTAGAGTAGAGAGTTTACTAAGTACTTAAGTGGTTGAATGTATAAATGTAAAATATTACATTTAAAATCTGTGTACTTTTGAAATTATTTATATGTATTCAAGTTTTAAGAGACATTAGAGAGCAGCCAATTAAACTAAAGTATGTGTATGTAATACGAAATAGCTGCTTGTAAAACTATTTAAGGGGAGAACCGTCTCGAGTAAGTTATGCAACGTCGGGGGAGGAAGTTCGCGAATGCACGTAGCAGTCGTAATGGAAATGTGCGCAATATTCGGGTGGAAATTTATATTCTTATTCACGAATTGCAACTAATAACCACGTCACGTGTGATTATGTAATAAGTTTACAGGGGCAGAGCCGAGGGTGGTTGTTGGTAGAGAATATGGGAAGCAGAGTTCAAACATAGATGCGAGCTTGATTTATCGCAAGCGGAATCCTTAATTAGATTCCGTGTTTTCCGTGCATTTGCTCCTCCCTCTCGTCCTCTTCATTTGTCATTTTGATATTGTATTGCGCTGCAAACTACATCACCGTGATGTTCTGGTATATTATTTATTAGATAACATATTTGGCCCTTCTCTAGTTGAATAACGGCTGGCCGGTCTCTCCTCGGAACACTGGAGAACATCCATTAATCTGTCCAACTGTTAATTCTGTTCTTGATTTTCCTCCAAATAAATGTAAACCATTTCGCATTGCCGCAAATGAAATTCCCGTATGACGCTCAAGCGGAGGCTCCTCATATTCCTGTATATATCATTTTCGCATTTTGATATTTGACGGAAGGTAATAAACACAAGGTGGATATCAAAAGGTCGGGCTATAAAGCGAGAGCAGTTACGACGGTGCATGCACTTCGCAGGAGGAACGTGGAAAGAGCCATCCATGGGTTTTGGAACGAGGCTACATCGTGGAAAATATGATAATTCGAATTTATGGACGGCCGAAATGGTTTCAATTGTAATGGCTCGGGGGGAATTATTCATGGCTCTGGAAGCGTTGTCTTAGCGTGCGCCCTTGAGATTTGCATAATTTCCATATGAGAATCAATTCGGTTTGAAAATTTAAAGCGTCGCGCCCATCCCTTCTTACACCCTCACCCACCTCGTCCGCGTCCCGTATTATAAATGCCAAAGGAAACGGTATAAATTATTACATAATTCTATTTAATTGTCCCCGACCGGATGAGCAATTCTCGAGAAGAAAAATTGGTGGATGCGTCGGGCAATAAGTTATGCTCAGCTGCATACTATTTCATTAATTTACATAATATTATAGTTTAAATTAAATTCATTTTGAAGCTAAATTAATTAAATGAGTAATAACATAACTTTAATATAATAGGTTGAAGGTTAAATTGAATGTACTCAAAATAATGATTCTACAAAAGTTGTAAACATTAAGCCTCTTATATATAACAAATTGTTAGTATACATTTAGATCAGGATTTAATAAATTATGTTTAGTTATTAGACGTTTCTTAAAAAATAAGAATAAAATAATTACTAAATAATTAATGTATGTTTTTTTTATGATTTAGATGAAGCATAAAACTATACTATATACTATAGAACTATACACTATAGAACAAGTAAATCAAATAGTTAACCATACTATTAGCCAAAACTTTGATGTTCTACACATTTTGTATGTTATATCAAGTTCAAAAATTTTACTTGTAAGTTAAACTATGTTTAATATCCTTTTTTTATTTTTTAATTACTTATATATTTATTTTTTGTGTAACTATTGCAATATCTTCCTATAAAAATTATTATTATCTATTCAAATTTTGGACTCGTCAAATACTATTGTTAATAGTTGATTTTTTTAATTTATTTCAACAGAGTTCAATAATACCTATAATATACAATTAAATTGATTTAAATCACTCTCTAGGACGACTTATTGCCTAATAATTACGTCGCCCTATCCACGATCCTATGGACGCTGGTTCGAATCCTGGCCATACCAGTCCCTTTGTGAGTCCATCATAAATGGACAATGACCATGTTAAGGATAGTAGCAGATACACAGAGAAAGGAAATACTGGAATCGCAGTGCATCAATATACTACTTAAGTTAACCTGCAAAAATTAAAGAAGAAAATAATGGTAAAAACTTCCATTGGAAAGTTTACCAAAAAAACAAAGGTCTATCGCCATTAGATTTAATTAATGTTCGCAGGATTAGATTGTAAAATAAATATACAATGACATAATAAAAAAAATGACTATGATTTTCTTCTTTAGATAATATTAATTTTGCTATACTCTTTGTTCTCAAGTCATAAATCCACAAATTCTATGACACATCGAAGTAAAATGATACAAACAAATATATTAATTTATTTTTATTTAGTAATATTTCATTTAACAATGTCGCACAGCATTCCATTGTAAATATTTTATATATATTACACTTAATTTGATACAAATAGAATCTCATATATACATAATAATATACTAAAAACAATCAGAATTGAAATTGTAAAAAAATGGTTAGAAAAAATAAATTATTATTTCGTTTTTCTATACTAGTAAGAACAAACATATAATAATTTATAAATATGTTTGCTTTCACATCATAAAAATTGCTATTTGCCGCAGTTTCTATGCCTTGTCTATTTTTACATATTACAAAATAGAAAACTTTTAATGGAATAAGGAATGAGCATAACAAACTTGTGAAAAGTAGAACAATTTTGTCAAATATATAAAATATTCATAATGAATATCCGTACACAATTGTAATTTGCATGACGTTATGCAACGCATTTACAGAAAGTGCATAATTGATAGACATCAACAAATACAACAGCAAAATGTTATTAAATAGTGTGCCAGTTTCGCCACGCAACGTTAACTCTATGTGAATTAATCAAACCTTTACATTACTATTTTATTTATATTTTTTGTATGCAACAGCCATACTGTTTCAAACGAGACGAATTTGTTGAATTAATAAACTCCACTCGGACGTGTTCCAGTAATTATTCATGCTTGATTTTTGTTTTCGAAAGAGGAAAACGAAATAAAAAAAAATCACATACACATATTTTAAAACCATAACAGTATTTTAAATGCGCAGCATATATTGAT
This sequence comes from Nicrophorus vespilloides, assembly GCF_001412225.1. NCBI lineage: Eukaryota > Metazoa > Arthropoda > Insecta > Coleoptera > Silphidae > Nicrophorus > Nicrophorus vespilloides. The sequence goes on along the minus strand of NW_017100093.1, from coordinate 709,327 downwards.
TATTACAATCAAACATTTGGGTTATTCTGCTATGAAGTTAAATAATAAATGACTATTTTTTGTGCGTCGTCCTATATTCAGTAAATATTTGAATTAAGCATAAACATATTTTCGTTATCTAACAATCTTATATTGGGTGCATTTTTATTAGTATATTATAGTAGTAGATTTGAAATATTTCAGTACTTTTGATTTATTTAATAATCTCTGTTATTTCACTTAGTCGTCGTATATTATATTATTTTCCATAAAGACAATTTTTCATACCAAAATACTTGATTATAATACGTTGTTTATTTGGTCAACTATTTTAACTATTAAATGAGATCAAGGTTTAAATGATATAACACACATACATAGGACGTACAATTTCAGTGTTATCTTTGCCATATAATTTATTTTGTTTTGTATAAACTAGTCATTGATGTTCCCGATTTATTTCCTGTTAATCAGGATTGAAAGTTCGCAATATCTCCAAATTTCTTGATACTCTACTCTCTGACAATTTCTTTAAAGTTAATTATTACGGTCGTCATTATATAAACTACGCACAAATTCTATATTCAAACAATTACAGAGAAATTAATTCCTACGATAAAAGAAAAATGGCCTACTTGTAGCCAATCAAAATGTTTGCCAATTAAAATCCAGCAAGATAAAGCACATTGCAGTTTTGATGATGAGGAAGTTGTTTGCGTTTGTACTAAAATGGGTGGAACATAAGAATGATTTGTCAACCACCAAACAACCCCGTTTTCAATATCCTCGATTTGGGTTTCTTGAACGCCTTTCAATCATTACAACGCACAGAGTCTCCTGCCAGTATTGATGAACTCATTGCGACCGTGCATAAAGCATGGGACGAAATAACTGCGGAAAATCTAGACAATGTTTTCATTACATTTCAGAATTGAATGAAATGCTTAATAAAAAAGGCAATTATAACAAGCTTCTTCACATGAGCAAGGACGCAGTTTTACAGAGAACTTAACGGTTTATAGTTAGTAATTTATTAAATTTTACTCATAAGTGTTAATTTTCAAATGTTTTAAATTTTATGTTATTATCCCTTTATATTTATAAAATTGGATACTCACAAACTAAAGATATTTAACATAATTTTTTTTTCCATAAATTAGCAATATATGAAGATGTTGACGGAACTGTTTTGCAATAATGCAATTTTTATGTTTATATAAAGTACGAAGTTCATGTAATTTAATGTAATGTAAATTATTTATTAGCGCATAAAGATGAACTTTAATTTTCAAATTGTTTTATAATAAATTATAAGAAATATTATTATAATATTATTTTTTTTATAGCTTATATTTAACTTTGTTCCATATATAATCTTTACACTTCGTTACATTGAATGTGTAAATGTCATGCAAATGAAGAAAAATTGAACGAGATTAATTTTAAATGACTGTCCTGTATATTTTTTTTCCGGTCTCTCGTTTTTACCAGTACGCAATAAAGTACAATTTAAATAAGTGATTTATTACAGCGAGGATTATGTATTTCGTTTTTTTTAGATTGCAAAATGGGATCGTTCGTAATTGTTAATCGGATCTATCAAGGGCCTAAAATAACCGGAGGGTTCCCCCATTGAAAGGAAGAAAAATAATGCTTCCCATGAGGCCCAAGGCTCAGCGATCTAATTACACGAAAATTGTCCCGTTGGCCTCACCATTCGCATGGATTATTTGATTACATGCCGTTCTTATCTCATCGCTTTATGAATATGAAATATATGGGTGTTCGCTGAAGCGAACTTGCATTGAGTATAAGCATAAGCACAAGTACAAGCACTCTCACTCCCTCGAAGTTCCATTATGATGTATATAATTCTGGTTGGCATGGTCCACCCTCCAGATAAAGCCCCAAAAGCAATTACTATGATGGTCCATTGTTTGATTCTTTCCTGACCATAACTGAAAAGAACTTGTAACAAAAAAAAAACATGTATAAAGCTCCATTCATCTGTGCGATCGATAACTGTTCAATCATTCAATCAAACGTGATTTGAAATTATTATGTTATCACGTAATTAGCATCGAGTAATCCGAATTAATTACAAGTAAGCCAATTGAGACCGATGCCCTGCGCAGCTTGGGCAAGGCCGGCTTCGGTCCTGCAAATTTAATTAAGGACTAAACTAATACTTGTTCTAAATTCAGGACATCATATTAATCGCATTGTTACACAGGTCAATCGCTAATCAAAACTAGCTGATTGTTACATTACATATTGATATTGCACTCGGCATTATGCTAAGGTAGATTTTAATTAAATATTCCATTACACAATGCACAATGGCCTCGATTTCTCGAATAATTGAGCGCAACATCATTAAGTATTGAATGGAAATTATGTACTCTCCATCATATTAAGCGATTTGTCGATAATTTCAGATTGAATTGCATCACAAGTGCTACAATTAATTAATTCGTGTAATTTACAGCATTGTGAAAATAAAATTGAGATGATACTAAATTTAAATTATCTTTTTTTCACAGAAAAAATATAATATTCATTCGCTATATAAAAACATGTAATTACTAGTTATTTCGTCAAGTAATATTATTAATAATAGTGTAAAGTACTTTAACTTCAAATTTATTTAAGATTTTATAAAAATCATTCATCTTCTGCATTCGATAAAGTTCTAACATCTTATTTTCGATACCTATAGATTGAGCCATTTGGATAACTTTATTTATAGTTTCTTGGATCTTATTTTCTTCTTCTAGTACAACTTCTGGCTTTATTCTGCACCAATCTCCATTTAAAAACTTCTTAATGATTTATTTTCAACAACTAACAATATTTTTGTTAACAGAGGTAACTTTAACCGAGGTATGACTGTATTCTATATATTAATTACTAATTAATTAATTTGAAGAATATTATTCTAATGGTTACGTTTAAAATTATTAATCATTAATTTTGACAATGAAATAAACTAAATAACTATACAATAATACAATAAAAAAATTAATGGATTTCAATATAAATAGAAACATTTACAAATAATAAAATATTATGGACTACAAATCGTGATTTGGGGACACATTAATCATTAAATAAAATAGCCGTTAAGTCATTACAATGATTCTTTCCGATAGGGTGGAGTTTATGAAAGCCTATTTGATACGGATTCAATGCAAGTACTGATGCTAATTGTAATATAGCATTTAAATAACAACATGTTGCTAATGATAAAATATGAATACCAATATGCCGTGTATTTCTCTCCCCTTTGTATCACGTGTAGAGGGTTGGACAAAAAGATTTTTTTTTCTATTATTAACTGCTTTTCTTTTGTTTAAAAATACAAATCGTTCCAAAACTAATTTTATATGTTAGTTTTATATAATAATTGATTTTATTTTGCGTTCTAAAGTTTATGTTTTTTGTTGTAATTACACGAGCAAGTGCAATATATATAATCTGACGCGTATAATTATATTGTTGGAACAGATTTTAGTTCAATAAGGTTTTGTATTATTTAAATTATTGAAATTTACAATTTTACATGATTGGATAATATAATATTCAATAATGTTGTCCTCTAATTTGTGCATCACCTCAATCCCATATATATTTGGGGCAGTCGAGTTGGTGTATACCTTACTTAATTAAATGCACGTCCCGTTGCATAATAATTAATAGCACTTCATCAGGCGGTAAATACCCGGTGCAATTCCGTCCTGAACCAGCGAGACAAATTTACATTGACAGTAGTAAACAATAATACCTTAGTAATTGTATTAAACTATTCCGTGGGAGAGTGGGCATTGGGTCATAAGATGAATTCAACTGGGAATATAAATGAGACTACTAGTTCGGTATTGGAGATACATCTTTCTACGATTTGATATTAATCGTATGGTGCAATTTTGAAAACTAAACGTTTTGTAAAGGTTTCGTGTTATATGAGGATATCTGTACTTTGCTTAAAAACGCAGATATACTCAATAACTTACCAATTACAATAAACCAATACACTATATTTTTTTATGTCGTTATAATTTTATTTACAATCTGTTCAATATGAACAATAATTAAATTTTAAACGGATAAACTTTTCCGGTGAATATTGTTTTTTATACTAAAACTAGTGGTTTGCAACGCTTCAGCCTATTTATTGTTTCACTGTTGTCGAGTAGGCCAACAGCCAGAACATTAGTATGTGCCTCCAGTCAATCTAGGTATCTACTACTAAATGTTGGTATTGAATATCTATATGATTATCTTCGTGTATTTATTTATTCTTGACGAACCATGGTGCTCTAATAATATTTCTTGTATAATTTGTATGTTCGATTTACTACATACCGCACCGAACAATTGGATACCATACGTTCATAATGGTTTCAGTATTACTTTGGGTATAAGTAATTTTTTTCCACTGATATTTCCGAACATTTCCCTAGAACCTAGTACAGTTTTTTTAAACTTTATTCCTAATTGCTTTCTCTTATCCTAAATGTGATCTTTTCAGGTGAGTTTTCTGGAAGTGGGTGACTACAATACATGGAAAGAATATGTTCGTGTAATTTTAGGCGAAATATTTCAATCGTAATTATGGTATTTGGTGTTATAACGTTTCACCGTTTTTATAATCTCTATTACTTCAAGTAGATACCTCTAAATATTTTAATTAAATAAAATATATAATTTATAGAGTAGTAATTGTATCATTCAACTTATAGCCAGATATGTTGGCAGGTTGTGAATGAATAATAAAAGTAATTGTATGAATCTATTCCGGTAGTGAAAGAGTATTAGGTCAAAAGATGTATTAATACCGAAAGCGGCTGGGAATATGAATGAGACCATTGGAATGGTGTTTCAATTCCATTTGGTTTCGTGCGTTCGAGTGGCTTTTTATTTGTTTTCTCTTCAGAGGGGCGCGTTCGAGAGGAAAGGATCTATGAGTTGTTTCCTGGTTAATTAAATTTCAAAACTCGTGCGCGGAGGAAGGCCAAGCCGTATGAAGTGACGTGTCGGTGGTAGTTGGGCTTCGGAAATATGATGTGAAGAGGGTTGATACCGACCAACCCCCAAAGCTCGGTCGGAGGTGAGACGGTGACGATGAGCTCGCCGCTTTATAATCGAGCGTTCATTATATAAGTCCAGCTGACACGGTAGAGCACCGCCAACACCATCAACGACGGACGCCTCCAACTGTTGTTAGTTAACGGAGACTCGTGTGTGACGAACAGCTGCACACTTTACCCGAAACCCCTCATAGTTCATATCCACATACTCATGACCAAAATTAATCTTACTTCATAATACCCCGCTGCCTCTCCATTGCATCATTGAAACTCGTCACGAGCCCAAATGCAATTGAATTTACTTCTATTTTTTATCCTCGTTATCCCCGGAACTTTTATTCATTCATCTGACCTCTGTCGAACACACTCATATATATTTTTATTGTTATCATCATTTCTGATCCCTCCGTATATAGAATTCGTTCTGCACAATAAATTCGTATTGGAGTAGATAATATTTTATTTTCTACTCTTTTCTTCTCCGCACGTGAAATTGCATGCTTCAATATCGTTTTTTTCATTCTATTTTTTTTTGTTGGTTGCTGCTTCCACTCTTCTTGCTTTTCTATATAACTAGGAGGGTTCTAACTATACGCTCGCCAAAACCGCAATTTTTCACGGTTGTCGAGGGAAAATATAACCATGCGAATATTCTAATAATCCTCGGATAAACGTCAATGTCGTTGGATGTATTGCGTTAACTGTAATCATATTATCCATAGGCGGCACTATATCACATACACATAATACTGACATCAATGTTAATTAACGTATGGACAGCTGCATAGCTCACAATTTAAATTTGTAAGAATTTTACTATGCTAACTACACAAATATAAAGATGATCTTTATTATTATTAATATCAGTAACTATGTTACATTTGAAACATTTCTATTTCAATTATTAAGCAGAATATATTACACAAATCCTCATATTTGTTTATTAATTCAATTCTAATAACAAAATTATTATATATTTTTAAATTATTTAAATAACTAGATTTAAAATATTTCCATAAAAAAATAGTATTTTTTCATTAATAATATATTAGCAATAAATCCAATATAAAATTAAGTAAAATGTTGTCAAATAAATAAATATATCTATTAAAAAAAAATATAAAACTTGCAATGCTATTGTTTTGGTTCTATTTATGCTACCAGAAGTCTTTCATCCTGCTGATGCATACAAAAAATAGATGGCAGCATTCATATATTAGATATGAATTAACATTTTACTTATTATGAACATTATCAAATTTAATATTTTTTTATATAGTTATAGCTGAACAGGGTTTATTTTAGTGAGTTTTCGACTATATCGGTTATTATGATGCAGAAGGTCATGTCCATTGAGTTATGAGTAGCCCGATTATTGAAATTAATCAATTATATTTATATAACATTGTTACATAAATATTACTATTAAAATGAGTATAATAATTTATCAAATTATTTGTAATTATAATTTATTATTATACATAAATTTATGTAAAGTGGTCTATTATAACATATTATTTTCATCTTATATAACAATTGAATAGAAAATTGTTATACATAAATTTATATTTTCCAAGTTTATTATCTTGCTTATATTTATAACTTATTGAACCATTATTTATTTCCACTTTTGCGAATTAAAATATTTCTGTATATCAATCACAGTTCCAATTCTCATAAATTTCAAGGAACGGCCTTGTCGGAATAGGCGATAAAACATAACAAAGTTACGACTTAGCGCTTCTGCATTTCATATATTGAATATCGAAAGGAAATAAATGTATATAACGTAGATATATAAAATAAAGTATGTTAGATGATACACTATTTGTTCTGTTCGATCTGTTTATATTTATATTGTCACATACACCTAAACAAAATATTACATGAATGTTAAAAATCATTTTAAATGTGTATAAATATTGATCATCAATGTATTCTATTTTATCCTACTGTGTGAAAATAACGACAATGCTGAAAGTCCAATAGACATTTATCCAATTGTTGTTAACAATTATTTTGTTTTTTATGACTGTTGCAAGAAACCTTATTTTTGTTTAAATGATATTTTTCTTTTTTTATTCACAGAACTCTTCTAATATTTCTTCCAAATAATAAAAATCTATAATAATAACGCAAAATTATAATAAATAATAAGTAATAAAAATAGTTGTTTTTCTTTAAATATACAGTGGAACAAGCACCTCGCAAAAACGAACATTTTGCTTAACGGGCAAATTGAGTTGCAAGAAAAATGACTCGCTTAACGAGCGACGTTTTGCATAACGAGTGACAATGAGAATAGAAGTCCCGGATTGCGCTACATCATATTTGAAACTTGTGTACGCATATTATGTGTATTTTTGAATATGTTTCACTGTACGAGTAAAAATCCGGAAATTTTAGAATGGATTAAAATCGTTATGAGAGGTTCCACTGTAATTTGAAATTAGGCAACACACATCACCTTTCATTGATTTCTTGGGACATAAGACACATTACGCAATAGAAATGTAGAAACCTACTTCATAGTATCCTTATTAATAAATATTACATTTTTACTATTTCTATTGCTTACTTATAACAAAGTCCCATGACATAAATTCGCTACCGAAATTGCATAGTATTCACCTCATGATACAATTACACAAGGTACAACCGACAACTGTTCATCTTTCGGGCATAATGTACAAGTAAAGTAACAATATACTAAAATCAAAAATCATAAATCAACTAATGTTATGAAGGATATTATAAAATTTATAATTTTGAATATGCATTTAGTTGAGAATGTAATATCTGCGAGAGACAGACATTAGTGTTGGGCGTTCAATTATTATATTCCTATTATTTTATATCCGTCGGGCACCTATGAATTCAACAACTCTCTAGATGTGATATATATATAATTATTATGATTGTCTCTAAAAATAAAAATAATGAAAAGATGCAAGAGTTGGAAGCATGATTGAAGTATGTATTTATTTCGCGATGTAAATATTTTTTTCAAATAAAATCCAATTAGTCGGTAATTGTTGACAGCCTCACAAATTACAATTGAAAACGTTTTCAAAGAGCGAAACGGTTCGTTGCAAGCGTATCGATTGCAATGCGTACATCGGTCGTTGATAATACAATTCTTGTTGTCTCAGTTGTCAGCCGCATTTGCCCTGTTCATTCCAATGTTTTTCTTTTCCCCACTGTTTGTTAATGTTTATCATTGGCACGGTAAGTGAAGTAATGGTAGTCCCCCTCACGATTCGATTTTGTGGGTTAGCCGGAGGTTTTAATCGTCGGCTGGGCATGCAGTCAAACGTTGAGGAATGAAGGGAAGAGGGAGGTAGCAGTCAGTCAGATCTGCAGCCGGCAGTTTATCCATAGTGATCGTGTAACAATAGCCGCATCGGCTAATGAATATGTGTGCGTGACGTCATATGTGCGACAGATGGCCGTAGGGTTGCACCAGGGCTGCACGAGGAATCCACCCCTGTTGCGCCCCGCCGGCCGTCCGAACCCTTGTGTACTACCACCACCGCCTGCGACACGCGTCCGCACCGCTCCGCACACAATGGTGTCGGTTTGCAAGGGTTGCTCACCCAAACAATAATCATAATCGTAAATTGTATCACTAACTGCAACTATATCATTTCTAATAATGGCTATTTAATTGTAATCACTAATTCATGCGATAAATTATTACACTGTAATTAATATTAATTGCGCGCACTTCTATTTTTTACCTATTAACAGTCCATTGTTATTTAAACACATAACGATAGAGCAATAGATCTTATCGGTATTAATTATCATTTAAAACAATCTATTAATATTGAACCCAATCACGCAGAAAATTGTTTTGTTCAATATATATTTACAATCTATATGATTCGAACATTCAGTTCAAGATTTTTAGATTGGCGATTAATGAATTTTACTACTCAGTAGCGAAACTTTACTTTCTAGTTTTATCCAAAGTACTGAAAATTGACCGTTATATTATTGCACTGTTGACAATGTATCCATTGTAATTATTTGTAAATCAAGCAAGTCTGTATATTTCTTGCAGAAATCAGCATTTTCTATAATCTGAATTTTAAGGTTTTGCTATAGTTTTCAATTAATATAATTTATAATTAATTCTAAAACTTTTTTCATTATTGCAATTTTATTGCAAGGCATTATGTTATATTTTTAGAAGCACAGAAGAAGTTATATTTTTAGAAGAACATTGTATATTATTTTATTTAAAAAGAAACATTACACTTAAACTAACGCAGATATTGTTCATGTACTTTAAATTTTCATGTACAAAAATACAATAAATTAAGTGAGAATAATTAATATTATATACGCACCTATGCTTCGTTGAATGTAAAATAATACTTTTGAACAATATTAAAAGCTATATTTCATTTATGTCAGTACTATGACCGCTTGTGACTTGTATTGTATACAATAATAATGATTAAAAGCTCTTCATGGTACTATATATGTTTGTTAGCGTAGGTAAAGCCATATCATGCATCATATAAATGTCATATCAATTTGTGACAAACAAGTTACATGAAAATACATTTTTTCGAATGGTCGGAGCACCATAGAATATTCTATTCGTACATTTCTTTTGTCCACTAAGGCTCCTTAATCCTCTTAGTTTACCTTATGAGTTATACTAAAGATGAACCACTTTCACAGCTGATTCTTAAAGTGCCTTTTTTTAAATAGAATCAATTGATGATTTTTTATATTTCCGTTTCATGTTATTTTTATATCGATATAATTTTATTGAAGCGACATTTTTAATATATATTTATAATTTGCTTTTTATGTAAAAAGGAAAATATTGCTTCCGAAGTCCTCGAGTAAAAATATCTTTTTAGCGTTGCAAATTGGAGGACCATGTCACTTCCGGTTTTGGAGATTGAAGCCGCATTATGAGCGACATGGCAATAGAAATGTCAGCTCTCGGGTGGTGGAAGGAAAAACTTTTCCTGCATAATTTTCTAATAAAAGAGAGGGGATACTCTGAAAGAAAAATGATGCACAAGCATGTTGCTTTCACGCTTAAACGAATACTACCAACCAAAAATTCTATACCAGCGGTTTTCAAAACTCCGAACTTCCTATGCCAAACTTCCGCAGTTTTATTTCCTATTTTAAATAATATCAATGGGGCATTAATTTTTATTGCCAACTTTGCATTTTACTCTCAGTATAAATGTTATGTCAAGCGTTAAAAAATGAAATATATACGTTTTTCTTTCTTATTTTCGCTACTATTTCTATTAAATTTATATTATTAACAAATTTTTTGTAAAACTTTTTCACAATAATGTAATCTTTAAAATCATAGAACATATTTTTACTATTTTTTAATAATGTAAAAAAAAGTATATTCATATGTTCGACATTCCTTTTATTAAATATGGTAATCTTACGAAAATATGTCAATTTAAAAATAATATAATAAAATAATTAATTTATAGATTCTTGTATTAAAATTGATTTAATATTATTTTATGTTTCAATTAGTAAAATATATTTTATAGTGAGGAAATAGCACGTAATATATAATTATATTATATTTTTTTATATTCTAAATAATATTTCTAAAGAAATAAGAAAGTACAACCAGATTTTATTAAAATAACATGAAAGGAAAGGAATTTTTAGGATTTGGAATGGAAAAGATATTAACTTATATCGATTTTAGAAGTTCAGAGAGTCACTGGTAATTGGATCAGTATAAATAAACTTTTATTTTGCGATTCCCGATAAGATAAAACCTGGAAATCAATATGTTGTATACAAATTTGAAGATGGTTTCAATAAGGAGTTTTTTTTTATTAACCTAAACTTACAATTATACAAGAATTTTTATTTTTACATTGGCCCAGAATAAACATGAGGTGATCCTATAACATCGCACGAAAAAAATCGCACATGGCAAAATCGAAGAGTCTCAAAAGCGCGCAGTTAATATTTGTTTTAAGTTATCAATTATATTTTGACAATTTACTTGTATTAACTTTAAATTTCAATCAATACAAAAAAAGATACAATTAATCTGGCCTGAAACATATAATAAAGTTATTGTTAATTACCAAAGTCTTCATATGATATTTCAAAAATGTCATGTTGTCATAATTTAAGATGTTATGACTTTATGATGTTATGACTCTTGTTTGGATAGCAAAAATTCATTTCACTAGCTTTTAACAGACAATATCTTGAAAATGTTTCTCTATGTTTCAAAACTCTATAATAATTATATTTGCAAGAGTAATAATTCTTGTGATGTTAAGAATCAGTCATATTTTGAAAATGCATATGATTTAAAGACTCGCTTCTCGCTACAAACTTAATTGTAATTAAATTTATATAAACATTACAGTTTTATTGTCTTGATGTAAAAACTTGATATTTTTAATTATACTTTTCAAAATAAAATTATAAACTCAAGCGAGGAAAATAAAAATTCTTTTCAGGTATTTATTGAAATGTTTTTTTAGAATACTGAATGGAAAAATAAACTTATTATAACTTATTTTAAAAGTTTGAAGAGACTCGCACATAATTGGGTCAATGTAAATAAACTTTTTATATTACGATTCTGGATAAGATATAACTCATAAAGTTATATACTTATTCGTGTATGATATCAATAGGGACGTAATCTAAGTTGGACCTGAAATTAGATAATAAAAACTATTTTCACGTAAACACCGACGTAATAAAGCAAAATTATCCAATCGGTTATAAACATGAATATAATATAGATTTATGCTTTAAATTTTACAATCAAACCTAATATTACTAACAAATTTGTACTAGAACAAATAACCACTTACATTTTTAATAATTATAATTAATACTCTTTGTTAATTAAATATATATTTAAGAACTGTACTTGTAAAAGCATTTCTATCTCAGAAATTGCATTATATATATTTGAAAACGGCTTGGTTAGCAGAATAATATGTCGTAACCTTGACAAAATTATACAAGGTACACCAGACAGAGGATGCTCTTTCGTGCATGATGTACTCGGTTACCCTAGTAACCAAATTATTTCCAAATATATGTAATAATTGGTGACCCTCAATAATCGCTCGAGTATATACTAGTATCATGAGTTATAATACCACACATATTTATTTATGAGCTCGTAGTCCGCGACATCTTGACAAAAACTAGTAATTCTATTGAAAATTGATAAACATGTTATAAATTATAAAATTGTATTGAATTAAATAAAATTACTTAATTAGTAACAATATCATATAATTATACTCAATATACTATGAATGAAAGGGTGTGAAAATAGCGAAGACGAACATGATGCTCATTTATTATTGCTTGTCAAAAATATATAATTCTCATGCGATGATGATGAAAGAAAAGATGTATACGAGAGCGCATTATGTGTTATTATTGATAATTTATTACTTTTTCCGCCAGTTTAATGGGCGTAACGTTGCAGAAATGAGTTTTTTTTGTCAGCTGTTCGGAATGAACAGCTGATGAACTACGCACATGCTTTCCTCCACTAGTTTCCTACTTAACCCATTAATCCCCGAATTCACACAGCTACTCAGCCTTTCCCCCAAAAACAACCAAATTAAATTTGCTCACTCCTCGGACTGGTTGCTAGAATTAAAATTAATGATCCTAATTAATCCTTTACACATCTCATACACTATTTCAAACTATATGACAGCCTTGCATTCACTATTAATAATTAGATGTGCTTCAATTATAGATTAATAATATTTGTTTAATTTCGTTTAATAAATTAAAACTTTGACAAAATTTGTGAAGTCTTTTCCCGAATCAGTGTTAAAGATCATAATCAGATATGTCTTATTGTACAGAAACAACGTTAAAAGAGTATTTTCAAACTAACGGCTTGCAGGCCGATTCAGGCCCTGAAGCAATTATAGATAATACATATTATTTCATTATTCAAACAAATATTATTTAAGTATAAATATGTTTCCGTAAAGAAGCTCATGGTAGAAGCCCTTTAGGGACAACATGAGAACATTAAAAATGTAAAAACCAAATATAAGAACAAATTCTAGAAATTTAGATAGTTGAAATTGTTAAATAACTTACTTAATTATTTTTTTTCTTTTTAAACGATTTATAAAATATTTTATAAATTATTAATATACATTACAAGTTTTTATTGTAATAAATAAAATGTATATGAAATTGAATACATAGTAATGCAATAATAATAAAAAACATATAAGTTATAATTTATTATTATCTATGCAATGCGAAATATCGAAGGTAAATATTCATTAAATGGGAACTGATAATTACCAGATTCTAATTAGTCCCGTTTGATGCAGCTCTCGATACATTTACCGCATCAAAATTGCATGCAATTAATTTAATAATAATAATAGATTAATGGAACACACGATTATTGGGAGTAGTGAGTATGGACATAGAGTGGTTGGGAAATGGGGACGATTTGAATAAATCATCCTGGATGCCATTGAATTCCGTTCAGATTGCACACACTCGCTAATTCGAAAATTTTAATTAAATATTGAAGCAAATCCGTCTCTCTCTCATCCCTGTTTTATATAGGGATCAGTGCGGGTGTTGTACAGCACAAATCCAGATAAATCCTAATCGCTTCGTTTTTGCCCCTAGGAAATACACCGGTGCAGATTTACATTTTTAACGAACATATTTTACTGCTCAGTTCCCTTCGTTGCAATTAATTTTAATACACATCGTTTCTTTTGTTAATTAAATACAATCATCACTAACAAAACATTAATTAGTAATTTTATTATGAAAGAATAGCTTTACAATATTATATAATTATTATTTTAAATTTGTATTCTTGTAACTATTATATAAATGTTAATGTAAGTTTTAAAATAATGTTATATTATTTAAATAATCTACAATCACTAAACTGAGAAGGTAAAATCATAATATACAATGATAATAAATAATTAGTAAAGGAAGATTAGAATGAAAGCATTACGTTTTGTAATGTTTTTATATATTTGTTTTTTTTTCTATCAAAATAGTATATTTATCGAAACTAATTGATTAATTCCTATTTAGTCAGATTAAAGGGTAAGAGAAACGATTAAATGATTCATATACATTAATTATTTAAAAGAAGGTTACCCTTCCAATTGGCTATATGCCACTAGTTACGTATTGAGTGAGCGTATGTAGATTCTGAACTTGTTGCACTACCAAATCGTTTTACTATGCCATCCCATTATAGCCTAAACGGTTGTTCACACCCCTTCGAGTACACTTTACAAAATATATTTCTTACCGTATATTTTGTTATTTCAACCAAAAATACTATTCTTAAATTTAAAGTGTTTTTGATCTACAATATAATCATATATATTTACTTATATAAATTACAATATTATTTATTTAAAATAAAAATGGAGTCACTATTAACTAACTCATTACTTACTTCATTACCCGTTCATTCTTAAAATAGTCTTTGAAATTTGCATTATTTTGTTTATATATATTTATATACTAATACCTTGTCTAAAGCTTTTTTTAAATTATCCCATTTTTATTTCAATATAATCAATCTAATGATTGTATTATTAATTGAATTACTTTATTATTTATAATAAATATACAGTTAAAAAATATGAAAAAAAAATGTAATAAATAAATCCGTATAATGTTTTTAATCTATTACTAGAATTCGTATATTCATTCCAAACAAACATTTCATATCTATATATATCCCGACTGTATCAAAATCCCAACAACCATAATCCCGACTATATCAAAAATCCGACTGTATTGAAATTCCGACTATATCAAAATCCAGATTGTATCGAAATCCCGACTATATTATTAAAATTTCTACAAAAACATTTTTAAATTATTCCATCCATAGTCACCATCTACTACATTTTTATAGGTACGCGACAACATGGCGATGGACAAGTCGATTGATAGGATTTCTATATAGAATATTAATATTGTACCAAATTTTAAAGATGATAGATAATTTGTTTAATTGAGTTTCCTTGTTAAAGTTTGATGAATAATTCAAGGAAATCATCAGTATCAAAGACTATTGATTGAAGTAATTGATTGTGACCATAAAGATAATTCCGTTGCTGGGGGTTACATAATTCGAAGCTCGCATTTATCGCCTTCTCCAGCTGCCACTGATAGATTGTCCAACGCGTGCATTCATGTTTTTCTCTTCGTATCGATGTCGAAACTGAAAGTAATCCATTAAAAAAAAGACCTAATTTTTCGGGTATGCGTATATGTGATATGTAACAAATGATAAAGTGTGCATCGTCATTAGGGCACTACTTTCAGCTGCACGTGCTTGGCAACAAAGAGTGGATGAGAGGTGAACGAGTTCCGAACCTGATTACATTATGCTTTTCCTCCTGCCGCCGCTTTTTTTCTCTCTTTCTTTTCCGTTCTCATTCTTCTATTTTTATTTTCTGGCGATTGGCTTGCAGTTTAATGCTCGCACCAAACAAAGGTTACTCTATCCCTTTCTCTCTCTCTCACACACATTCTCTTCCCCGCCGTACGTGTATGCGAGCTCTTGTAGATAAGGACCGTGGGGTTCCGGTAAACCCTTTATTTGTGCAAAGGGCGCACCCTTATTTTTTAGGCCAGTATGTCGCGTGCTGGCAGCTGCTACTTTGACAGATGTACTCGCGCTGCACACGTGCTCACATCCTTGTTTCCCGTTTCATTCATAAGCATTCACCTCGTGTACATTATATTTATATTTTTTTAGGTTGGTCGTTGTTATTATTATCAATGCAAATGCACACAGTTTTAATTCACTTTTTTTTCTCTCCCTGTTCATTATTATCCTGTTGCGCAGAATACATTTCGTTCGGTATTTGCATCCCCAATTAATACTCTTATCTGCAGCATTCACTCCATTCACTCCATTCAATTCCACAGTTGTGTTATTCTATATAAACCAAATACATAACGATTATTATGATTTATTTAATAGTTAATCATTTCTATTTGTACGTACCTATTTTCAATTTTTTCACTACATTATTATTGTATAGTTCATTCATATCTATAGTTATAAATATCTGCTCTTACTCGCACTTATGACCAATCGCGTTTCGACCTGCAATATGAATAAATTTGAAGTTATGCAACAAAATGTTTATAATTTTACAACGACCAATTCTCTTAAGCCTACGTTAGACAACTACTGTATTACTTCTACGGGTACGACTACGTCCTTAATCCTACGTTAGTGTTGTGGGGTATCACATACTCCAGTGAAATTCCAAAATTCCACCCTTCATTTCCCCTCAATTAAACATCCAAATGGTATTGACTTTTGTCAGCAGTCACGTTAATGACAGTCATTACGTAATAGTAGAAAGGCGTTTTAAAAAGTTACTTTTACGGTATTGATTACCGTATTTCGCTCTGCTGTTGAATGATCATCATTCGTTATTCTTGGTGGGCCTTTGAGATTCTAATCTTCGTGGGGAATTCATTATACGAATTGTAATTGCCTGTACTTAAAAACTGCGCCCTGCACACAAAAGCTGCAGCAGATAAGTAATGATAATTGCCCCAACAATTATGACTGGGATGACTTATTATCTCATCGTTAGGCTTACGACATCGCATTTTCAAATTAGAAAGCTCGAATTCATTTTTGTTGAATGTAGATGGCATTTCTTGAGTCAAAATTATTTAGTAATGAATAAATAGATATCAAAATAAGTATGTGCATTTCAAGATGAAATCCATTGTATGTAGATTTTAATTGGATAAATAATTCAATATTAAATGTTTTGAATTAAGAAAAGTTATCAGAGTAATTAATCAAAATTTTCTCATTATAAATTGTGAGTCTCTAGATGTTAAATTGTATCTAAATATATCTTTAGATGTTATAAAATTGGATTATCTGCTACAAACGTCGGTAAAGTTATATATATCAGCTATATTTGCTTGTTCAAACAGATCTTTACATCCGTGCTAGCCTTCGAATCCGGAGACATTCGATGTTCTCGTTAATGTTTGTGGAAAGCTTTTCCTCTCTAAGTCCTCTTTCAATCCTGACAATAATCGTAATCGTTCCGACAACAACGCTTTAAAATATGAATCCTAAACAAGAAAAAAATCAATTACTCTTTAAAAATTGGTGAATTTAATTAAATAATTGTATTTATTAAGAAGTTTCCCTCCGAACAAACTTGTTTGAAATGTTACTTTATCAATCCTGAGTTAGTAAAAAGTGATACCTCCAAACATTTAAAAAACAATGAAATTCTAAACTAGTTTATAATCTGAAATGGTAATAATTATAGTTTGTTGTTAGTAAGTAATTACTTAATATGATCTAATTTCCCAACATTATTATATTTAAACTTACTTGTATTCCCCTATGTGTCATCCAAAATGCATTTTATTTGACAAATATAAGTTTAGAAACTTTAGATCCATATCTCCCAATCGAATTTTCTTGTTAACCTATATCTTTACAGTGTTTCCTGCTTCAGATATTTCCAAAGCTACTTTGATTCAGTATTTTCCTTCTTTCTTATCTATTTCGCGTTCAACACCACCCCTGCTATTGTACTGAAAAATTTAATTTTACTACCCAATAATATTTTCGCAACTACTGACTTGTTCACAAGTTCACAATTGTTAGAATTGGATATTTATTCAGACATGAAGCTGTAGTTGTTTTGTTTATCGTTTATTACTGAAAAAAAGAGACATACAATAAATATGACATACATACATAAAGACATAAATAATAATAATTGCGCTAAATAAAGTATAAATGTGATATATTAAGACTGCGTTATCCAAATTACATAAAGGGTGTCCCAAAATTAACGATAGATTTGTATTAAATAGAAAACAAAGTTTTTAGTCTTCAAGTTGTGATTTTTTTATTGAATCATAAAATACATAGGTTAGGGTTATTTATGGAATAACACATCGAGCAAATAGCCTCCACAGCTTTGCTGGCACATACGCACACTTTTATCGAATTTTTCCATGACCATTTTGCATAAATGTGGCTGAATTTTGTTGATGCGGCGTTTAATTTCTTTCTGTAATGCACGGGTAGTTGTGGGCTTGTTGACATAGACCTTTGACTTCAAATAACCCCATAAAAAGAAATCTAATGGTGTTAAATCACAAGATCTAGGGGACCAAATCTGATCACCGAAACGAGAGAGTACACGACTAGGAAATGTCTCATGCAGTAATTGAATTGTTTCACGGGCTGTATAGCATGTGGCACCATCTTATTGAAATCACATGTCGTCTATATCAATATCATCCAACTTAGGCAGAAAGAAGTGTGTTATCATGTCGCGATATCGAGAACCAGTTACAGTCACTGCTTGAACAGCCTCATTTTAAAAAATGTTGCCTCCAGCCCAAAATCCGCACCAAACAATGACAAGCTGTGGATGCATTTGTTTTTCGACAATCACATGTGGGTTCACTTTACCCCAAATGCGACAATTTTGGCAATTAACAAAGCCATCAAGGTGAAAATGTGCTTCATCGCTTAGGATGATTTTGTTCGAAAAATCAGCATCCACTTTTTGATGCTCAATAATCCATTCAACGCCCCATTTTTACTAACCCTAACCTCTCAGCTATCAAATTGTTTATTTTTTGAGGTTGCCAACACTTTACTGCACAAATGGCAGCAAATTCAAATCTTTCGTTAATTTTGGGACACCCTATATAACAAAAATCAAGGACTCTCCTAGTTATGTGGATTAGTGATATTCTTTATGTTTATCATATGTGTACAACATATGAATGTTTATTTGCAAGTCACTATTTATGTTACTAGTCCCTAGTTTATTGTATATATTTACGAAATTATAGCTCGTATAGAGAATATAAGCAGGTGCATTGCATCCGTTGGTTGCGATTAGCATCTGCCGTGCATAAAATAGTGTTGACACTTCCACTAATTTACATATATATAGTAATGGTATTTAACATACTTTTTTTATTTTAAATGTGTTTGATAATTATTAGAAGTTTTTCATTATAAATGTTATGCGGTTTATAAAAGTATTTAACTCTTATAAACGTTATTATTATATTATATTATTATTATTTCCATAAGATAAAATGTAAATTTTTAAATTTACATTATAATAATCCGTTCCAAATCCCCAAATTTTTTATTTGTTTATTTTAATAAATCATTGATATTACTAGAGGGTTCCTTTACATTATCACTTGACAATTTTCTTATTATATTTGAAGAGAAAATTCTCTATTTTTTGTATGATTTACTTAATTGAATTTTCTTAGCTCGACTTTCAATTTTTATTTTTATTTGAAATTATCAATTTTTCTTCGAGTTTGAAGTTGTTTAAATATAAAATAATCCATTATTTAATATTGTGTATATGATTTATATGTGAACATTTGAAATTAAATTTACTTTGAAACAATTTGCTTACTATAATCTTAGAATAGAAACTGCGTGAGTTAGAATTAAGTTCGTTCTATGTCGATCTGTTGATTTCGACACGTTAACAATGTTTACGTTAACCTAGGCATCGGGAATCAATTGTTAAGCAGCACTTTGTATACATGAAACAATAAATTATGAAATGTGAAAGAAGGACGGCACGAATCGAGCTGTGCGGAGGGGTGGGATTCGGTCTAGGAGCGGCATGTAATTAAACCGCGTGCGCGTGCAGCTGCCTGCACATATTTCATCCCCTAAATTGTTATGACACCCTCCAAACTGGAAACCCCGGGCACTTCGATGTTCGTCCAGACAGCTCGAACAAAACATTAACAAACAAAACAAAAAATATATAAAATCGCCTCGCTCACTAGAATATTGCACCGGTGTACCGACGCGGAAATAACGTCGCATTGAATGCTTTCAAAAAGCGAAATGTAATAAACTGTAGATATAATGCATTATTCATTTGGCGGAATATAGAATCCGATGGCTCGAACCTATCTATTTTTCATTTGCAACTGTTATGATACAAATAGGATCATTTTATTGATTAAATCGCTATTAATTATTTTTATTTTATACTTTTGAGACAATTGAGTTTCCTAAAATTATTTTCTCGTAACTTATATTTTGGATAAAGGCTTAATTATTTTTTGGTATTATTTTTTTAGAGACATGATTTGCAACTATTAGATTCCTTAGCGAATTTGAATTGAAATAGGTTTTCGGTATTATTGAATGTATTTCAGTGAAGTAATTATAATCGCTGTTCATGGACACAATTTGTTGGAATAACAAATATAAACTTGTCAGATCTTATGGTAAATTGATATGGAAAGAACTTGTTATTTTAACTATAGTTTTGTATACGTAAGCAAATGTAAAGAAATCTTATAAATATTCTCAGTTGATAAACTCTGCACTAAAACTAAAGTGATTAGCAATTAAACGAAGTAGTACGTTATAAATATTTAAATGCAATCATGTTTAGTGTAAAGAGAATATTATTATTCTTGGATCAGTTAAAACGGATGGTCTAGGATCCGCCTTTCAGGTATTTAAATATTGATGAATAAATCAATTTTTAATATTGTTGATTCAATGCTTTGCAAGGAGCGCATTCCAGTCTCGGCTTCATACAGGATCGTGGAGGTATGAGATCCTGGTACAACATACACATAAAGACAGACACCAACCAGCCAACGCATACATGAACAAGTTTAATATCCGTAATGGATCTCTTGGGTAAAGCTTCGGTAAAATTCTTCTTCCTAATTTCGACATTGTTGTGCATCGTCCCGTACCACTACAAATTTAAAATGAAAGTAATGAGAGTATACGCGTTTATGGTGTTGGCTCTGTACACAATCCTGTTCCTATATACGATTGAGATGAGAATAATTGACAGAAACAGAGTTCGTCTGCGGTTTATTGAAGCAGCCCTCGAACTATGTCTATTGATGATGCGAACGGCATTGATATTACTCATGATCATACCTAGGATTTTCACGAACCCGCACAGATATTATCGGGTCTTTGAATATTTACGATACCAAAGTTGGATTGAGGATTCCAGCATACGAAAACAGATTCTGTTCACTCAAATTGTAGCCTTCGTCACCTGCATACCACAATTTATTATACATAGGTATTTCTTCGTGAACAGAGACTTCAGTTTCATGAATTACGTGGGCTTGTATCTAAATATCATCATTGTTCTGAATATGTATTTGGTGATTTTGGGTCTTCATCGGAGGATTAATGAGGTCAACGGGAAATTGCAAGCCACTTTGGAGTACGCTAATGAATTTAGGAGTATCAAAGATGGAAGGGCTTTCAGGTTCGTCCGGGCCGCCGGCAATTTTCAGGCTATTCTTAGGCAGTTCACCGAATTCTGCGACGTGATTGATCTCAGCAACACACTGTTCGGTTGGAAATTGCTTTTGCTCGTGTGCATTATCAGTTTGTCCCTAATATTCAACATCAACAACGTTTACAACTACTACGAAGATAAAGATAAGCCAATCGCTTACAAATGGCTTTACTTGTCCATAAGTCTTTGGAACTTTTGTATTTATTGTGTAAGTTACAACGTTTTCCACTATATACCTGTCAATACATTAGTTATTCTTCTGTTTTTTTTCTTCCAGTTACTAGGTATCTCCTTAACGTACTCGTGCAACAGAGTATACAAAGCGGGGCACGACGTCGGAAAGAATTGCTACAAAATCCTGCTGCGATCTCCGGGGACGTCGCACGTTATCGGGGGTGGCGATAATCCCGACGGAGAGCTTCTCCTATTAATTCATTTATCTACCAGCAGGAAACCCGCTTTGTATTTAGCTGGAACCTTTCTGGTTGATAATTCCCTTCTGCTACGCATTTTCACCAGTGTCATTTACTACATCATTGTTATCTTACAATTTAAGGACTCTTAAAACTTTGTCCTTCCCATGATTACATTCTCGGAGCAAACTAGTTTACGTAACAGAGAATTAACTTCTCTTAAAATATCCAGCAAATCCTGTAAGGCACAATTAAATTCTATTGCACGACACATTGTTTCCCATCGCACCAACAAATAATGTTTGCAATTGTAAATTACAAATGATATCATTAAATATTAACTAATGATATAAAATTTATGAACTATTAACTAAAAATCAATTATTAATGCTCATTTACACAAATTCCAAGATAATTATTAAGAATATTTTGTATTCTTAAATTAATTATAATTAAATTTGCAATATACTATTAGATTTTATCCTATTCAATTATTGTTTATGAAGAATACTTTTCACCATTCCTTTAGGAACTCCTATTCCAACTTAACTTAGATTTTTTTTTATTTAGATCTGAAAGAATTAAAAAGAATGATTTCAATAAAAGAACATGTTTAGCAAATTAAATGTACAATCGATAAAACGAGAACTGAAAAGATATAAATCTGAATGAAAAGAACAAAAAATTGCTTTGAATTCAATTTTTTTTTTCGTATAAATATTATATTAATATGCGTAATAAAAGAAGAACCTTTTTTTCTTCTTTCGTGGTAATATAATACCTACATATTTATGAAGTAGGCAATTGGTTTTCTTTATTAGAATTCTGAGACTCACCCCATGAGAATTTCCACGGATTACAGGGGGAAGGATATATAGAATGCCAATTAGAGGTGAAAGCTGAGCGAGAGAACGATCGAGAGAGTCGACATGTGTGTTAGAGAGAAACAGTAAGACGCAGAGAGCAAGATGACGTTGAAATTGGTTAGGGTGGATGGAGGAACCCGAAACTGTTTTTGGCAACTAATCTTGCCGTAATTAATAAAAACTGTAATTACGGAAGTACAATTTGTCACCATTAATTGCGTTTTGATTACACCAAGTATCAGTAAAAATGTGCGTATCATCATTATTATTTATATTTTACCATCCATAAATTTATAGTGTATATAAATGCTTTCTGTAATACGTTCAGTTACAAACATTTTATTTAGATTATATAATATTATAAATATTGTTAAAAGTTTATTTATCCTATGAACACATCTTTGCTATACATTTTATTTAACATGATATAACCATTTTTTATTGTTATATTTTGTAAAATAACATATTTGGTCTGTCTAAAAGTTGAGTAAATAATTTATATCGACAATACGTATGTGTGAACACTCCCAATAATGTACATTCATTCATGGGCTCTTATTCATTAGAATCGTGTAGTTGTAATCATTTACATCATATTAAATCAGGTGCCCTAAATGAATGAGCAAAATATTATTTAGTATAGAACGTTATATAAGTAACATTAGCTTTAATATTTTAAAAAATATAGAAATAACTTTAATATAATAAAGATTGATATATAATGTAATAAACGTGCATTATTATCCTCATAAAATAAGTTGCTGTAAGAAAGGTTTCGGTCTTTGTTTCTTTTCTCGCGTATTAGACAGGAGCTAGAAAATAAATGCGAACAAAGCAGCTTTTAAAAAGAATTACGTCGGAGCTTGTTTATGGGGGTGAGCTGATGTTGTATGATCTTGATTAAAATAGTTGCGCTGGTTTTATAGGCATGGGATGTAAAACTGAGCGGGGGTTGGAGGGTGGCTGGCTGGATTTGAAAGGAGTCTTTGTTGTACAAAAGATGACGGGTAAATAAAATTAAAGTTTTCAAAGCGAAAACATCAAGAAGAACGCCAGACGAAGACTTTCACAGTCTATAGTTAGCGAGCGAAAATAATACAATTTGTGTAATAG
The DNA here is from genome assembly GCF_001412225.1 of Nicrophorus vespilloides. Lineage (NCBI taxonomy): Eukaryota > Metazoa > Arthropoda > Insecta > Coleoptera > Silphidae > Nicrophorus > Nicrophorus vespilloides. The sequence continues at coordinate 685,493 of NW_017100093.1, read as the reverse complement.
CTCCTTCCCATCGCCCGTTCCTTAACCCATCCCCCTCATCTTGTCAAAACGTTTATACACATTTCGGCTTTGAGCGGAAGAGGGTTTGTATGTAAATTATTGTGTGTGCATATAAATGTGTGCGTTTGAGTGTGCATGTGAATATTTTCTGAAGGGAGAGTGGAAATTCCAGCTTTTTTTTTTAATTGTGTTTCATTGATTTTATCAAGGAAAAACCTAATTACGGAAGCTCTTTATTCCCTCTCGGCGCTGAGGGTCGGGTCGTTGCATCGTATTAAGGCGTCGCGACGCTTATCTGTGCGAAGCGTGGGTTGGGGGGTATATTGGGGGTTGACGGTGCGCGCAGTCGGAGGGTCGAGTTTGGAAACGTGGGTCTTGTGCGAGCGACAGGCGGGGTAAGGGGGCCGCTTTGGGGGTTGGACACGGTGTGGAAAAACGTGTAAGACGCTCGGCGTCAACCTTATCTGGCGACGCCACCCCTAGTCTCCCCTCGCCGCGCCATCTACCGCCGATATCACCGCCCGTATTTTATTCATACGCAAACATAAATACCCCCTCGCTTACGTAACCGGGAATTTATTTATAAATACGCTTCGCACACATTCGGGGAAATTTATCTGAGTAAATTGAACACGCACGACACGTTATCGATTTCCACGGTTGCACTGGGGACACGTTAATACCCCATAATTAATTCGCAAAATCCGTCTCACCTCGCATTCTTCTTCCTCTTGCACTTCATCTGACTTCTCGTTTTTCTACTTCACGCATGAAAATACCAGAAAATTGTATTCATCGATCAGAAACGACTCGATGTAGTTTCAAGTACTTTTTGGAAAGCAACACATGATAGTCCTTTTTTTTTTAATTAAACTATATATACATATACATGCTTCTCTGACAGACACAGATTATGATAATTATATAAACTACGAATCTACCGTACGTACAAAGTACTTTACCTAATGGATATATGATATATTAAATATTACAAACATCTTTTGCTCGTAATTCCATTACTATCAAACTTGCATTGATCATTCAGTAAATTATGTGACAATAAATCAAATTTACTATTCCTTTTACAGTTTACAGTAATTAGCTGGACATACTACAATATAATAATAATTTATTTCAAACATGCAAACAACATACAACATGTTTTCTTAATAATTAATTAGGCTGAAAGAGGCTAAAACCCATAGCAGTCTACATTTAATACCACACCCTATATCATTGTAATACAAATATGTAAATAAAAATTTTAAAATTTAAAACTTAATAATTAATTTTAATGTTTTTTTATTCGAAATGTTGTTTTCACACTATGTCTGATATACCACAGACATAAGTGTAATAAGTAAATAGTTATGAGAATATAACAAAATACAACAATGAGTTTCTTATTGGAATCCTTCCAAATTACAAATATTATGTAAAGAAACATTAATTTAAACAATAATAACAACTAACCAAAGACGTTTTTATAATTTTAGTGAAACCTTATTGTCTACTAAATTAATTGCTAGAGTATTGGGGTGCTTATAAATTATATAGTAATATAAATTTATTTAAGATTGTATTCACTGGAGTATATTGCACAACTGTAACTGTCAGTAAAATTTAGTGTCATCGGAAATCACGAAAACAAGTGACTGTCGTATTAGATTATTGGTGCGTCTGATATATTTTTAGGTCTTCTGACAGCTGTAGTGTGAATGTAGCATTAGTCTGTTATCAAATATATTAAATGCCAATATATAATCCTGTAACGAATCTCTTTATATTTTTATATTTGCAGTAAAAAGCTGTTATACTCTCTTCTACGGTACGAACTGAAAAATCTGGATGATGTTTGATTTTAATCGTGTATAAACTGCAATCGTTGCTGTAATCTTCTGACCTTTTTATATTCACCACATTTGAGTACTCTAAGTTTAAATGTAACATTTATTTACATTCGTAAAAACACTTACTAATTTATCTACATAAATAATTTATTTGTACCATTTCAATTATGAAGATAATTTTGATGTGACCTTTAAGTCTTATATTGCTTCTCTTATTATGTTATTAATTTGAATCTATATTATATTAGTACAAGTTTTTAATTTCTATGGAAAATATATTATTTGAACTTTAATCGATTATTAACTAATAAATATTTCTATTGTTATTATGTTAATAACTGTAATATATTGCACATATAATAGATATTGATTAAAGTCCTTCTCCATTATTATGTTATATAAGTTATAAATTTATAGTAACTACTACTTTATATTGTTACAAGGCTTTGTCTTAAAAGCGGAGATTAGAGATCTAAGAATAAAAGTAATTATCGCCAACATGATTCGTTATTCTTTATATGCCGCCCCTTCATTGCGTAAAAAGAAACCCTCCGTTTATTTCGTTTCCTTCTTTCATTCTATACCCACTTGCTTATATTTAATGAGGGTCCTAATGAGGGAGGGAGGTTGGCTTAATTGTGTCCTTTTGAAGACAGTAGGCATTTGTACTTTGATATTTGCCAAGGGAGAACTTTAATCCTTGTTGCCTGGCTTGGTCTGTGCGGAGCACCGACGTCGGAGGCGCAGACTGTTAATGAAATAGTATCACAAGTTTCTCGAAAGCAGACAACTTGCGGTTAAGTTTCTCAATTACCTTTGATATCTTTGACAGATTTAACACTGAAATGCACCGCACCGTGTGCATCTGTTAAGCGCGAATTACTTTATTAATTGGTAACTAGATTCAAACCTTCGTCAACGATCCTTAATTGCCGCCGTGTCATATGTATGGAAGTGCCAGTTCCGTCCTATCACCCTTCCAACCGCTTTTCCAAATAATATACCAGATTTCCCAAAATCCCAGTCCTCCGACTTCACAAACGAAAATGCATTAGGGAGTCGCGGATGCGTGCTTGCCTTCGACGATTATGCTAAGTAATCCACGCTTCTAGCATACTGATATAACCCCTGCGCGCCTTTTAAGGTGTTTCCCATCAACTACGCTTTTCCATCAAAAATCCTTTTACCAATTCCACTGTCGCATTTTCCTCTGCCACGCATCACATTGAACGTAACTAATTCGGAACGTTGGTTAGGATTTACGTCCTACACCGAATACTGATTATATGATATCGAACAATGCCAATTAGACTAATGCACATTGTAACTCCGTTATTATACTATTAGTGAATAATCGGAACCCAATGAAATTTAATAACATCAATGCAATTTTATACTAAATTATGTACAAAGCTAATTACATCATGTGGAGCAATTAAAACCTACCCCACGTTTGTTAATTCAATCTATAAACAATATAATTTATCTATCCTGAATTACATTCTGTGTTATATAATATTTTCGAAATGCATTTTATTATTACTTGTGTTATCCTCTAAAATGAGTAATAGTATATATATTCCATATTTTCGGGATGCAAGTTATATCGTACTACAAAACGTAACCCAGTCCATTTTGCTACGTAAATAAGATGCGTTATAGTCCAAAAAAATGATATTTAATTTAAAAGAAGAAATGATTATTTCAAAGAATACAATTTGTTAATTCAATCAATAAACAATATACTTTTTATATCAAATATTATACCGTATTATCAGTGGTCATTCTCGTACTTGTATTTTTTTTAATGTAGTTGGACATAAAATAATAAAATACAATGATGATGCAATGTTAATATTTCTAATAATTTATGAGTAAACTAGGAGCAATAAATTTAAGATAGTTGTGTTAATTATAATAGATCTTGTTTCGTCGAATAAGCAAGAAGTGTTAAAGCTAAAACAAACATCATTAACCTAAATTTATTTTAAATTTCTGGTTTGTCATAGTTTGTACAACTATTTCTTACGCGTGTTTCTCAGGGGAACGATAATGTTTTGTTGTAAGTAAAGTTGTTAAGTGTAAAGATTTAAGAAATAAAATACTTAACCAAGAGATGTACATCAAGTATTTGTACACAAAATTAAATGAATTAGGAAATTGGAATAATGGATGAGATATACGCTATACACAAACTATACAGAATTTAATTAAAGTGGGGGTTTCGGTTCGGGTGAGGTGGAGTAGTTTCGTTAATTATGTATGGGAAGTTAAGAACATTTAAGTTTCGGTGGCTGCGAAATTTAATTATTCCACTATTAATTTATGTCTTCAGGAAAATATTTCGCACTCGCGCTTTTCACAAGTGCGCGTGAAAATGTATGTTAACGCGTTCCAGTCATGCAGACATCTCTCTCACTCTCTTACACGCACATAACACTCTCTCTATATGTGTGCTTTAGCTAACATTAATTTGTTCGTGTCAAACATGTTTTGAATAGCAATGTTCCAACTTATTACCTTCCCTTTCTCGAAAATGCTCAAGGGATGTTGCCGTGTCACTCCGAACGTTGAACAGGAAATACCCTACTCACTGTACATCGCCGCAAAACTGTTGTGTCAACGTTTTAGTGTGAAAGAGGGACCGCGAGGTCAAATATCTATCTACAACCCACCAAGAAAACTTATTGATTAGATTTGAAGAAATTACTCATTTTGTTAAACAATATTTCGCCTATCAGAATTTTATTTGACAGTTCGTCTCATCGATCAATATCATCGGTTGATGAAACAAGCGAAATGTAACTAGTTACCAATTTACAAAGTTTACAACTTACAAGTTTTTTTTATTAATTTCTACATTACGAGGGGTCTAATAAAAGTTTGCTAAGTTGGCATTAATTCATTTGTTTCTGAAAAACATAAATTGTTTCTCAATTTGTTATAGTCTAACGATATTTCATGTCAAATTTCGAGAAGATCGGTAAGAATGGACAGGAGAAAATGCTAGATTAGTGATGTAAGGTGATGTAAGGCAAAAATTTGTTTTGCCATTTTCTACGGATTTCGACGTCAACTCAAGCCTATGCAAAATTTCCAGGAATGCCAAAATGCATATGGAGTGAATGCATCATCCCTTGTGACTATTTCCAAGTGGTTTCAAAGATTTCAAACAGGACATTTTTCTGTGGCAAACGAACATAATGAAGGTTGCCCGAAATCCTCGACCGACGATACAAATGTAGCTCTGGTGAAGGCAAACATAGACAAAGATTCAAGAGTAACACAGGAAATGGTAATTGATAAACTGTGTTTTAATGCCATAGTTTTGTCGCAAATGTTAAATCATTACTATGGCTGCACGATTTTTAAATGACTACCAAATAAAGGCAAGTATTCGTTTTGCCAAATATTTCTTGGAAAAATTTTTAACAGGAGATTCTATCACTTTTAATAAAATCGTAACAAGTACTGAATCTTGATTCTATAAGTTTGACCAGGAAATCAAGCAGCAGTCCATGGTATGGATTTACCAGGATAAAATTAGTAGCTGCTATGTCACTCGAAACAGGTCAGAGGGTAACTGCTAAGTAGTACACAGAAACTTGCTTACCACAAGTTTTCAAAAAAATGTCGGGAAACCAGAAAAAAGGGGAACTTCGTCGTCACTTTTTACATCACTTACACTACTGAAATAACCAACAACTTTCTTGCGTTCTCTGGCATTCTACCGACCTAGCGCCTTGTGATTTCTGGCTGTTTGCGAAAATTAACAAAATTGAAGTAAATAATCTTCAGTTCCAATGAAGAGATCATTAATTAAAAGTTGAAAAGCTCCAAAAAGTCGATTTTGAGGAATGTTTTAAAAGGCGACTCTACTGACTTAAGACATGTATTGAAATAAATGGAAATTATGTAGAGAAATTACAAAAGGATAAAAATTAAAAATATTAAAATTGAATTGTTATCATTTTGCATTTTTTCAGCCAACTTTACGAACTAAGTATTTGTATTTTCATTAGTTAATATTGCAGATATTAATTAAAAATCCGTTACTTAAACCTCAACCAGTTGGAGTGCAGCAGGTGGATGGACACGGACCCACGGGATAAGCAGCCCATATGAGACCAGACTCACGCGCCAATCCTATTCTTGCTACGTCACTGTTTTTTAAAATAGTGTAATTGGATTAGAAAGAAAAAAAAATATAATTTTTACCTGCATTTATTTACCTAATTACCTATGTTGTTAATAACTCGTATAAAGAAAACAATTTTAATGATTTTTCAATGTCTGTACGGTGTTTCTTTTATCTATGTATAATAGTTAAATTTATTCGTGTAAATATTATTATGAATTATTGTTATTTTGAAATCATTATTTCTTATGAGATTCAGTGAAAGCATTATTTTTAATACAAAGAAAATGTTTTGCTTTGATCATTCAACGATATTATATTTTACAAAGCTGTTAATAAACTCAATACAGTTGAATAATCAATCCAATTAAATTCGAGTCGCTTTAGTGTAATGTGTCTATTTGATAGGAGATAAAAGACACTTCTGTGCGAAAATCGATAGATCAGTGAACGTTCATAATATAAGCATATTTTACCGAGAATAAAACGCACCTTTTACTTAGATAAATCAAATTAAAGTTGAGATCGTATTTTATATTTATTTTTTCTAAAAATTCAATAAATTCGGTTGAAAATATATTTTTTTCAGTTAATTATTTCTATGTGTAAAAAAATGCAAAACAATTCAAGTATTCTCCGCTTTAGACGTTGCTTAACTATTGAAAGTATTCAAATATTAGACACTCGATTTTTGACATTGATTGGTGAAAATTCACAAGTCTATGGTTTTAAAGTTTAGTGTGTGTGAATTGTTAAGCTGTTTACAATAAAATTTCGCAAATAGGACAACTGAATAGATTAGCTGTTCATTTGCACGCTATTTTGAAATATTCAAAGGCGAGTATCTATTGTGTGCAACGAATGGAAATAGTGATACCTAAATAAAATGAAAGGGGATGCCTATTGTCCGCCTTCTCGGCTACTTATTGTTGATGTTGGTGTAGTGCGGAAAACTGAAAACTCTCATCCGGAAAATATATCCAGGTCAAGAAGGGCAACCTGTGTAATTTCGAAGAGGGTACACAATGAGGCGACGTCGAGTACCTTATTGCTGAAAGATTCAATACAAATTCACGCTCCGGAAGATTACCGACGGTAAATCCGCACTTAAAATACCTACAGCTTTCGACAACAGGTTAATGTAAACATCTCTAGTCCTTCCAACGCGAAGGAGACAACAATGTTTCCATCCCATTCCAGGATGAGACTGGGGTGGACAGGCTTCATAAAATCCGACCGTCGGGGTAATATTAAAAGAAAATAACCATCCTGACCTCGATGTTACTTAAAGCTTTTATCTGCGGACGGAGTTTGCGGAGACAAAGGAGGCCTGAAGTGTGCGAGAGGCCGATAGTAAAACAAGCGATGCAATCGCGTCTCATCTGGACATAGACCTTTTACGACTCTCTCCCTTTTTTTGCCCCTTTACTACTTCCATTTTCTTTAATCGCCACGAGATATAAACCCGAAGCCATCTAATTGCAGACCGTAAACCATCGATCCCGTCTTCTGCAGCAGACCAATTATATTGCTACAACAAAGGTGTGCATTAGGATGGACCTTCTTGTTTTCTCGTCGGTCTCGTTCCTTCCAATTAGCGAAAGAGATGCAATAAAAAAATATAAGCAGAAATTTCGCAAAAATTTTAGAACGGACAGGTGCTAAGAAAATTATTGTAATTAAAATATGCCGCGAGCGAATAAAAATATATATCTCTTGGCGGATGAATTAATTGAAAATTATAAGTTACGTTGAATTCATCGAACAATGTTGGAATATTTTGTTATACTTTGAATAAAACAATACAAATTAAACGATTAAAACTCAATCATAATGAATTCTTTGAAAATTTAGATCTATATCAATAACTCGTTCTACCCACGATTTCGTGGGCGCCGGTTCGAATCCTGGTCAAGCCAGGCCCTTTGTGAGCCCTCTCGGTGCTTGCAGCAATAGGGCCATCGTTCGTCACAAATGAACAGTGAAATTAATGAGGTTCAGCAAGTCGATGGACAATGCCAGTGTTAAGGATAACAGCAGATTCACAGTCAAAGGAAATAGTGGAATCGCAGAGCATCATTATAAGACGACAGGCAACCAACAAATTAAAATCAAATCATCATAATGGTAATTATCTCCTTTGGCCAGCCTATTGATATAAATTTTTATTATATGTTAAAATTTATTTATGTATAAATTGTACTTTTTTCTTCTTCTTCTTCTTCTTATGTATTAATGTTTGGCCAATAAATTATTATTATTATCCACTGGGAAAGATTATTCATTTAATGTCAACGGCCAAGTGCGCCGCTAATAGTTAATAATAGTGTTTTCTTGATGTCGGAGAGTGCAATATTTTCTTGCCACGGCAATTGAACCATTGCAAAAAGCTATAGGTCTTTCAGCCCTATTGAAAATAATTGTTTGTAAATAATGGTGTAGTATTTAATTTAATGTCCGTGAAATTCAATTTTGCTACTACTATTTGCACCAAATACGTTGTTCATATTTGTAATACAAACTTATTGTTATTGATATGTATTTTCCAGTGGAAAAAATATAAATATTTATGTTTATAGTCATACAAATATTTATTATTATTAACATAAATATTTATATTTTCAAACTTTGTCCATTACGTGTCATATTATGTAAGTACTTGTACCGCGTTTATAAAATAATGGCAAGAAACTAACATATTTTTTTATCGTTGTATTAGGATTTGAAAAGATGCCTTTAACCTAATTAGCTAAGGACCTTTTTATTATTTAATGCATAGTAGTATATTTAACAAAGAAAAAAGGAAACACAAATCTCAATTCTGTATAGTAAATGGGGTCCATTTGTAAACTGAAAAATTGCATGCGAAAAGGGGCCTCGGGGCAAAGAACCACGTCGGCTTTTATATTATGGATGGTGTTTGGTTTATTTTTCTGGATGGAAACTGCGAGCACCACTTTGTACAGAAAACAGGAGGACAAATCGGAAAATCGATTACACCCTTCGCCCTCAGAACTTGATGGCGCGAGGTGGAGTGTGGGGAGTTGGAAGCGGAACCACGCATTCTCCCGTCCATAGGCGGGCGGTATTTAATTAACAAACACATCGTCGTTTTAGACTTCCATTTACTACTACTCTTTCATTCTCCAATGGACGTAAACCCATATAAAAAGATGGTGTATGCGTGTGTGTGCATTTTCCATGTGATACATGGCTCGAGCATGGCCGTTCCGTGATTTATGTTTATCAACGCCGCTTTTGTCGACTGAAATTGAGGGGTCTGGGGGCGGCCGCTGCGCACGTTCCGTTGCAATTTTAATACCGAGTTTCCGAATTAAATTATCCATTAATTGCTTTCACCGGCTAATTGTACGGAGACCCTTCTGCTATGATTCACACTCTGACATAAACAATGTTCATACAATACCATTGTTTGCTTCTTTTCAATTAGTAAATGGATTACAATCATCACAATGAGACAATATGCAACCATTTTTTATTTATTTTTTAATGCGACATATCCAAATAAATGTAAATTATGATACGTCGCATTCATACTGATTTGATTATAAAATTTACTTATAAAGGTTTTAATTATCATATGATTTACGAAAAAGTTAAGTTAATAAAATTACAAACTTAAATTAAATTTGCATATAAAGTAGATACAAATAAATTTGATTCTCAGAAAAAAATTCAATAATGTAAGCTAAAAAATTAAATTGTATATAAATAAATATTTTCATTGTGAAAAATATTGAAATACATTTTATTTATGGAACACAGTGTAAACTAGAAAATTTAATTGAATATACATTTCTATAATGGTTGTCAACAATATTTAATATTGATGAACATACATTTAATGTGCGTTTGTTTAAAATTGATTTCTATATAACTTACTGTTTTCATTGTAAACAATGTGTAAAAGTGTGTATAAAATAACCCTTTGCAACAGTTCTTGCTTCGTTTTATTTATGTTTAATTGTTTCCTTTAATATTATTATGTGTGGAAAAATAAAGAAGGTTTGAACTAAAAAATAAATAGAAAATACATTACCAATTTTCTAGTAACAATAAATAAAATACAATATATATGAATTATTTGATAGAAATGAAACATTAAATAAATTTCAGGTAAAGTAAACAAACATGTTTTAAATTTAACTTGTATCATTGTGCTTTATTATGATCATTATTTAAACGTTAAACATTTATAAGAATATGAAGTGACTTAAATTAAGTAAAATTTAGTTGAGTTGAGTAAACTCCATGTGAACTACAATTGTCAAAGCCTTGTACATAATCCATGTTTGCTCGTAGTCGTACATCGTTGTGCCAATTATATGTGAGAGTGTGTGAAATTTACGAGGTGCATTTAATTAATGCATTCGTGTGCGTTTTTCGTTTCATTTTCTATGCTTTAGAAATAGAACGGAACCAGAGTCTATGTGTTTCGTCCTTTATTTTACTTCTTTTCTTTCATTTACTTCAGAATTTAAAACACTCCGCTATTGCAAATTGCACAAAGTGGTGCATGAAAAATTGAAGAAGCTTGTTTGCCGGAGCGTTTTGCTTGTAACGTTTAAATAATTTAAACTCCGCATGAAGGAGAAAACAAACACACCCTTACACACAAACACACATACAAATACAGACGTCCACCCACACGCACACAAATGATTTGCAAACATTTCGGATGAATTTTTTACTCGACCGTTTGCGAGGATACATATTTCTTTATCCCCCATCTTGTGTTCGCCCTTCTGCTTTTTTATTTGTATATATTTTTTTCTCTTCATCCTAAATTTTCAGCTGCATGGCTATAATTAGGGATGTAAATATAGAGATCAGAATGGTGAGCAGCATTTTATTATCGACATTAAAGAACCCTCGAGCCGTAAAGCCGACATCGTAATTCCTTATCATCGTCGATAATGTTTCAATTTCAGCGTAACCAGAACCACTTCCAGACAACGTCAACTTTGTGAGCAGTTTGCAACAAATCGTTCCGGTTTGTCGGGCTGCCGTCGAGGTTTGTCCACATAAAACCATTACAGAAAATACGAAAACCTGGAAAAGGAGGCAATCATTCCATTGTTAAGCTTTCAGTTAACCTTACCGTAAAAATAACAGTGTTGGAAACCATTAGAAACGCGAATTCTCTGTAATACAGAGGATCCCCATTAATAAGTTTAATAATAGATATGATATTCTGCACTATCATAGTTGTTAACGTGATTGTTATAAGCACAATCCTGAAGCCGTAGAAGGTACCAATACGGCTGATCAATTCGAATAGTTTGTGATACATCTTGCTCATATCTTTAATCCTGAACGCCATATCCTTTATAGGTATATTTTCTAATTTCATATTGAAAACATCGCAGCAACATCTAATATCAATGACAGTCGAATTGATTTGAATCAACACTACGAAAATCATGTAAATATTGATGAAATATAGAAGACTGAGAGTGGTTCGTATTATATTGAAATAATTCCATTCTATCACCAATTGGGTTACCCATAAAACTATGATTATTACGTGTATAATGATTAAAGCAAGCCCATGTTTAAATGTGCGCCTCTCCACGATCTTCAAGTCATCCTTGTATATACTGCGCAGCTTTTGCATCGAATTAATAAAATTGTTCACCCTCTCGTCTCGGGTGAAGGCAAAACTTAAAATGCTAATTATATTAGTTACCGTTAAGAAGGTGAAACTCATTTTATGCAGAACAATTATACTGTATGTCGCATTGAGGAATATATTATGGTTTAGAATGTAATATAAATGTGAGGTAATTAGGAAGCAAAGAACCAGAACTCTGTGTAAGGTGTATAGTGATAGCCATTTGCTCCTTCTATAAGAGATTCCGAAGATCTTTGAGATCGTGTAAAGGTTACGTACGACCGGTTCCATTGTTGAAACTCTACTGCGTTGGTGTACTTGTCGTTTCCATTATTGATCAAGTGAGTTTCTACTGAATTGGAGCACTACAATTAGATTGATTGCGACAGTGCTGATCATTCGTGCCACGATCATGCAGTTAATGTCGAAGAAATCGGCAGCAGATAATCTTGAAGAGTTAGTAGCCATGATTTCAATCAGAGCCTTCAATTCTTTCTCGAGAGCCATTTCCTTGCTTGTTTGCGCAACAGGGAGCTCCAGAAGACACTTGTAGCAGCTCTGCAGAATGCGTTTTAGCTGATTTGAAATTTGGTCGCAACCCCAAATGATCATCGTAGAAATCAACTGAAAGCATTTTAAATATTATTTCCTTATAGTACAACAAAAACGTATTTTACTTACCACAGTTTGACTCATCTTGCAGGTGGCGAACAGAATCATACCAATTTCATGGAAACCCGTTGTGACCATTTCAATAATAGAATGTAGTACGTAGATATAGAATATAGCAAAGAAGCCAAAGAACTGAAGAGCGTGGTATCCGTGAACTGCGTTGAAATCGTTAATTAGTTGGGATGCATGCTCGAATCGAGATCGGATCTCTTTGATCTCAACTTGCACGTCGGTTGCATTCCCGCTTCCACACAGAATCCGATACATCCGTATAATCCGCTTATGTAATACATCATAAATCTCTCCAATAACCAATACGTTTATGTAGTAAAATAGCAGCGAGTTATAATGAATCAAATTGTTTATTAATATACTCGGTGTTATAAGGTTTGAACCAAGCTGATTCCAAATGACGAACACGTACACTATTATAATGAACGAGTTGAAAAATATCAATATAAAATTGCATCTAAATGTCATACGATCAATACTTTCTTTCTCCATTAGATTCAGGATGTATTTGAGGTTTCTCAAATATCTTCTATATATTTTGTTCTTACAGAATTGCTTACACATTATGGATATGTTTATTGTTATGGATTGGAGAAATATGGTACTCAACCAGATCATAACATTCAAAGACATGCGAGTCTCTATATATAAGATATTATAGGTGCACAACGCAGGTGTACCAACTATCATAATCATCACGACGATGCAATAAATTTGATAACATTTATCGATGGTTGCTTTCCCGTGGATTTGTATTGGGATTTGGCATGTGAGGACTCCCACGAATTGTATGTAGCTTGCTCGATCGAACATATTCGACTGACTCAAATGAAGTGTTTTATACATATTAAAATCGCGTGCTCCCTCTTGGGGATTCACTGTATGGAGGAGGATGGGAAAATAGGAAGGCGGATAAAAATATAGAATACAGGGGGAACGGAAGAAAATACGCAGCTGTATAAATTATTCAAATGCAAATGAGAGCGGGTTTGCTGAAGCGCACAGCAATTGCGAAAAAATAACAAGTTGCAAACACTTGCACCCCCTTTGGAATCTCTCTTATTAAAGCGCCACATCTCCCCACAAGAACTAGATTAAGAAACTGATTCATTCCGTACATAAAATTACTCCTAGTTTAACTGTCCCCAACATTTGTTATTTAATACTTCCTTGTTTTATTGACATGCGCTGTGTGTGACTTAAACAAGTCAGTAAGACTTGTAAGTTAACACTGATGCTGGATGGAAATAAAAGTGCAAAAGCAAAGACGCAATTGGATCTATTTATATTTAATTTTTGTCTGATGCGAGTATTGACGATCGCACTGGTGATAAGAACTGTAATCCCATGAGAATGAGAATTTTTGTATAAATATTGAAGTGAGATAGTATGCAGACATTTTTACCGAGGGGGAGACAATCCAATGGAAACAGCGGAAGCATAAGTGACGTGGAATTGGGGAGAAACAGAAGAGGAAATAGCAGATCAGAAGAAACAAAAAAAAGACGTCTAAGGGGCACGACTGAGGAAAAAAGACATATATAAATGCTTCCGTTCTGAACTAAATTGAAGAGAAAAAAATATATTGAAAATATCATATGAAATGAAAAAATGTGTAGAATAAAGCATAGCTTTTTTAGGGCCTAGCGGCAATAATCGAATATTTCGTAGTATCTGATAGTTAAGCAATTTTTTATTTGTTTAATACTTGGGTGGATAATTACTAACTCAGTATGTATAGTGTGATACTTCCGTTCATTATAATTGTGAATTTTCTAGAGTACTTTTCTAGAGTTAACAATTCTATTGCAGAAAATCAGATTTGTTCTATTACTATTCTAGCTAGAAGAAATAGTTAATATAAATGAATATTTTAATAAAAATAGATGAATATAATCTTATACGAACAACAAGTAGTAATAAAGTCTTCTGCAGAGCTAGTTACTTTATAAAATTTATACCAACTGATTTTTGACACAAAAATCAATTAATAAAAAAAATTGTTATTTTAGGAAGTGAAATGTATGATATTCAATTAACTTTAAGATTATTAATATACAATTATTAAAGTAAACATTTTGAAATTAATTTATGACATATGACTTTAGAATCAGACCAATTGAGTACAAATACAACGATAAGTATAAAAGTGAAACCATAGAAATAATGATATACAATAAGTAAATTTTTCAATTGAGATCATACAAGAATTTGTCGCAATTTTTTGTAGGAAATATAGTTAAAAATTGTGAATATAAATGTAATTCCATTGTTTGGTCTATATAAAATAATTTTCTCATATGTATTTTAATGTGTATTAATGTTGTATATTTTAAATCGAATAGTTTTTAAACAAATATTAGACAATATAGGACGAAGTACAGAGTTCACAATTCTTGATTAGTATTCTAGAATACTTATGAAACGGGAGTTTATAAAGTATTCGTATATTTGAATTTTATATCGTGCGAACAAGAACGGAGGAATAAAGTTCTTTGAAGCCTAATTAACATCTCAATTTGAAGGCGAAAGCGAGTTAAGAAAGGCAAAAAAAAATAAAAGACGATGAAAAAGAGGAAGAAGGACAAAAGAGTGTTTGCAAAAAGGTTGAATGTAAAGCAATTTGGGGTTGGGCTGTGATCGGGTTGAAGTGCGGTGCGGCGCTGAGAGGTCGAGGGCGGCGGCGGCTGCAACAGAGGAGTCGGTAAAGGGGGCGGCAGTAGTGGGCCTGTGCGCGCGGACTAATTAGGTAGCGTGCTTTAATGTTCCCAATTGCATGAATATTAACGATATTCGAGTCGAGTTGAGTTAACCAAGTCGTTAGGCTTTATGAATATGTTATCGTCATTTGATGCGAAAGGGAACTGTGGCCATCATCAAGAAAACATTAAAACGAATCGAGTTATGACACAGAATTCATTTCGCAAATTCAATTTCATCAAAATCATAACAAGGCGGCCGCATTTAAGGCCGCTTTTAATTAAGCTCCGGCCGCCTCCGAATTATATTAAACCAATTTAGTAGAAATTAAAATGTTTTGTACGAAAATACAAGCAATCGTATTTTTTAATTTCATACCCCTACTTCCACTCTCAGCATTATTTATTGTTCTAAATTTGCATGTTTCTTCATTTTCTCTAGAGCGAAAAAAAGGAAATGAGTTTCTTAAAAGAATAAACTAGAATTTTAGTTACTGACGTGGAAAAATTTTGTAATTTTCTACAAAATTACTTTCGACGTTTTTTTCATAGCTATATTGTTTTTTTACTGTCGGACGAGGAACTTTTTTTTTTCTGTTTTGTTAAATCACCGAACGTTTTCTCAAAGCTCTACGCGTTAACTGAAACACTTTATCAATCATAATTCTTAAACGACAACAAAGACGTATTTGATTCACGCTTTATATGTGCTACAAGACATTCATCAATTGAAATTTATATATATATACAAAAAAATCTTAGTTTTGTTGTCATCTGTGTCAATTTGATTCTTCAAATGATCAAGAAAAGATATAGGTTATTAATAATTGGATTTTTTTTAATGGAAAACAACTCTATATATCTGTACTAGTTTAAACAATAATTTTAAATAAACTAAATGTTTAATTTTAGTAAATCTAAATTAATTGTTTTAATAATAAGAAACACATCATATTTAATAAACTTTAATAATAATCTTTATTTATAGCTACAATAAAAATTATTAAAACATACAATAATAATAAAACAAAAAATTTTTCAAGTAGATAATATGTGCTCGTAAAGAGTAAGAGCAACACCCGTATACTGTGTCGAGACTGGAATGCCTAGAGCAAAACTTCCTAAATAATATGTCAATGCGTTCCAAAATAGATTATGTGATAATAGTGTTTATGAAGTAATTCATTAAGAAGGTTATGTATTGTATTATTTAAGCTTTGTGAAAATATACTTTATTTACTTCACATTTATAAAAACAAAAAATATTATAAATATTTTCAATGAAATATAATATAATTTTGTTAATGGTCTTAATATCATCCTCTCAATTAAATTAAATATATTATAACAATACTAATTGGTTATGTCCTTGTATATATTTGTTTTAATTAGAGTTCAACACACCCCACGATACTAAAGAAAAATTAATTACTCAGTGGACTGAGGTAGGGTCAATAATTGAAGAAGAAAAATTAGATGAATTAGGACAGGTTATTTTCATAAAAATAGGTTAAATTAGATTAGTAAAATTATTATATAACATTAAATTCTGCCAGCCAATATTTTTTCATGAATACATAGAACTTTAATTGCTGAACGTTCTCATTATTCCTAAGAATTTACTTTCACATCGGCAGGTAATAAATTTACCTTGGATAATAAATTCGTTTGAATAATCCAATAATCTATATATTTATTTAAATTACATAGATTTTAATTGTTAATACTTTATATGCAAAATGATATATAAAAAAAAATATTATGGCATGTACAAACTGTGTAACATAAACTAGTATTTAGTGTTTATATTTTTTTTCTCAACGTCGTTTAGTGGAGATAAAATGTGATTTAGCCAATTTTTTGCTCTCTTGCCTCCAAGACATAAAATCATTGCTTGGTTTTTTTCCAAGAGCGCAAAGATAATTTTGCTAAAAGAGCTATTCATCGGCGAGCGAGGCACGTGTACTATATATACATCTATGTGTATAAAAATGAAGAGCATTTTAGAAAACTGTCAAGTGTACATAATTTATGATACCATTTATGCCTCGATCAGACTTTTATTTCTCGGAGATACCCACCTATTACGACGAAAATGCATTATAGAAAATGAAAATAGTAAGAACTCGTGAAAAGGTTGTACGCTACTTTGTCATACGAAGCGCCGCAATCCGAACTAAATCACTTTGCTATTCAGAATAGTCGGATAATTTATGACTACCAACTGCATTTAAGTCGATTTATCGGACAACAAATTTATCAGAAAATATTCTAAATCAATAAATGGACAAGTTGTCAATATAATAAAGCTAACAGAGGTGACCTTCATCAAACTATCACCAGCTGCAAACCGTATGCCCGTATGCTGTTATCTTTTCACTTTTTAATTACATAATATTCATGCGATTACTCGATGTTTACTTTGTATTGATAAAGCGAGGGACGACGTCTGCTTACTTTCAATCCTTTATATTTCACGATTCTATACATTATTGGGAAAATATTATTACGAAAATCTGTAACATTATTATTGACCTAAATATATTATATATATATATTTCTTCGATAAGAAGAAATAATAATTTGTGTAGTATAATAAAAATCCCGCTTCGTTCATTTTCCCTTTGTTTGTTTTGTTTTGTTATAATATTTCTTGTATTTTTTATTACCCGGCGTTTCCACTCGACTTTTCATGACTTTTTCGTTACATTCAATCAATTTTCTTTTTTTGTGGTTTATATTTCTTTCCTTTTTAATAAAATTGTGCTGTTACCTCGAATATCCTTTAATTTTATTTATTTTCGAATATACATATGCTCATAAACTGGACTACTAAAGCAGAATAATATTTATATTTTTACTACATATTTATATTTTATATTTAAAAAACTTATAATGTAATAAATATATTATTATTTATTATTAATAGTAATATTGTATTATTTACATAATATAAAACTCATAAGTGCTACATTAATACCTTGCATAGTGCGGTTTCAATCAGCTTGGGTTTACTATAGTACGGTTTAAAAATTTCAAAACAATCTAAATTTTAAATGAGAAAATTAAAATCTAAAATATTAGTACACAAAATTATAATTATTTTAATATAGTCAAGTCTCATTTTATACATAAATAAAACAATACACACACAGCTATATCTTTTTACCTTATAATATTTCGATGCTTTGAAATGTTACATGATTGATTATATCCATGTTTCCTCTAGGCAACGAAAAACATACAACAGAAAAATAGCAACAAAGTAAATATGAAAATATTTTTACACTTTGGTAATTAATGATTGTGAACGTGAGCTGTTTTGTTGTGCAACGGAAATATAATCGAAACACGTTTGACGCGTCAAAGCTTTGATCTATATATCCTAGGCATCGTTCATATTTGTTCCAAAAATTTCTTTTCATGTTTACGCACATTGCAGAAAAAAAAAATGAGGAAAAAAGAAACACATTGCAAACCATTGCCATTTTTCAAAATACAAACGTCCGTTTTAATTGAATTTGTGCTAAAAAACACTAAATGTTTGTATTTTTTTAATATAAAATGTACAGAACTAGTACATTTATTTATTTACTGAATATTGTAAAAAAATAACTAAAAGGTGTTTCTTAGGTATGGAATAATTTGCAAATCAGTCGTGAGAGATCTTGCGGTCGCCGCGTGCCCAAATGGAGAGCTGGTTCGAATAATTTTAAACTGTGTTATATTTTGTTTTGTCTGTTTTAAATATTAGACAGTTTAAAGGTGAGTGTTTCCATCATTTTTGTCGTGCAGTTTCCTTTTCCGTTTCCGGTGTTCCTGAGTTTCGTCTATAAAACGCGTGATACGCTCACACGTGGTGCGAACTATATAGGTTATCCACTTAGTCACTACATTAACTCACGTTTTCCATTTGCCACGTGCGGAAAATGAACGTTGGACTATTTCAATCGCTATTCCAAATATCATTAAATATTATTTCGCAGTCGTGAAATTGGCTCAGACGTAGTGATTACGTTCTAATGCGTCTACATTGCACGTAGCTTTATTTTTATATACTTAATAATAACATTCCATGTGCTCTATCTATTTTTATATAAAAAAATATATGCTTGTGAACAACAACATTATATAAACATAATAGGATGTTATTTTATTCAATCGCACAATAAAATCACGTTCAAGAAAATTATATACATCATTGGTTGATAAAACATTTTCAAAATAAATTTATTTATTCACTCTCATCGGTCTTGTTCATGTTTTTATTACAATTGTTGTTAAGTCGCCCTACCCACGATTTCGTGAGCGCCGGTTCGAATCCTGGTCAAGCCAGGCCCTTTGTAAGCCCTCTCGGTGCTTGCAGCAATAGGGTCATCGTTCATCACAGATGGACAGTCAAATGAATGAGGTCCAGCATATAAACCTTCAGCCAAGTCGATGGACAATGACAGTATTAAGGATAGTAGCAGATTCACAGTCAAAGGAAATAGTGGAATCGAAGAGCATCAATATACTACTGAAGTTAACCTACAAGACGACAGCCAACCAACAAATTAAAAAATCAAAATCATCAGAATGGTAACTATCCACCTGGAAAGATTATCCATTTAATGACAACCGCGATCTTAAATTTACTCAATGTTCACATTGAAGAGCAGATTGTGAATAGAATTATACAACATAAAAAATTACTTTAAGTAAAAAATGCAACAACAACTTGTATTTGTTACGAAAATTTAAGTTACTTTAATTAAATTTATTGAAAACTTTATAATTAATTTCCTGTAATGTTACAAACATTAACTAAAAACTATTTTAAAAAAATATATACAATTTAATTTAAATATGATTATATTTTTCAGAAATATATAAACTAAAAATAATTAATAATTTAATTAGGGAAGAATGACTACAGCTAATAACTCTATGCAATATAATACATAATAGATCTGATACGCGTTACATTACTAAGTCGATTTTTCCACATAAAAAGATATAATGGTTATTGGTTATTTAATGTTTATGATTTATTTAAATCTACATATCAATAAACGACATTGAATAATTATTTAAATAATTAATAAAAGGTTATAAGGGTGAATTATTTTTATTTGTAAACTTGCAGTTTTTAGAAGCAATTTAATGAACAATGACTTTTTATCGCTGCGCTTTTATTCATCAGGTACAAGCATTAAATTAAAAACGCCATCATATTATTTATGCAGTTAATGCATTTACTGTTGTATGCAAACTGGAAAATGCAAAGCGAGTGTGATCTTTGTCTCTCCTATTAACTGACTCATGTACTTTTCCATTTGCTTCGCCGACGTCGTTACACTCCCATGACAGCAAGGAGACAGGATATATAGAATACACACATAACACGTTATGCAATAATAATTTTTCCTAGCCATTTTCCTAGTCTGTCCATATTCCACGTAATACAAACATCGCATGCACGAAACCATAAAATGTTTATTATAATCATTATTTATTATTCTATTGGGATAGTATTTATATTTATTTTTTTTAAATCGTATATATTTCAGTTTACAGTTTATTTTTCGTATGCCGTGTGCCTCACAATGAGCTAACATACTTAATTTGCGGAAAGCGGTGTGAATGAACTCGTTGAACTCGCATTTGGATTTTTTTTAAATATGGGGGAGTAACTGCTGCTGCGCTTTTCTGTGTGCCTTTGATAATATATTTGGAGCGATGAAACTGAAATTTATGTAATGGATAGGAAGGGTGTGCCTGATTCTTGGATTAAAGTGCTGGTCGTGTTGGAAATAAAAGTCGTTTGATTGCACCTCTGGGAGCAAATTATGACAGGGTTCTGGTGGGGGAACGGTGGTGGTTACTTTAACACCCCCGCACATTCACATCACCCTGAAAGGGTTGCGTCTGCTTGCATATTTTTTCACTCTACCCCAATCCAATACAACACCGACGCCCATCGCAGCCCAAGGTAATGAATTTCCAGCTGCAGAAGCGTCTGCCCGAAAGGGATTAATAATACTAAAATATGAATTTGAATAATTTCCCATTTGATTTGGGATTAGTATGGGCTACAGTATAATAATGCGAGAATATATTATTCGGGCCGAAAACAATCATTCTAATTTACATAAATTTGATTGGTTTTCCAGTTTTGAATAACACATGATAATCAAAGACTACAGACAAAATTCGATCACTGTATTTTTTCTATATTAATATTGCAAACAAATACAGGAATACCTCGCATAGTGCGGGTAATACGTTCCGATAATATCCCGCACTATTTGAAACCTTTGTAATCAAGGACCTTAAAATTTGTTTTAATTTTGTTCAATTTAGTTTTAGTTAGTATAATAACATGATAATATATTACTCGAGCTGAAAACAATCATTCTAATTTACATAAATTTTATTGGTTTTCCAGTTTTGATACAAATTTCGATCACTCTCCTTTTTGTATATTAATATTGCAAATAAATACAGGAATAGAGGGGTAATAGGTTCCTATATTATTCCGCACTATTTAAAACATTACTAATCTAGGACTTTAAAATTTGTTTTTATTTTATACAATTTAATTTTACTTTGAAAAAAAATTTAAACCGTTCTATAGTGAATGCGAACTATGTGAGGTTTTGCTACATTGATTAAGCGACTATGCAAAATACTGTTTTTCAACAAAAATACCATAGATCATTAGATTATTAAACTTTTCAAATAAGAAAAATTACTTATAATAAAATAGAAATAAATTTGATATTAATTTCATTATATAAACATAATTAATTGAACGTAGTTTTAATTACATTTTAAACATAAATTTAATTAAAGAAAGCACTTAATATTTTTAATTAAAAGAATTAAAAAATATATGAAATTGAGATTCACATTAAACATTTAGAAAGAGAGAAATGATTTTAAAAAATAACATAGATTTATAACACAAGAAATCAACAATTAGTATCTGACTCGGAGTACAGCTGTACTTTAATTTCATCAAGCATTTTTCACGTTTTATTTAATAGGAAAAGCCATAATTTTCCACGAAAACGCGAGCTCATTTTTCTAGTTTATAAAATAGTATATTATGTCTATTTCAGGGAGTAGCCGTTCTGGAGTGGAACGTGAAAAATATGGTAGCATTTGCAGGCAGTAATTATTATAATGCCAGAGAGAGTTTATGGTTTTCATTTAGCAGAAGAAAAAAAAAACAAAACACACTAAAAAAAACAAGTTAAACACAGGGTGAAGCCCTGGAGGGTGGATTTAATAAAAAGTTCCAGAAAATCCACGCCGCATTATCACTTTGCATAATTCACATCATAATTAACGATGTTGCGTAAAAGGTGGCGGAAAGTGCGGGGTTTTATTTTTTAAACGATGTAATCTACCTTCTGTCGGTTCTGGACGGATTTCATATACATAACACATATGTTGAGCTAATTTAACACAGGTAATCTGGTAATCTTCGAAAAATAAGGCATTCCAACACGATTGCTTTGTTGCCGGTTGATTTAATAAAAAAGTTTTTAAACAGTAATATTAATAACAATTTTAAATTGTATTGGTCTTATACCTTCATCTATCAGAATAAATGAAAGTATTAATATTTGAATCGAAGTTAATACTATAGTAGAAATTAATAAAATTATAAAACGGGAGGATTTGGATGAAAAATTATGATAAGAATAGATGGAAACGCTGTAGTTACATAAAAATAACATGGAATCCGGCTTAATAATGGATTGAGCGTTGAAATAAGAGATCTTCAATTATTAATTATATGCCTTCTCGGAGAATATCTTGCTGTTGCTACTGCTGCTGTTGTTGTTGTCTGCACTGTTGCCGTTGTTACTCGTTGGTAACAAAAGGGCCCCAGTTGTGGGATAAACAGACGACCTTTTTCGCACACAGGAAACATGTACAAATGGGCCGTAGGGGAGAAATCCACTTTCGCGTATGGCAGGAACTCGCATCGCTCGCGCTTTTTACCGTGAGGGATTCTCTAGATGGAAATTCTTTGGGAAACTTCTGCCATATAGTCAATAACGAATAAGAGCAGGAAAAAAATCCCATACCAAACCCAACCCATCCTATCCCATCCCACACATATACGCACGTCCCCCAAGAAATGCCTCCAGCCCGAACCGTACTATATAAAATTCTACTTTAAGGCCATCCACTCCACTATCATATGAGGCTTAAAGCGATGACTAGTAATGTTTGCCATAATCCCAGAGAAAATCCCAGTTTCGAATTTTTCTTCGTTATTTTTCTTATTTATTAGCTACTTAAAGCTACATATAAAAGTTACACTTCTGCAAAGTGTTATGACTTTTTGTAACTTCCTTTAGATATTTCTTAATCTTGCCAAAGTCAATTGGAATCGAAAAAACCTAGAAGTCAAAACTAAATTATTAATAAGTTCAATTCAAATATAGTGTTCATCAATAATATATTTCTAAGGGCAGAACATCTTCGGTCGATAGACCTTTAGTCATAGTTGGGATGTTTTAATATTATTTATACTAATAAACATTTATATATTTATATTTTTAAAACAATAATTCACTTATTTTTTATTTCACCCAGTTTATATATTTATAATAATTAAATAAAAAATCAACTGTTACAATGTTTAAATGTATTTTTTATTGATAATTTTTTATAGCTTCAAATAACTATATAACAGATTAGTTTGGATGAATTGGTATGCTTTCATTCCTCCTAATAAATTCCTAATTTTCAAATTACTCTAGTTTTTGTGTTGCAATTTCTAGATAATTATTATTATGAAATTAGTTATCATCATCAAGTATAATATTAGTTGGCTTGTGTGATGTTGATAGATTTGACGTGAAAGATAAATCAAAGTACCAGAAAAAGTAACAATTTATATATACAGTGGAACCTCGCTTAACGAGCACCTCGCATAACGAGAATTTCGCTTAACGAGCAAAATTAATTGTAAGAAAAATGGAACGCATTATCCTATATTACATTATTTTATATGGGGAAAATAGTTTCACAATACGAGTAAAAATCCGGAAATTTTGGAACGGATTATGCTCGTTAAGCGAGGTTCCACTATACAATGGAACCTCGCTTTACACCTAGCTTAATTATCATTTCGCTTAAGGAGCAAAATAAACATAGATATGAAAAACATTAAAAATCGAGACCCAATTATACTTTTTTTTTGACATGGAACGCATTATCCTATTTTACATTAGTTTATATGTGGAAAATTGTTTCACTATACGAGTATTTTATTATAAAGGGTGTCCCTAAAGGGTGTCCCTAAATTAACGCAAGTTTTTCGTCTTGAGATTGTGATTTGGGGTTTACTGCACAAATGGCGGCAAATTTAAATCTTGCGTTAATTTTGGGACATCCATTACGGATAAAAATCCGGAAATTCTAGAACGGATTACGCTCGTTAGGCGAGATTCTACTATACAATAGATGATGTAAGTTATTGTAAAAAAATCATATTATCATAGTTTATAGTCATAATACATGTTCGTTCGAAAATTGAAATTAACTATTAGAAAAAATGTAGTTTTTTTATGATACACTATAAGATCAATAACTCTATATTTTCCACAAACATTCTCATCGTTCTCATGGGATTATAAACCCTCATTTTGTTTGGGGCCTTCGATTCATCGCCCTTAATACGCTCTGCCAATATCAATCATAATAACTTTTCAATACTTCTTTATTATGTTTTATGGAATTATATCACTGTTCTATAAAATAACATCAGAGTAACAATTTGTGTTTTGTGTGTATACATTTTTAATATTGTATACAATTTTATGTATTTTATTCATCTTATATTATAAAATTAATTATAGTATAAAATTAAAATTTTTAAGTTAACATTTAAATAATTATTGTTACAATATTGTAACCAAAAATGATATAAAAGAAAATATATGAAACTAAATTTTATTAGAACTTGCAAATTAGAATATTATTATTTAATTCTTTCATAATTTTAACAATAACATTTGAACCTTTAAGTACGTTATTAATATGAAAAAAAAAGTTTTTTTTATATACATAAACTTTTTTTAAGAAAAGCTGAAAAGAGAGATTAAATGCACCAAATAACCATTCAGGTGATGAAAAAAAAAAATATATGAAAAGAACTTTTTCGAAGCTTATTTAACAAGTTTTTAGGATCGAAACGGGAAGTGATAAAAATTAACACGACGTTCAGCGGTGACATGCGATTGGTGGAAAACTTGCAAATGAAAGTTTTTTATCGCCTCTCGTAACGCGTTGGGACATTAATGTGATGGAAATCGATTCGGGTGCATCTGCGGATGATGGATTATTTTCTTTTTTCCTTTGCCTCCTTTTATGTTTATTCCGCACAGAAAGTGCACGACCAAACACTCGAAATCTTACCCCCATGCATCAATGAATCATCATCATCATCAACGAATCTCACGATAAGAGAACAAGGGAAAAAGCCGTTCGCGATGTTAATCTTATAGAATTTTCTTTCCTCCTGAATATATACAATATTTACTGTTACATTCATGTTGGAACGAAAGAGAAGATTTATTGTAATTATTTTTTATCGGTACTTTTATGTTTAACTTGTACTTCTACTATTTATATTCATTAATAAGTGTAAATCAATTATTAATACATACCTATTGTTAATAACACTTTGCGACTTGATCATAATAAATATAATTTTGTTTAATAAAATATTATATTAAAAAGTTATATAATGAATGATATAGTTTTAATCGCAATAACTGTAAATCTAAAATAAATATATTTATGAGCAAAATATTCAAATTTAACATCACAGAAGATATACAAATAAGAAAATTTTATAGTATACAATTTATTTTTTAATAGTTAAGTAAAAACTTCTGGTTTATGATGTATTAAATGACATTATTTATTGAAAGTTATATTTAGAGTTGATTGAATGTTTTATTTTATCAAAAATTGACAAAATTTAGTATTTCATGTTTAATAAAATATAACAAGATGTTTTGTTATGATCTCGATGAATAAACATTTATTATTCTAGTTTTTAGTTGTATATACTTTACTGATTTTATCATTTACTTTATGATCTGATCAAATCTCTGTGTTTCAAAGTAAAGCATATTTTATATTGCAACTGATGATAGCTTATAGTCGTAAAGTCTTTACTACTACCTTATCAACTGGTAAGGAAAGAAATACGAAAGATATTTATTTAAATACATTTTTATACCGGCAATAACACTTTTTGAAGAACATTTGTTTCTCTGTTTTTTATATTTATATTAATATTAATCATATGTACTATTTATTATGTTATTTCACACATATGTTTGTATGAAGTAATATCTAGAATTATTTATTTATAAATTACACTAGGTCCTCTTTTTATGCGGTTTTGAAGTTATGCGGTTTTTATTTCAAAATGCATTTTTTTAAATAACTATTTTAGGCCATTTTGACATGTTTTGATACAAATTGGCAAACCATTTCATCGAAAAAGATGAATAATTCTGAACGAGCATTCAAGTTTCAACGCGAGCTTCAGAATTGCATTTCTGGATATCAGGAATTGTACAAAAATATAACATTTCAGAAAGAATATAGTAAGACTAATTATTTTTCTGAAATTTAATAAACCCTTTTTTATGCGAGTTTTGGTATATTGCAACTCATTGATTTAGTGTTATGCTTTTTTGTGCGATCTATTTTTATGCGTTTTCCTGTGGAACGTATATACCGCATAAAAAGATAACTTCTATTTTACTTATTTTTAATTTAGCTTTATTACATATTTCATTGTAGTGCTTTTACTTTATCAATAATAATAATATTTTAATATGCAACAAAGATGATCTATTAATTTAATAATATTGATCATATAATAAATATTAATTGTATGATTTAAATTAATTACAGTTGTTATAAAGCATTTATTAAAATACTAATAATATTGTCTATAATTGTAGGAATGAGAAAAAACAAAACTTGAAACCTCGTATGTATTACGATGAACGAAAAGAAAATATCAAATAGGAATAGAAGAAAATAATATGATATGTTTATGTATATAGAAATATTGGACGTGCGCGTGGTTCGCCTCTTGTTAATATGCCAAGCGGATATCGGGGATAATTTAAATGCATAGCTCTGCAAAATTGCAGAGTGCTTTCGGTAGACGAATGCAGTAAAAACTTATCATCCGTGCACTATTAAACATTGAAGCAAATGCATCATTTCAGATAAAATAGTGGTACAAGCATGAAATGAATAGCCAAAAATCGTGCATGTTTGCAATGTGGCAAAAACAGATGGGTAAAATATGAACAACATAGGATTCCCCTCAAATGAATACTAAACAGCTATTTTCCATGATTTATAATATATGAGTTAATATTGTTATTTATGAAGTTAAACTTAAAAAATAACAATCTAGTTGCAAATTTAAAATAATAAAAATTTCCATAATTTAATAACATTATTACAATGAATTATTATTATAGATATACTTTATCCAACTAACTATTATAATATTTGCTAGAACAGCGTTTTTCAACCTCTTTCTGTGCAACACAACATTTTTGATTTGCAAAAAATGTTTATAACATACATATAACTTACTGGAAATTAAAGGGCGCGGAGTTAGAATCCGGACAAAATTGTATATATTTTAATTCAGAGGTGCTAGTTTTGTTCTTAAATAATGTTACGTTATTTTGGACCTTCGTATATTGTGTACATTTTGTCTAAAGTAAGTTTAATTTTTGTTACAGTTCACAGAGGAAAAACTGCAGAAACTGGTAAGTTTTTTTAAATACAATTACAAATTAAATTAGAATAAATGAGCAGTTGCTATGCAAACGATATTTCAAATGATGGTGACCGTGGAACAAATTAAGTTTGTAATTAAACTTAAATAAATTAGATAATACCCCAAACACTTCTCCCTTAATATTCGGTTGCTATAATAAATGATGCGGTCAGAATCCGAATGGTATACATGCGCATACCTGAACTTAGGTTATGAAGATTTATGATTTGAAAATTTTAATTATTTCGAAATCTGGAAAGGCGTATACAGTTCTAAACTTAATAACCACATTTATTAAATGTCCAAGTTGAATTCACTACAAAAAAATAATTGTTTCCATTCAATCATTCTGCTTATTTCATTTCACATTTTGTTATTGTTTTAATTAATGTAATCCTTTGAAAGGAATTTTAATTTATGAATTAATGTTTAATTCTTATTATAATAGAACAATTGGAATTATTTCATAGTATATTATTTTATTTAATATATTACATCTATTAATTTCTCTTAATTAATATAATTATTCAATTTCAAAATTCTGGATTATGTTGTATGTAATTCAATTTATGTAACGAAAGTGACTTAAGTAATTAAAGTACAGGCAACCGTAGTAGCATCAAAGACATATTCAATGTAAAGTAGCCTACATTGCAACGTCTTCAGTAAGAATTATTTATGTCTTCTCATCAGAATTTATCTTCGTGTAATTATTTCGTCCATTTTTATTCCTCGCATCCTCGTATTGCCCACGGCCAGATCCCACCCCTAGTACACCCCTTGGCGTGTAATCATTTCTTAATTACAAATTAAACTTGAAACGCGCTCTTGATTATTACGCGAAATCTCGTCTCGTCGTTTGAAAATAAATTCGCGAAAAGCAGGATGAAGATGATGGTAGGAACGAAAAAAGAAAAAGTAGAGTGAGGGGAAAAGGAAATAAATAACAGATAAATCAACCGGCTTGACGGTACACGGTAAACCGACCCAAGACAGTTCTGCAAATAATAATTATATAAAGAGTATAACGCGAAATTAATTACGGTATCCATTGAATAGAAGTTCCACTTCGCAAGGATCTCAATTAATGTTTTGTGTTTGCTTTATAATTTTAATGCTAATAACACATTTGTATTAATTATACAAATTTGTTTTGCATTACTAAGTTTTATTTAAAGTACAGTTGCATTTCGAATAACAAATAGGATGAGTTCTTTAAGCAAAATTTTGTTTTCAGTAGTAAAATACTATGGCCAGAATTAATAAATAAAAGTTTTATAATGAGTTATTGTATATAACACTGATCACATTAATAACGCTTTTTCCTAAAATAGGATAGTTTTGTTGTTAATTTTATATCGACAGGAACTTCTTTAATTACCTTTTCTTCGTTGCTAACAAGGTTTTTTAAATCTTCCACTAAAATAGCATCATCTTATACATTCACTAAACAACCTAACATCATCTTCATTGACTTGTCGATTCATCTATCTGGATAATTTTATTCTAATTTCTTTGATGCTATTTTCTTATCCTACAACAACTTCTGACCATATTTCGCAACTCCATTTAAGCATTTATTTGTTATTTTTTAAGTTCGTTATATCAAATTTACAAAGTAATATTAGTAATGTTGAAATAGATTTATAAAATGTTACATTATTATTAATAAATATTGCAAATTTTGAGCTAATTCTTGTTCAATAAGTCTAATAACAATAAAAAAAATCATTTGGAAATCAATTTAACTAATGAATAAATGAAGCAAAAGCTATTACAAAGTATACTTGATTGTTTTTACATTGTTATTCCATTTATAACACGAACATTAATATGACAATAATTATTCATATTTTTGACACTAAAGTAAACATATCTTAATGAACTTATTGTAAACTACTAGTTAAGAATGGAGATTTCTCTTAATATTAACACTTAAATATAATTAATATATTGAAATCCACATATAAATTTTATAAATGCATATTTGTCAATAGATTATTTTAATACATGCAAGTAAAAGTAGTACAATGTAAATATTCAATATACAAATTGGGTTTAGATTTGATAATATATGTAATAATAATGTACGTTGTAAGCATAATAAAATAATTAATTCTCAAAGCTTATTTGTATACCTGCAAATCTCTGAATTTATTTTGAGATTAGCAAGGACACCCACCGGTGTTCTAGGTTGTAGATTCCTCTTTACAATTTTTATTCTCTCACAAATGCATTAAGAGATTAATTATGAATTGAGGTAAATATTTGCTGGAAATTAATGAGGATTATGTGTAGCGCGCTCTAATCTGAGCCAGCTTTTTCGTCCGTGCCGACGGTGTAATCCGTTAAGGCAATAGCCGTTAAAATGCGCAATGCAATTAAAATATATATAAATAACGAAAGGCGAGGATTAATTATGAAACGCGCCCCCTATTTATTTATTTCACGGTAAGGGAAAGATCGGAATTGACGTTGGATCGCGTTCCAAAGAAAGGTAAGGGTAGAAAACAGTGGAAAACACACAAAAGAAATGAAAAAAAAAACAATGAGGGAAAAAAAAGTAGAGAGTGAATAAAACCGGAGAGGTGGATGTGTTTTGAGATGGCCAACCGACGGGTATAGTAAAACTTGTTCCACTGGTAGACCTAGATAAAGCAATATAGCTAGTGGTAGTAGCTTCTTCTCTGCGTTCGCATCTCGGATGAAGCTTGCAGTCCACGTAGCTTCAAAAGAATGCATGCAACATATTCTCGAAGGCCCGGAATGGATTTCTGGTCAGGTTTGTAGGGTCGAGAATTCTTTATTGTTTGTTTAGAAAATGCTTGCTGCGTGGAACTCTTCTTACATATCCGAAACCGAAAACACCTCTTCTTTTTCGAGCGGCCACCAAGAAAGAGGTAGACACGTCCTCTCTTTTCCCCCATTTTTTTACTTATTTCTTATTATCTCTTTTTTTCATGTCTCCCTGTTGAATTCTTCCGTTCACAAAACCTATCCGAAATACAAACATTTGATTAACGATAAGATTGTTTCTTTATGGCTGTTGCCATTACGTTGTGTAATTGACTTTGAAGCGGCTCCGCTCGAACAATACTTTGTTTACCAACTGTTTATAGTAGCTATGCTTTGAAGATACCGTTAATTGGCCGAGCCAAAACAAATTGATAAAACTCTAGATTTTCTAATTAATATAATTAGGATTAGCTCTCGTTCGGTTCGTGTTTGCTTTTCATCCCGCTTTTGGGAGAAACACACCTATTTCCACTCACACCATAAACCGATTCTTGCTCAATAAACGGTAATTGAAGATCGTGTGGCGTGGGTTTGATTACATACTTTTTTGTTGTTGTTAATGTTGAGGATATAATATTACAGTTAAGCAGGTGATGGAAAAATTCGGAACAATACGGTCGTTTGGATTCAATCACTATTACCACCTACGGGTCAGTTATATAAGTTAGTAATACCTCTCAGACGATCAGTCCGGAGTCACTATAATCCGGTTTGAAAACTTCAAAACAAATTATTTTTTTATTGACAAAATAAAAATATTACAAAAAGTGCACTTTTGAAGTACTCGATTAGTCCGACTTCAAACAAGGATATTGAATACCATTTTTGTGAATGTTCGTGACTTTGAATTGAATTTACTTATAGTAGTACTAAAAAAATAAACGTCTGATTTTCAATATTGCTTTTAATGCAATATATTGTATATAGGCATTAAACGATAGTTACAGAATAAGTTTGCTTAAATTCATTAACATTTGTATTTAAAAATATTAATTTATTTATTATGTATTCAATTTACATAATTACATCTGATGTGGTAGCTAATAAACTCATAATCTATTCATTTTCATTAATTGATTCTATTTGCATTAATTTATAAATTAACAGAATTATTGAACTAAAATTTTACTTAACTAATTTGACAATTTTTTCGGTATTTTAAAATAGTAAATTCATCTGAATTTTTAAATATATGTATACCTTTAATAAAATAACATTATTCGTGTTTTTAATCAAATAATTTTTAGGTAATAGTGAACAAATTTTGTTCACATTAAGACTTATAAAAATGTAAAAAATAATAAATAATATTGTCTTTTTTTCTACATAAATATTTGTATATCATACTGTATTAGTGAGTGTTATTATAATCATAACGTATCCATCTTTCACTTTGCTTTGCAAATATTCTTAACTACACAATTACATTATATTGTATAGCATAATAAATTGGATGTGTTTTCAATCATAAATGGCACGAACCATCTGTTGATTAAATTATTCTTGCGTTAAATTGGTTACAAGTTATTTTATATATCATAATAATAACAAGTATCAAAGTTTTCGTCAAACACAATTTAATATTTAAAAATAAATATTAAATTAAAAATAATCGTAATTTATTGTCAGAAATATAGATAACATTGTATTCATTGTATTGTAAAGTCAAAATTGAAAAAAACAAATATTAAATCCATGTTTTACACATAATTATATATAGATATCAGTATCAGTAACATTTCTCAAATTATTAATAATATAAACTTTATTCAGTAAAATGATACCTTCTATTACATGTTAAAATATCTTAAGTATTTTTATTGCTAATTAATTATAGTATGATAATAATACGTTTAAAGCAGTAGTATTGATTTCAATTTTATTTCTCTTAGTGTTGAATTCGGATATTGGTGAAAATAGGTTTAGAATTTCAATAATGTTTCATTCAACTTCATAGTGATTGAATATCAATGAGATGCTTATTTTCCCTTTTTAGAATGAACTAATATAATAGGTTCAAGTTACACAAAAAACTTTGACAACTTAATAAAGATTAAATAACACCGGCAGCCCTAAACACAAGCCATTGAAAACCAATCTAATTTTTAATATTTTATTTTAAATGTATCATTAAAATTTAAAACAGTTTTTTTTTGTAATTTTAAATTTATTATTATACAAAGTAACATTTCACTATATATAGTTAATAAGCAATTATTATCATTGGTAATGACTTTCCCAATTATCACAAAAATTGATACTTACATTGTATTATCTCACATTTTACATAGTAAAATTATTTATTGGATAATTAAAATTCAATATGATAAATTGCATTTATATAAGTAATTTCGATGTTCACAAATAGATAGCGTTGTCTGTTTTGAAAGATTTCTGTCAACGTAATGACTTTTTCCTTTTGACATTTGATTTTAGATTACAAACAAATTGCGCGTAATTTTGTTAATTTATAGTCAATTTTCACATGAAGAATAAACATTTTTGACATGTTTTATTTTTTCATTTCCATCAAGACAAGAAAACTGCTGAAGCTTTCAAACAAATATGTGAAGTTTATGGTGTTGATGGTGCATGTCAGAATTAGTTTAAAAAAAATTGTTTATTTAATTGAGATTTTTTTACTCAAAGATGACTAACGTTAGTCAATTTGATCCTGATATGGACTAGAAGGTCTATGATTGTATTCTTGTACAGAAGTAACGGAAAATTCGGGTATTATATTCGTATATAATAAATAATATCTACTAGATTTTTAAAATTTAGTATTTGTTTATATGCGACTATTATAATTAGAAATGTTATTTAATAAACAAAATAAACGAATTAATACAATCAGAAATAAGAAGGTTTATATTTGAAGCAAAGTGTAAATTTCGAAATATATATTTTTAGTTGATTGGTTGTTGTTTTCCGACAGTAATAGAAACCCCTAGTAACTCAATTATGTTCCACGTCTAGCTGTAATTAAAGTTGGACTCTCTTTTCGTTCGGAGATTTGTTTTCAATTAGGAGCGATTCCAGATTTAATTAACTGAGTGCATATTTGCGCGCAAACACAGCATGAGGGAGGTGGATATTGGGAAATGAAATCTTCTGAAAACTGCAGGGTAATTCCGTGAATTGGTAAACCGCAAACGGATGTGTGCCCTTAGAAACATGATTCCTATTTGTTTTCCTTCCACTCCCTCGAATCTTGTCAATCTCATCAAAACAGAAAACGTGGCGTAGTGAAAGAGAGAATAAGGAGATACGGTAAAAGGCTGTCTCTGAGCCAAGGGCCCAGATAAGCATCTCGTTTAAGACATTACCTATTCGAGTTTCTACGGATTTCCACCGCATTTTTATTATTTGTTTGTGCGTCGCCCCACAAGATTACAATAATAATCAGAGCCCATGGAGCAGCAGCTCAATCTTCTTTTACCCAGAAAAAAAGAACAGAAGAAAAGAGCAATGCGTATACGTGTATATATGTATGCCTTGGTGTAAGCAAGGAGCCAGTTTCGTTCTGAGGATGGAAGTTCCACGATGGAACAATCTTTGTGTGTATGAAAGAGAGAGGAAAGATTTAAAGAAAGAAAAACGAAGAGGGACTGAGATATATAAAAAGACAGAAACGAGAGGGCTAAGATTAAATGACCGTTGGAACTGCGTCGTCAGGTGCGTTATTCTGTTATGTTATTACCTGCGGTGAGATACGAGTCACCCTACACGGCAGGTATTTAAAGCATAAAGGTATTCCCAACATCTTAAGAAACGAGCACGAGAAAAGAATATATATATATGAGGAAAATGCGTGGATTTTTTCGAGAGGGTTCGGGGTATGTAACCCCATTATAAATGTGCCACCATTATTATTGTTGAGGGACACGTTTTTACCTTTTACTTGCATCCAAATTGAGCTGCAAATGACACATTTTATGCGTGTGAGCCTTGAATATATCAAGAAGTTAAGAAAAGAAGAAAGAACTTCTTTTTATTGCTAGCCATATACCATTTCCTTTATGTACGCATATTGTTCAGTTGTTACTACCAAATGGAAAATTCATTTAAACTATACCGTGTGAATACGTAATATGGGATTATTATTTATGTATAATCACAAAGAAAATAATCGTATTTCATTTATCAATGTTACTAGAGTTCATTCTTGAAATTACGCATTTAATAGGTTTCTTTTTAGAATCTACCTTTTCACAGCATTGTATCATTAATATTGGATTACTAGATGACTGTTTTATGGTAATCGGAAATAAGTTAATCCATTATACAATTATTCTGTGTAATATTTTTCAAACTATTTGTGTAAATTGACTAAAGAATTTACTGTATACTAAAAAACTAAACCAAAAGTATTTTCATTATTTATTATATAGTATATTTGTATATTATATTGAATAATAAATTGACTAATATATAATTAATTAATTTTAGTGTTTACCTATATTTTTCTTGATTTGTGTAATAGATTTATTTTGGACAACTTATGAATGCTGCATTGTGTTAGAATCTGGCGAACTAGTTACCATTTTTTTGGAAACACTACTCAGAATTCAGAAAATATATACAGCTATACCTTGCATAGTGCGGCATCGATCAGTCCGGTTTGAAAATTTCGATACAAACTAAATAAAAATAATAAAAAAAATAGTACTATTTTTATTGGATGCATTTCGTTCTTGGATTAGTGCAGTTTCAAAACCAAGTGATTATTGGTAGAACTGTATTACCTCCAGTAGCGCGTGAGACCCTAGGCGCCCCCTTATGGACCCTACTAAGAAAATCATAACTTTTTTTTTTGCGATTTGGAGACCCCTTAATTAAAGAGGCCCAAGGCGAGAGCCTCCTGCGCCTATGCGGTAATACGCCATTGACTACCTTATAGTCAAAAGACAACCTGAGAAATATACTATTACCACTATTGTATGAATTAACAAATTTGTATTTGTCTTAATTTGCCAAAATCGAACGCATATGCCCATATTATTTTAAAATTATCATAAATTATTATTACAGCTAGAGTGAAAGGGCGGTCATTAGCTCGATACAATAATTCATATATTTTTTTAAATGTAATTTTATGACTAATGCAATAAATGTTGTTGTTATTATTACAATTATGTGTAAGTTATTTATAAATACGTAATCAGAATATGTGTTTATTCTTAGAAAAGCATACCTCGTAAATTACATTATATAAAGCAGAAATGTTGTGCATTTTGCATAAGTGATTTATCGTTCGATGTAATTTATATCTAGAATAGTAATAAAATGGAATTTTATTCTACACCCTTTGTGCAATATATTATATCTGAATTTATCTTATATTCCAAATGCATATTAATCGGTGCTTATTTCTGAAATATATTAAACTTGTCCAATCTATTGACAATTAACAAGGAAATATTGAATAAGTTTAAAAGTAAAATTTGTATCATTACGAATAATCTCTTATATTAATGTATTAAATCTATAAATATTTTCTAGCTTCATTTTGACTAATTTTAATAGAATTAATCATTCATGTAACTACAATTTTGAATATTAGAAAATTCTCCAATTGATAAGAATCTCCAATATACTTTATGACAATACTTTATCAAAAACTTCTGAAACATCTGCTGAGCAATATATTTTTCAGGTCTTGATTTATATAATAGCATTCCATATTTATGCTAAGATATTTTAATAAAATATATGAACATTATAATTGAATCATAAGTTATATATTTCAACATATTCTATTTATTTTTTTAGTCATTTTATTAGTATATTCTAATACTTATTAATAGAAATAAAATTATACTTTTTTGAGGAATTCACTATATAACCTTAGACCGTTCATGCTCATAAATTGAGTCCCAATCAACAACTATTTATTTAATACATATAATGTCAACAGATAATAGTCAGCATAAATCACATATGGCGTTATTAATGTGCAAATATGCTCATTGGTATACGCTATATTTATGTTTGCGATTTATAGTTAATGCTTAGTTTCTACTTAAGTGCATATTAATTATACCGTAATTTATTAAAAGTCATTAACAATAGGCGAAGGAGTGTTGATTAGCAATACCTAATAGAATAATACCGGAAATAAACTGCAGGCTTGGGATAATCTTCGAAAGAAACAGAATGGTAAATATTAGTTATTACAATAGTTTAAACACAGATGTTGCAAGTAAACTTTATTTAAATATTCCAATTATTTAATTCAACATTATATGTAATTTCTTTGAAAATTTTACTACAATTAAGAGTATTTAATGTAATTTATTTATAATAAAGATATTCATTTTAATTATTGATTGTAATATAAAACCTGATAATATCGTGCAATAAAATTAAATTTTAATCAGTACCAAATTATAATATTCATATTTTTATATCAAATGTAAACATTAATCAAGAATCCAATTACAGGAATAATCGAGGTAATCGAGTCCGCCAATATCCAGTACTGTATGAAATAGTGCGGTTCGAGGACATTATACCAAACAAAATATATTCTAAAAATATATACAATATTATTTTTTTTTCATATATTTTTAGAATTTATTTATATTTTTCTCAATTAAATTTTAGTTTCCTATGATTTTTTTTTAATCGTACTTTATTGAATCTGAATGATTCATTGTATTTATTCTTTTAACTTTAAAATCATTAATAAAATAAGTTGAAGAACAAATTGTTTGTAAATTTATAAATAATTTTAAAATAATTATTTATTTAGTAAATTGAAATTAGATTTTATATGTGAATTATCATAATTACTTGTTATTATAGTGGCAAAAACAATTAGTTTAGAAATAAACAGATGAAGTAATAATTGAAATTATTTTTATTGTATTATTGTAGAATAAAATATAAGAGAAACATTAGGTATAATTTAAAAGTTGCTGCAATTATAGTTGAAATGATTATTACCGACTTTTACTAATTATAACAATTATTCTCCAACTCATGGAAATAATAAACTATTCCAAGACTTATATGATAAGTATTCCAATTTAAAGTTACAACTGCACCATGTATTTTCCTCCCTTTTATTTCGCTTAGCCTGACCGTAAATTATTTAAATCTGTCAATTTAGAATTCCAGGATTTATGAAATGCTATGCTGGAAATTGTTGCATTCCTCTTCTTCGCATCCTCGATTCTTCGTCTACATCCACTTTTTTATCCCTTTTCATCCGGCTCAGTGTATTTTTCTTGTTCGGGAGAGGATGGAAATTTCCATTTGAAATATGTAGATCCAATGTGGATCTCGTGGAGATTCCACACATCGCGTGCGGGCCCTTAATAACGTTACACTTTCCACTTGGCGGCCGTCCTGATGGTGGCGAAATGCAATTACGTAACGTTCCGCGATGCCCGTTCGTTTCAAGAGGCAAGAGGGTAAAACGTTGGTCGGAACGGTGGTATGCCTATTAACCAGCTACTTGTAATAATTGTTATTCGGCGAATAATTAGAGCCGTTTCGCCCGGCTTCCAAATATTGGCCCCTGAGCCCTTATTGTCGCACTACCAGAGTAGAACCTACACTATAACAAGTTTAATGGGAATTTACGTTATTGCGGAACTACTGCCGCCATTCCCCACATTTATTCGTTTCCCAAACATCAGAGGTTGAAGAAAAATTAGATAACTGCAAATTCCATGCTTAAAACGAGTTTCACAACACTAACCTTTCAATTTGTCGAGATTTATTGCACATAATATTAATTAATTGGAGAATTAGTTTCGCGTTGCAAACGAAAATATTTCGGTTTTCGTTCGAAATTTATACGGGCATTTTATGCGGGGATCCCTTATAATTTAATCCCTTTAATATGCATAGTATAATAGGCCAATTTAATGGGAAATGCATTTTGCAGTAAATGTTACCAATTTGCGACTATGTTTTTGTATGGAAGGAAAGGAAAACGGTTTTCCAGCTATAATTTGAGATACGTAAATCAGATTGCTTCATGGATTATTCAATAAATAAATACTAAATACTTATTAAGAACACATAACAATATATGGCTTTTTCGAATTACCAAATATAAACTTCAATTTTAATGAAAATAATGAAGTACATATAGACAATATGGACTTATCCTGTTTATTCTAATTTAGACTTAGATTATTTTGAAGGGATGAAAAACAGATAATTTTAAGCTGATTTTATGTAAAAATTATCTGATATATATTTTAAGTAAACATGTCTATCAGTGAGCCGAACCGGAACAGAACCTAAAACCGAAATTAACCGGAATTTTTAACTGAACCGTAACTGTAACCGGAACGAAAAATGGCTCAATTGAAAAACCGAAATGAAAACCGGACGGTCTATGAATGTCTATCAATGTATAAGAGACATCGATGAAGTCTCTTTGAATACTCCGAATTATTTTTTCAAATAAACAAATACATAATAAACAAATCCGTCTAGTCCGAATTGCGTAGGAATCATCAACATAAATAAAGCCTCAATCACAACCAGTCAACCACCTACTAAAAAGAGAAAATTTAAAGAATAAAGAGCAAGCACAATTGCTACATTTTATTTCATTTATTTATGATACATCACATCCGGATAAAAGACGGATTAAAGGAAGTAGAATGCTTGATATTCTAACAAGAATCTAAAGAAAAATAAACTAATACTTATTTATTACTTATGTTTGTAAAATATTATAATTATGCAAAATTTGAGAAACACTGGTCTAACATATATTCTTCTGGTGACAAAAACATGATCAACATTTCTTTCATAATGTATCAACCTAATATTTGATCACGTCAAATTTTTAATGTGTCTCGAAATGATATATGCCACCTTGATTCAAAGCGAGGAACTGATGATATACTCTCTCAACGGTACTTTTTTTTAAATTATGTTTTTTTATGATATTACTATAAGACAACATAATAATAAATATTATTTACAAAACTTTATATTTCAAATCACACATAGTTTGGATACAGTTTAATGCGCCGAGAAAATGTCTGATATATTAACATAAAGTTCGCCCTGAGATAGATAAATGTTTTGACTTTGGGCTCCGCAAACCTAATAATTTATTTTAATTCCATAGTAACCATCACAATTAAGTTAATCAATTTAAATTTAAAGGTCATGCTCATTTATTTAAAGTAATCATTTGGGATATATTTGGAATTACATTTTTTTGTATAAAAGTGTTGTTTCTTTAAAGGCACTACAAACATTATATCAACTGATTATGTACAGTTAGTCCCATTTCCATTTAAATAAGGACAAACCGTTTCAGCGGCTGGACGAATTGAAGTGTGCATTGCAAACGTTGCTTCTGACCAGCAAGTCAGGTTATTAGCATACCGAGGAAATTCAGCGAAGCTGGAAATAAAAAATTAGAAGATATTACAACATAAACATCTTGGGCAATAACAATATCAGTCGCGGGGTGCGCGGTAATAAAGTTTTAACTGGCATTATTAATAATGGCTGTAAAGTTTTGGGGCCGTGTACTGTAACGTACGTACGTGTGCAGCACGGTTTCGGGTCCTGGAAATTAATTACATCCTCAGCAACATCCATGGATATATGTGCAACCGTTGTAATTTCATGCATTACACGCGTTTATTGTTATTATTATTATTGCTGCTGCAATCTCACTGCTTTGGAAAATAATAGCGGTAAATGTTCGAAAAGGGGGAGAGAACTACCCGATCCGAGTGGAATTAATTATTATTTGCGTTTATGTCAATATTAACTGTGAATTAAACATAATTATAAATTCATTTGCAATGCATTTATACGTATAACTCGAAACACGCTGAATGTATAAAAGGTAATGAATTTGTAGTACTGTCAACACAATTGGAAGCTCGCGATTAGGATTGTTTGTTTCAATCAAATTACCTTGTTGTATATGTGATATTATTTTGTTATATGATGACTTTTACCGAAAGTAAAATATTATGACAGGTACGGATTTATTTCAAGACTTATTTTATTCATTTTTTAAGCAACATTTGCTTGCAGAAATAAGTCCATAATCAGCAAAAGTTAATTAGAAAATGTTTAGATTTTACTTAGAATGAGTTATAAATTAAATTATTTTGTTTTCCTATAAACTCTATAATTCGAATATAAATACTTTTACTTATTTAAAGAGAAAATGATAGAACTATTACAAATTATTGTCGCAGCTCGGGGTAAACTCTTACTACTGTGTATACGTGTATGGTCTGGATGAACAGGAGTCCCTACACGTGTAACTAATTCCAGCAATTTCTCTTTTCAGCGAATTTAATTTTTCACAGGTAAAGCTGAAAATCCGCGATAAGTAGCACTTTTTCCTTTTGTCAACACGCGAGATACAAATGAATTTACATAATGATTCTTTATGAAGCCTGGATGGTCCATCGTCAGAGACACGATAAAGTCTGGTTAAAGTACCTGCGAATATTTCATTCGTCGGCCTGGATTTATAATATAATTTATTTTAAAAATGCACACACGCGTTCATACATAAAAGAACATAAGGAATAAAGGAACTGTATTTTACATTTTAATGTGCACATAAACTGAAACGTTATAGGAATGAATCTTATTTCCCCCAGCGCAAATTTAAATAGTTTTTTTATTGCTTACAAAATAAAGCAAATAGAATATACTATTGCATTAAAGCATTTATTTGAAACTTTTACAATTAATACTAATATTGAGATATTTAATGTAAGCTGTATTTTTATTTTATTTACTTTCCTTAAAAATATATAATAGTATTAGCTTAAGAAAAAAAAAAATACTCATAGTAATCACATATGATCCTTTATCTGGTATTTCCCTTCAAAGCGAATAGAATTTTCGTCTTTTACTAAAGAACAACTCAAATGAGTAAAATCTCATTTTTTAAGTGTTGAAATAAAATTTTCAAAATTAGTGCTGATTGATTGCTGACTGATAATAACGTTTATAATAGGAAACAATTTACACAACTGATTTCATGATAGCTCCAGAAAACTTAAAATATTCTTAATTGTAAGAAACTATATGACATTTCACAGACAGAAACAGACAGGTTTTGTAAAGAGAACTAATTAAATTCATATAAAAATTTATTCAGACAAGAAGATTAATTTATGATGTGAAAAGTCATTATAAAAATATAAATTTTATAAAATATGAAATAGAATAACCACATTTAATCATTGCAAAAAAAAGTTGAAATTTGAAATCTTCTTAAAAATTTAACTTAGAAAACACATATTTTTATGTGATTATAAGTGGATGCTTCATGGAATATCTCATGAGCAAAATCAATGAATATTAAAATTTTCATTTGAACAATTGAATAGGAAGACCGAATCTTATAAATATTTTTTTCAAAACTAACATTTTTCTCCACAATAAGATGTGGTAATCGGAACCTATTGTAACTCTCTGTATCAAATGCATAAACCTATGGAATAAATAAAAGACGACAAAATATTATCAATTCAAAAAGAGCTGAAACAACTAGGCTAAATGACACAATGTACTATGTACATTCTGGCACAATTGACATAAAATATATCAAATTATTATATTAAATATTAAGTCCCAGGATTTTATGATTTTCCATTCCCTAAAGCATCCATTAGTGACTATACTCCAAATTTAAATTAAGTTTGAGAAAGTATGTTTAAAATTCATTATTTATTTATTTGAAAACCTTCATTCAATATGTAGACCAAGGGATTATCAAATAAAACGGTGGTAATTGTATAAATGTATACTCATTTATATAATGACTAATAATTAATTAAATAAACAATCTTTTTTATAAAATAATACGTTCATCCTTTCGGTAAAGCATTCTGTTTTATAACTGACTACCGATTTTCAGCATAAAACTCTAGATGTAGTCTCGACAAACTATTGCGAAGATATTTCATTACTAACTTCTAACGGTTATTATTGTGCTGTACAAGGTGGCAAATAATAGCCTCAAAGATATATTAGATATAATATAAATATTTTATATACAAAGAATAATTTTGACATTATTTTGTCTGCAATGTTATGTATAAGGTTTATAAACTTTCTAAGTTATGGTTTTTACAAAAACAACCATCTTCATAGCTCCACGACTAGGCGTTGTTTATTTATATGATGATGGCATACCCCGATGCAGTATTATGGAAATTTAAAGAAAGGTTTGAGTTGCTTTATCAGCACTAACCAATTCAGATGTACAAGACGAAAAGGAAAATTTACATGAAAATAATGAAATTGACGAAGACATCGAGAAAAAGTCAAATGAGGAGCAGCAAGAAAATGAAAATGATAAACATCAGATATGACAATCTTGGTCATTGGCCAATACAGGCAGGTAAAAAATTAATTATTAATTATTCTGGTCTGAAAGTGTTAATTGTAATATCAATGAGAAAAAATGTTATTTTTGCAATGCATTTGAATTATTGTCAAAACTTTATAAATACAAGTTTGTAAAGGAAGGAGAGTCATTAAAAGAGTATAAATGATGATTTAGAGCTACACATACAATACAATTTTTTGGCGAGGGTTGTTGTCTCGTTGTTATTAATTTTTGGTTTCTGATGCGTATACCCATAAATTCCACCGGGAGATACTTGATTTATAAATGAGCTCCCTGGTCCAGGTATAATCCCTTGGGATTTGATCCGCAGATATGCGCACCGGACCCACATAATTTCCGTATCGATCTGTCAGTCATTAACCAGCACCAAGATAAGCTCACAGCAGTGTACGTGTATTCTCGTGCCTACAATGTGTACAATATATACAATATACATGCATATACGTACACTTAACAGCAGATGCATATGTGGAATAGTGCATGAGCATATATGTTGCAGCAAAGCGAGACCAAACATCATCTAAATATTGTGCGTTAAATATTTAAATGATGTCCCATTTCGAATTCCCTTTGTGATTGCATATACAGCGTTCGATTGTTGCAATTAACATCTAGCCCGCAAATTTGACCGATTCACAATGGATTTCTGCTTAAATTATTTATACAATTTAGTTGCTACGACCGCAAACTCGCTCGACCGGTAAAGGGAGGCTAGGGCCTAGTCGTATGTATGTATATACATGCCTATGGATAGCCTAGGACCAAGGCTCACGGCTGATGGATTGCAATTGAAATTATTAAAATTTCAGCACGTACTCGATTCATAATTATTGTATACTAGACTTCGACCGGATCGGTTCTTTTTTACCGATTATAAATTAATAACATCGCTGCCGGATAAATCTTCATAAACATTAAACATGTTTAATTTTATGGCGCCGTAAATCAAATTGAATATATGACGCGTCCTGTGTAAGCGGTTTTATATTGTATTTTATATCTGTTTCACATATTTATTATTAGTAATATATTTAACAAATATTGATGACTTTACAATTTTAACTTAAATTACATTAAACTAGTTTGTAAATTATTATATTTTTAGGTACATACGATTTTTTTTAAATAATTGCTAATAACTAAAATTTATTACATACATATACAAAGTAGTCTTTCCACCCATTTCATAATAATTATATATATATAACCTAAAGTATTTCTACCCAACACTTCTATTTAGTTTTTATTAGAGTTAGATATAATAGATTATATTTTCGAACAGAAAGTAGACTTCGATCGATTGAAATGGACTAATACATGTTGTAAGTGGACAAATGTAAGTGTTTTCGTATTCATTATTTATTTTCTAGTTAGTATATTTTGGTCGATCGCAATTGAAAATTTTTCATTTCAATCACTTTTAAAGTAGAAAAATAAATCTCAAGAAGAAACAAGTTAGCCGCCACTGGTATATGGTATATCATAATGATGATATTTTAAATAATTTAAAAGAGAAATGCATAAATAAATTATAAATGAAGATAAAATGGGATCTCATACTTACTATCTAATTATTATCCTATTTGATAACATCAGAACCAAATAATTATTAATGTTCAAAATCATATTGCGACTAAATTTACTTATTGTAAATAAAATTAGTACTTTTTATTAAAATATTTACTTTATATAAACCTTTTTTTAATTTTGCACAATGTCCTCTCTAATTCAAGTAATTT
Organism: Nicrophorus vespilloides; assembly: GCF_001412225.1. NCBI lineage: Eukaryota > Metazoa > Arthropoda > Insecta > Coleoptera > Silphidae > Nicrophorus > Nicrophorus vespilloides. Next base: position 640,738 of record NW_017100093.1, on the reverse strand, counting down.
CCCGGAGTTCTGACTAATAAAAAGTCCGAGAAAATACCCACTACTTTGTACATATTTATTCAATTCAAGGTTTGTCTTAACAAGCATTAATTTACACCAGAGTTTCTCAAAATGTTTGGCCCAAAAAATGGGTATATGTAGAAAAACATATCGTCTCGTCTGTCATCAATTTTTTTGTTATATCACTGTTATACATTATACTGTATATGTATATATTACTTTATGTATATATAAAAACTTTTTGCTTGAAAACATGAACTTTAGAAGGATTAAAGTAGATTATATTAGTTAACTTAGTTTACATAATGTTAGACAGGGTTTAGTTAATTTAGATTTTATTGGAGGGTAGGATTATATTGACTTGGGATGGATTATGTTTGTTTTGATAGAAACACAACTTGTATTACCTCAAACTTCTAACCAATGATGTATTTCTCTATTTGAGTTTCAAGCTAAAATAGTTGTTTAACTTTCTCAAATTTATTTATTTATAAACATCCCATAATACATTTGTTTTTGATAAATCAAGAAACACCAATATGTATATGCTCTATGTTCAATTTTACAATTAATCCGAAATTGATTTATTTTACGACTTCTTAATTTTTATTTATACAAACAATATAATAATCTAAACTTAATTTTAAATTATTACGACAGTATAAAGTTTTCATTTTTTTTAATTTCCGGAGTACATGAAAATGATTATTTGCTTCAAAATGAGAAAGCATATCTTAATAAGGGAATATTTTTAAAATAGTGATATTTTAGTTTATTAAAAACCTTCTTCGAGATAGTTACATAATAATTTTAAATGTGATAATAAGCTTATTGAATATATTTGTACAATTTTTGAGATGTTAACCAGGATTAATTAGAATTGTTTATTGTAGCACTTATCCGTTAATAAATTGTATGATCCATGAGATGGCGCTACTGACTAATAATTTATTCATTTGTTGATATTCAATATTCTAATAGATATATCTATGATTTTTTCTTTAAATATTTAGATAAAATACTATGGTCAATAGGTTTGTATTAATTATTTTCTACAATTCAACTTCAACACAATAAAGCAAATTCTGATAAATAAGAATATATAATGAGAAAACAATGAGTTTCTCCTCACTTGTCCCTATCCTTTGTTTAAGTAAATCAATGTAAAATTGTTAGTATTCATAACTGTATTGATATTTTCCTCATTATTATCAACCCATTCAATTCCATCTTTTTAAATTTGTGGTAATGAACGTGCTTTAGAAATATAAATCCTATAGAAATTATTTTATACTTATATTTATTCAGCAGCCTGTATTAATTAAAAAATATAATATCCGTTCTTTTTTTATTGGTAAAGATGTTATGTATTCCATTTATATGTGAATAGAGTCTATATTGGTTTTCCTAGAAATTTATGATTACCTTTTGTACAGTTCTAGTACAGTTCTTGCTGTAATTTCTTACAGTTAATATACCATGATATTAATGTTGATTTTCTCAAGGATTGAAATGAACTGAAAACATTGTATCGTTTTTCTCGTCAATTGTATAAACTAATTTATTTGAATTGTTTTCAAGTTTAAATATTGCTAGTTTCATTAGCAAGATATAGAGTTTCATCTTTTGCTTATTTTCCAAAAAGCAGATGGTAAATTATTCTTAGTATGTTTAAGACAAAGAATATTGGAAAAATTCATAAAAAAATGTTTCACATTCATTTTCACTTTAAAAAATATTAAAAAAATATGTAGACTAATAAAAATAATAATATTTAATAAAGATTTATATGTAAAAAATGTATAAAAATAAGTATTAAGTAATTAAATTATAAATATTTAATGACAACAGTTAACAATGAATTAACGAAGATACAATCGAAATGTCCCTTTTTAAGCTAGTCTAAATAACGTGTATTTATGGACTGAAAATCGATTAGCCTTCAAAGCTTATCTTTCCACATAATAATTCCGATTACATTTCATTGATATATTGTTTTTTGTGTGAACTGAAAGAGCCATAAACAAAATGAGCTTTTTAGAGATATTCCATTTTATGTGTTCCAAACATATATATTTTTTTTGTTGGGGTACACACACAAAGGCTCAACACTCGAATGAATTGAACCAGATTAATGATAGATCGGAATAATTCAATATTTTAAACGATGAGTTAAAAAAAAGTGCAATCTAACATAATAATAACAATACCAATAAATTTTGGTATGCTTTGTTTAAACACACGGTTGTAAATAACGCAGACAATGTATGTAGTTACGTAAAATTGACATAGCTCACATAAAATATGTTTATTACGGTGGGCGCATATGACATAGTTTCAGTGGCCGCTGAAAGCCAGCATTCGTTAATTAAGTTCGGTGGACGGACTGCTGAAAATATGGGCCCTGTGTACGGGTTACGCGCGAAAATGGGGAGCGCCGTTTCATAAATTATCGAGAAGATTGCTAAATTTTGAGTTATTATAAAATACATATGATGCAAGTGAGATTTTAATTAAATTCTAAATAAACAGAACTACACGTTCATGAAAATATTTCTGCATTCTTGAAAATGAACTCGCGATCCTCCTTCTACCGTTCCGACAACATTTCCTAGACGCCAACGCATGGGTAATGAACACAACAAATGCAATTTCAACTAAAGTTCATTTAATTTAATAATCATCAAGTACATCAAGTATTAAGAATGCTTCAGATATTATGATCTGCAATTAAGAAAGTTAATTATTTTAATTTATTATCAATATTCGCAGCATGCACCACTTATTGTTTGACATATAAATATTTGTCATATATACTAACTGATATGAATTCATAACAGCATATTATTATTATTTTTGTAGAGAAGAGGAAACCTTACATAGAGACCACATGTGGAGTCGTGGTACTGTGGGATTCTTACCGCACTAAAACTTGTCCCCTTCTTCGTTAGCATACAGAACCTGTATCACTGTACTACTCTGCGATGCTGATTGTCTTTGCCTGTTTGACACTTTACTTAGATCATGTTCATGCTGGCCTCCACTGCCACTATCCTCGTAGGCCTTCTGCAGCCTCCGCTCGTCTTTTTCTTTACTTAGTAGCACCTCTGATATGTACGCCGCTTCAATATCCCAGCTCTCCGCACTCTTCAGCATTTCACTGATAACATTTTCTGGCTCTAGCAGAACTCCCAATTCTGCCTTCGTGCTTCCTTCCAATCCATCTGCAGCATCTAAAAAGCGTGTACTCAGGGCTGTCGTTCTCCTCACAGTACCTTTCGTCTTCGAATATATCAGTGTTCCTATCATAACCAATAGTTATAGTTATTATACAAGCATTTATATTACTTATCACATGTAATTTGCATACAATATTTAATTATTTACTAATACAGTAAGTCCTCGAAATACACGTTATAGTTCCGATGGTTTCGCGTAAGTCAAAAAATCGCGTAAATATTTTAGTTTTAAAGAATAGATGACCGTAAAATACATCTATATATATTCAATAAAAAATTAACAATTATATGTACAGCAAGACCTCGTTTAGCGCTGCCTCGATTAACGCTGATTTGCTATAACGCGGTTTGCTGGAAACCTTAAAAAAGCTCAAAATTTACCCGGATTCAAATTATGTCAACATTTCATTATAATACGATTATTCTCGAATACGTAGCGCTGTGCTTCCCCAGAATCTATGCTTGTTTGAGATGTAGATAAGCAGGATATTAAGGAGTTACTGTAGGTTTCTGGCGAGGGCCCTACCAACGATAACCTTTAAGAACTGAAAGAACAAGGAATTGGAAAACGCGAAAATAGTGACCAAAAGAACTTGCTACAAATTTTCCTAGAAAATGTTTAGAAACGATAACCTAAACGTTGATCAAATTGTAGCAAATGATCCGAATTTTGACAGGAGTGTAAAAGCTTAATGTAATAAAAGATAAAGAAAGCGACAAATGACTCAAGACAATTTTTTCACTAAAATATGAAAATATCAGAAGAATCTTCATCACAAAAATACACTTAATGTTTCTATGTGCAAGTGTTTGTGTTATATAAAACATATATTATAATGCAAATTACTATAAATACAACTTAAAATTAAAATAAAATTTGTTTATTTTTGGTCGCGTAGTCCCGCTTCCCTGTTCGTTATTTTTCTAAAATGACCAGTTATTGTTTCGTGTAGGGCTCTGTCTTCAGGAACTTACTTATACTAATAGAAATATTTGTTGTAAGAATTGTAAAATTAATTACAATTAAATATATCACTTAGATAATAATATTTACAGTATTTTTGGTAACTATAATATAATTATATAAATACTACTTTTGGTTGTCATGTGAAACAGAAACTTGAAAAAACTAGTATATATTTCGATATTAAATAAAAACGTTTAGGCTTCAATGAACTATCGATGAAAGTTAAATATTGTCATAACAAGGTCAAAAATGTTAATAATTGCGTATAAATTGTTTTACTTTATAAAAATTACTTGAGCCGAATAAATAGAGTATGAAGCACAATGCTCTTGAAGGTATTTTTTTCGGTGTCCTAATTGGACATGGGAGAATCAGTCTGAACTACGAGAGGAGGGCCGTATACATCGCAAAAAAGAATTCCAGTAGGCTGTATTTTTTGCGTCCAGGTAAATTTAATGCTGATTATCAGCCGGATGTAAATATCTGATTACCGGCTGTTCCGGTGGTTGATGGTAAAAAAAATCGTAATGGAGAAGATGTAAAAAAAGAAAGGAACAAAAATAAGGAGAGTATCAAGGTGTGCTTTATTGCGCATACAAATAAAACGACGCAAATCCGCACGAAAATTGTGTTGAGGTCGCATTGGTTAAGGCTATACTTGGACTAGTCACCATTTCAATCTTGGTATGGAGGGAAAGAATTGAAACGGTTGCGGTCGTTCGAGGATTTTTACATTAATTCCGTTCGGCTACGTTGGCCACGACAAACACACTTTTGTCACCGTCTCGAAACTACATTAAGGAAAACCTATCTTTTTGTTTGTCTTTTGTAGGTTTATTTGTTTATAATTGTTGTGTCCACCGTAACACAATGAAACTCACAAATTACCTCAGACAATATACAAAATTATGTCGACGAAAGAGTCGCAAACTCAATCTAATAATAATTTTCTCATTTAATTGTCATAGTTACGTAATAACTAGTTTAGTTCCTTAGATTATACTCACTGATATTCCTAATTACAGAAGGTTATAACAACATCACGTTTACACAAAAGTTACAATTCTTTACAGGAACAAGGTCATTTATGTGATTGGAGTTATTGAGGCAATGTTATCATTATAATCAACGGCAAAGGATGTTAAAGAAAAGTTAATAATTTTGGTGCCTTTACTTTTCTAGTGTCGATATTTAATAATAACTTGTTCCTAACATCCTTGGACCCCTTGGCTTGTGTGCTCGTGTACACCGCATCCCCGATTGGTATGACTATATTGAGATGATCAATTAGTTATATATCGATTAACAAATTAAAAACTTTCTTTTGTGAGAAGGATAAGAAAAATATAACTTAAACAACGCCAAATAGGTACACAGAAAAATGGAAACCAATAATTAAATTTCTATGATAATTACATGTCATTTACCAAGAAACTGATTAAGTAGTTTCTATTACTATTTAAATATATATCAAGCATACTTAAGTGAAGCTTAATACAGATATGTCTCGTTTAGTCCGGTTTTACTTATTATGTAGGTTACACGTTCGCAATCTTAATGATTCACTATTTAAAAGAATTCGAAAATGAAAAGAATACTAGAGACTATTACTGTTACTATAAATTTCAAATTTTCAACGGAATAATTGTGATTAATCAGAATATGCGAGGTATTAATGACTATATAGTAAAACACCAATTAACTTTAATTCGATATAACGCGGTCTACTAATAGCTTAAATCTCTAAATTTACCAATTTACGGTATTTTCAAATGACCTATTTATTATATGTTACTTTGTTTAATGCTGTTTTGTTTTATGCTAAACGAGATCTGCTATACAAAACCTGTGTTACACGTTAGATTTTGTAGGACAGTTAAATATATATATATATGTAACTTAAGTAAACAACGATTTTACTTATCTTATTTAACTCTTTGAAGAACGGTGGTACCACCTTTTGAACATGCTTAGTTATATTTTATCTAGAAAATGTACAGAAAAGAAGAATTACCATTTGGTATTGGTATGTGAAGGGATGAATCTTTATAGGCCATACCAATCGACGTTGATACAATTGAGGAAGTTGTCTGATTCAGTTGTCTAAAAATATTTGGATCTGGAAATTTCTTATAGGTAAATACTTATAAGATTAAATACCTTGACATATTTTATAAAATAGTTTTTATTTCTGTATGAATTAGATTACAAAGTGCAAATAAATACAATATTTTCATACAGAACATCAGTGTAATCATACACTATATAAGAAAATGCCGTGCATTAGAGTTATGGTATTGCGGTTTTAGCAGTCAATGTGTTTAATGTTGATTTGCACATTACATTGATTATCTGCTCACGATGTATTTCAATGAAACAACAACAAACATATATTATTTCTACTGAACACAAAAGAAAAGACAACGGATATTCAGTAATAGATGTAACATTATACTATAATAGAATTGCAATTATTGTATTTAATTATAATTTAAGATTCAACTGTAATATTTTTTTTCTATAAAGACGGAAATATTTATATAATTTTATATCATTAATGAGAAGAAACATAACTCAAATAACATATAATTGGCTAACCTAATTCAATTAATTACGTTCTTGAAAACAGGATCTTAAATAATAGTAGAAAATCGTACATCAGTTGACGAAAACCGGATGAGGCTCTCACTTGAAATATTTCAAATTTATTACATGAACGTTTTGTTTAATTAAGTAGAATAGTTTATTAAATCCCAAAAGACAACAACAACCGGGTGTCATTGAAAGTATACAACATACTTTTTTTTGTTAATGTCGTGAATATAAGTATAAAGAATATATATTTATACTCGTTTTGATATCATTAAACTCCGTGAATGTCTGTTTTTAGCGTGTTGTAATTTAACGCAAAATAATTACGTACGTATTTGACCTTTCGCAATTTACATTCCGCGACAGAGCGACGTTGAAGTTGAAGTTTGTTGACATTCGAGTGAATGAGAGAGTGAGCGAACCAAACGATCATTATTGTTTGTTGCTGCTTGTTTGTGTTGTGGTTGGTGCCTCGCGTTGCGTCGACCATTTTTTCGACTCGGAAACGAAGCGCGCTCGACTGTTAAGCGACAGATATTTACGTAACAATCGCAGGAAGTGTAGAATTATATGAATTTACAACAAAAAAAAACATACTATATGCCTTATATACTTTATCTTATGTATATTGCAAATTACTCATTGTTCAAATAGGGGATTTGTGGAATCTTGTTTCGTTTCCCAGACGATTTACTCGACGCATCTTAAACAAATCACTTCAAGGATTAATTTCGCAGAAGATGAGCAGAAAGAATAACACTCATTGACTCGTTCCATTCTTAATTAATTAATTGTTGAGCATTTTAATTATGTCCATTTGAAACTTAATAGATTGTTATTATTATTTATTCGCGTATTCATTTAACTATTTTTATCTATTAATTGGCAAACATTTCAAGCTTAATTAGTAGCATATTTAGGTCAAATCATCTTATTCAAGAAATTTCAACATAATTGTCCATGTTTTTTTATTTATTTTTTCTTTAATAAAAGATTGAAAATCAATTTAAACTAATTAAATTATATTTTTGTTTGAATTAGTAGAATTGGAAATAGACTTTTTAAACATATTTCGAAAGCAAAAGCAAAAAAAAAACAGTTTATTTTACTAAAGACTTTTTAATTAATGAATTGTATTTTTAATTATGTCAATTTGAAACTTAATGGATTGTTATTAATTTTTATTGGTTTATTCATTAACGTATTGATCTCTAATAAGCTGTAAACATTTCAAGCTAAACTAGTTTAGGTCAATTAAATGTATTTCACTATGATTCAGTGCGATTTTTTTGCTTATATTGTACGTTATTTAGTGATATATTTTAACCTTTCTAATTTAGTCAATTACTCTATTTGTAGTAACTTTGTATCCTATAAAATACTTTATATTATGCAAGATCATTTAGAACTAATGACAAAGTGTAATAATGCATTGAAAAACTTTCCATAATGACTTTATAACTTTTTACCTATCTAAGTGATATAATTTTATTTCTTTGATGGATGGACGATTAATTTATAGATAATAAAAATCATATAATTATTATAAATTAAAAACATATACAGGTATTCCCCGACTTACGAATTAGTTCCAAAGGGTTGTTCGTGAGTCAGGAGAATTAAAAAAAAAATCAAAATATACTTATCTTACCACACTTTATCATAGTTTTTACTAAATTTGAAAAAAATAGATTAAAATAAACAAAATACTTACTTATAAATGCTTTTCAATTTATACATCACAATTATTTAATAAAAAAGGATAAAAGAAACAAAACAAAACAGATAGTACATCTTCCAAACATATTATATTTTATTAAAGAAATTACAACTTTTGTTCGGACAGTTAATTTTTTATCACTATATATCTCCTTGTAACAAATTACAGTATTCTTGCAAAATTCTTTTGTTCGTAAGTCCAGGAGTTTGCAAGTCGGGAGATACCTGTATACCTAATCATGTAGGCTCAATTAAATTTAATATACATTCATGTTCAATTAACACAATGTAAAAAAATGTAGATGCATATTCAAATAGAGCATTAAAAGATACTATATTTATTCAGACCATTTTGATGATTTTAAAAATGAATATTGTATTTCTTTTAATTTCAAATGCTGGTCGGTACATCAATATGTTTAATGAAAAACAGAGATGAGGGTAATAAATAATCTAACTTCTATCACCTGTATATAAGTATATTGAAATCTTTAGGTTACTGATGTTTATTGTTATTTAAAAATAATTTATTGACATATAATGCAGGTGTCTAGAAACAGTATAAAAAAAAGTTAACAAATGTAAAAATTCAAAATTATTTTATATATAATTTAAAATTTTCAAAGAAATCTTTCCTTAATATTAAAAAAAATGTCAATAGTAAGATTATATAAAAAAAAATATTTACTAATATAGGAAAATACGTTTTGCGATTATATATATTAAGTTACAGAAGGGTAATTTTGAGATAAGTTATCATTAGTAACGTATAAATTACCTTCGAATTTGCCGATTTCCCAGAACCTGATGTTTGTATTTGCATAACATTACGAACCGCGCGGTTTCGTAAAGCTTCCAGTAAAGGGCATACATTTTGTGTGTGTATTATGTAAATCGCAGTAGTTAAACTATATTTGTTTGACCACATGCAAAGGAGTTTGATTTTGATGTGAACGGAAATTCGGATCAGAATTCTAAGTGACTATTCCCAAAGCTCTCAAAATCAATGCAGTTCATTAATGTATAAATATGTACATATACGTAATTTGCTTATATAGTTTGGAGTTTGTAATGACAGGATTTAGTTATATAATAAAAAAGTAAAAAGGAGTTGTATTAAACGAATTGCATTAAATTATTTAATATTCTGAAACTACTTGGATATTAAGCGAAGTATAATAGCTTAGTTTATATTCAAATAAAGGTAATTATTAATTTTCCATTCCATCGGGTTTAATTACCATGCTATTGCTTCCGTTATTGCCTCCTCCGCCGTATAAGCTTTACTAAAGATCAATATTTAACTACTAACCTTAAATTTTAACGCGTTTCTATAGGTATTTATAATGTATCTTGCATATATGAGAATGCAGATAGCTACTGTTTTAGTACAAAGTTTATATTTCACTTCACGTTTTTAAAACAAATAGTTTTGAAGTAATCAACTACTATCTCTCATATTAGTAAGTTAACAAAAAACGTACGTAATAATTGTATATGTTTCTCTATTTTTATGCGATAAATTGTAAGTTATTTATAACATTTGATACTGTGCAGTGCATGGTTAAAGTCCTCGATTAATCCGGTTGCAAACAGCCTGGGATAATGACTGAACCGACTACTATCTACTACTTGTAAGTTTTCAGTAGTAATACTCAAATATTAGCAAGATTCAATATAAATGCTAAACGATCGTCCCAAGCTTGATTTTACTATCCTTTTATGATATTGTGTCCATTCTGAACTAGCCCTGAAAGATATTTCTGTTACCATTAGCAATGTCAACTGATAGTATCATGGGTTCCTTACAAGATTCATTAACAAGGTAAAGGTTAATAGTTTTCATGGGATCCCCATTACTTCTACGATGACCTAAGCGAAACTAAGTGTAGAGGGAGTGAGTAGATACATTACATTAAGAGAATTTGAGATGACCGGAAGGAAAAACATGGGGTGCAGAGAATGTCTCACACCGCATCCATTATTGATCTTCCATAGAGTCACACTTTCATCTTATATACAAAAGAAAGCACTATACGTTTGCAATTTAATAAAGAAGATATGAGAGAAAAATAATATTTCAGATATATTCTGTAAATGGTGTCCCATTTTCATTATTGTTCTGTTTTCGATCAATAAAATGCAATAGCTTTTATTGTTCAGATATTTTATTTAATATTTAATAAATTTGATCGCGTTTGCATTCCAGTACATGATATTTTCAAATAAATTATTACTGAAATATTAAAATTCAAAATTAATTACTTAACTTGATGCTAATTCTAATAATTTCTTAATTAAGTGCTTACGTTTTAATGGCATGTAGTATACTCAGGAAATCATTGAAAAATTATATTGCAGTTTCAATAACCAAATTCTACATATTTTTTTTTATAATTTTTCGACATTTTTTCTAGTTTTTATTTTACCAAATTTTGAGGTTACATATGAATTCAATAATTTTAATATACAGGTATCACCCGACTTACAAACTCCCGGACTTACGAACAAAATTCTAAAAGCTCTAACTTGTTTCAAGGAGTTATATAGTGATAAAAAATTAACTGTCCAAACAGAAATTAATAATTTCTTTAATAAAATATAACATTTTTGGAAGATATACTATCTGTTTAGTTACATTTGTTGCTTTTGTCGTTTTTTTATTAATTGTGATATCTACATTGAAAAGTATTTGTAAGTAAGTATTTTGTTTATTTTAATCTATTTTTTCAAATTTATGCAGATAAAATGTGGTAAAATAAGTATATTTTGAAATTTTTAAAAATCCCCTGAGTTACGAACAACCCAACAACGGAACTGGTTCGTAAGTCGGGGGATACCTGTATTTGATCTGGATCTTCTCAATTAGGTTTTTTATTTGTTTTCATTAATTCCATGTTATTTTAATTACAATTAATTTACATTTTCTTGTAGATATTGGAATACGTACTAAAACAATTATTGATATTTTTATTTCAATATTTAAAATTACTCTTGTAAAATTGTTAATATTATTTATATTTCATATAGAGCATTAAATTATATAAAAAAAGATTGCGTTTTTCGGATTGCCATTTCTTGTTCCTTGTTAAGTAATTGACCTAGATCAATGACATTGGAAATATTCTAAATTATATGTACGGAAAAAAAGGGTGACGGTGATTTATGACTCATTGAAATAGCAATACACACATGCGACTATAAAATATTTTTCTCCACGGTAATATTTACTAATGCAACGAGCACTTAATGGATATAGTGTGTAACACGCGTTCGCGGGGGGGATTCCAGCCTGGATGTTGATTGCATTTTCATTACGCAATAATCAAAACGCATTCGGCGATGGGGGTATTATTACAAGCAATTTTAGCGCTAAACCGTGTTTAATGTGATAATAATAATGCCCAGCGCCGGAAAGCCAGCCCTTTGTTCAATTTTACGGTGCGCCCGGTCCAATATTGATTTGTCCGTACGGATTTTATTGAAAATATCAAATTTAATGCCGAACAACAATAATAATAAAATGTTTATTTGCGCGATTAACTCGCTAACAGCGAGCTAGGAATTATTAAAAATGATAATGTTAAAAGGGGTGCACGTATAGCACCATAAAATTGCCAATCCTATTTTATAACATTAAAAATAACAAAATTCTTTTTATTACGGCCATTTCAAAAATGTGTCTATCGCGAATGGCATATTCTAGGTAACAGTAAAACTTTTGCATAAAAATATATTGATTACAGTTGTAAAGAAATGAACAAAATTTTAGCATTTAAACAAATTTATTTTCAAATTAGATCTGCAGCTTCGACTTGCAAAATAAAGTTAATGGACAAACAACAACAAAAATTAATGTCTGCACTTACTTTTGTAATGACCACAATCATTTTTATGAAATTATGTTTACATACCTATCTCATATTATATTGTCTGAGCATTTAACTTGAAAGGTTTCTTAACGCATATCTTTCCAAATTAAGTATTTGATTCTATTCATATATCAGTCTTACTGAAAATTTTAAATTTGGCTCAGAAATCAACATATCTACTTAAGGTTACAAACTAAAATGGAAATACTGGAATAGGAAACTGTACATTTTTCTCAATACAGGAGTAATTATCTTTAAATTGGATCAGCTAATAATGAAAAATTATCTAATATTTTTACAAATACCCTAATATCTATTTTTGTCGTAATATTGTTAATATTCAAACACTTCTTTTATGATTATATAACAAATAATTAGCATTTTATTCAATAACATCATCTATATTTTCGTAACCTATTGATTGGGCCATCTGAATTACTTTATTTCTAATTTTTATTTTATTATTATAGTATTATTTGTAATATAAGTCACTTGGCCCTTTTTCTACCCCCTTTCGATGTTTAATGGCATCCATAAATTTTTATTCGAACCAACTTTTTCGTATCGGATTTTCGTGATACTGGCGACTAAAACCACACTACTACGGCCGCCCGTTATTATAATACAACTTCTGGTCATATTTTGAAATTGCAGATTTCGATATAAAAAAAGCTTCGTTATCACAGGTAACGTTAACCGAGTTATAAATATAAATACTTTTAGTTCATATAGTCGGTATACAACTAGTAATTTTTCAACATTTTTTGTCTTATTTTCTATTTAAAATATTGAATTATAATCGTCTAAATAATAAATATATAAATGTATGCAAAATTTCCAATTTTGAGGCAGAAAGACTGTGAACAGTTCATCGTTTGCATGTTTGCAATAAATTATTATTATCCAATTTTAAATTAAAAAATGCATTAACTGATATCAACAACTCAATCGAAACTAAATATATATTGAAATTGTTATGTTTGATTAAGCATAATATAACTAAATATGAATTGGCAAAATCGCCATTAATATATAATAATAACAAAATATATATCGCAGTTAAATATATCACAAATTATTGTATATGAATAATTTGTGTTTTAACTAGAAAATAATTTGCTTTACTTTGAAATATCCCTCTTATAAAAAATGTTATATCATAAAATATTATTCTTCATACTGATATAAAAATGTTAATAAGAAAATAGAAAAAAATATTTTAACAAAGTCTTATTTGTACGATTATATTTTTTAAAAGTAATGTAAATATTCTCACAAAACATTATTATATCTTGTGCAATAAGACTTTAATCCTTCATAAATGTTGAGAATCCTGCCAATAGCTAGAAGTGAAGGAAAAGAATGGGGTATTTCCGTGTTTCAGAACCGCTTTGTACTCAAGGACTGCAGTCGCATAATCCTTTCAGCCGAGTTACGCGTTCTATATAGTATGAAAACATTTATAGATTTATACAAAAAGTCCTTCTATTTCAATTCATAAGAAATCACTTGTGAGTTGAAGATTCTTGCGGTATGTTTTAAAACCTTGTTTAGGCTGTTGCCGTTTTACATCTGAAATTTACACCAATTACTTTGGTTAAAATAGAATTTTTAATAAATAGTAAAAAGTAATTCATCTAAGTTCACACAAATTGATATTAATTAATTTAATGAAAACTAATAATAATATTTATTACAATATAAATATATTAAAAGTTCCATGTGTTTATTTTGTTTCTACATCAAATTTCCATTCCATTCGACCTTCGTTTTCCTTCAATAAAGATCATCAGACATTGATCAAATATTGTACGATTATTTCAATTTCATCTCACCCCTAAGGCTCAAAAAATATATTTTTTTAATTTTAGTACTTGAACCTGTCTAACCTTTTTTAGGGGCAGTATAAAATTAAAATTCAATGTAATTAAAACATGTTCCAATCAATATCAATATATTATTTGTAAAATGTAGCAAGATTTTTATTCACAATTGAAACATCAGCATAAACAAAATTACTTTTTATATGAAACTGCATTTATATTGACAAATCTTATATATACAATATAGATATTATTCAAACAAAAGCAAACGGTTAGGGTAATTAAACTACTCATTAAGGCAAATGCTAAATTAACTAAAATCAATTATGCATTCAAATTTAGACGATATTTTAATGTGTATTTCTAAACAAATTGCTAACAAATTCACTAACTATAAAAAGCTGATGATAAATAAATATTGAACAGCATAAAATACGGGAAATCATCTCCATTTATTATTTAATTTTTCTAAATTATTTAGATCAGTCCAAGCTAGGCAATAATATTAATGTATTTTATGATATTTGTCATTGAGTAGGAATTTACATCAATGAAGACCATATATTATTTAGTTTTCATTTTTTTGTCCTGTTATTGAATCATACGAAAAGTGTGCCTGGGCCCGCTTTTGTGAGCCCCATCGTATTGTATTTAAATAATAAAATAACCTACTTATCGGGCAGAAATAATAATAAGGAACAGAAAAAGTAATCATCAATCTTCGAGAGTAGTCGCATTGTTTGCGGTTTCTCAGGGAGGACGTGATTAAAATGTCGAAAAATCATTGAATTATATTGGGCGAGGATATCGAATGTTTTGCGCGTCGTCAGCCATTTTCGCCAAATGGAAAATCTCCGGTGAATCATCGCTACGGCGGCGTCGGCGTCCGCCCCAACCCCCGACGCTCAAACACCCACCCCATCCTCCTCTCCGCCACCCCCGTTGCCACGTAGTTTCGTTTGAGTCACCCCTCGCCCTGTTAGCGTTTCCGGGGTGAGTTGGTTCCAGTCGATGCAGGGGTGTCTGCGAATACATTTCTGTTAATCTCTTTTACACGGACTCCAAGCGCACCGAGCATTCAACCGGAAACTTCCCCTCCCGGTATATATTTTTTTTCGCTCTTCTTTCCTCCGGATCAATCCTGACTCCCCCATTCAATATTTCTGCAAAAAAATATTTACCCATATTCAATATGAAGAGAAATAGAAAGGGAGCTCAGCACGGGTATAGACAGACCAAAGATGAATAAATAAAAAAAAAATAACAAAAAGTCTGAAGGAGACGAATACATTTTCCAGGAATTAATATGAAACGTTGATTAAAAAACGTGAGAGGAGAGCCTACTTAGAGTGTCGACGGATTAGTTTCGCACTCCGATTTTAATAAAATCCCGCTACTTCGCGTAATTTCTCCTATATTAAAAATGTTTCAGAACTTCCAAACTCCCATAGATTCATCACAAATATTTGGTCCAAACCTATACGCGACGTACGTGTAGGCCCTTTTACTTCTCCCAGACATATTCAGGCCTATTCCGAGACACAATAAAGCATTTTTAATATGTGACCCTCAAAAAAAGCATTCTTCTTAGGGTGGACGAAATTGAATTGTTCCAGATCTGGAATTCGCCCAAAACAACGCACAGCAACAATGCGGTCTATTTCATTTACATTCAACGCAAAAAAAACAGTAATGAAAACGAAAACAGCAATTCCGAAAACCCAAAATTATTGTTTTGTATTTACAGCTGTCCGAATGATTTATGACAACATTAACAAAATTCGTAATATCTTTAGAATGCATTTCTTTGTTGTTTACTGCGGACTTCTTGAAATAATTTAGTCTATATCCGGCGAGTTATCCATTAGTCACAATAAAATTAAATTCTCTCTGGTTATGCGGCACACGATTTTGCTTGGACTGAAATGATTTCCCTTGTATTTTTTTAATGAATTATTTATGGAGATTCAGGAAAGAAGCGAACCAAGAAGAATGGAATTTTCTGGTAAATTAAAGTTCGAATTGTTTAATTACTATAATTAATAAATCACTCTTAATGACATTTTAATTAATTATTAAATTAATTTCGCGGAACTTTTTGATGCGTTTTATTTGAAACACAGACGTATTTAAATTAAATTAATTCTTGTGGCATGCAGTGTTTATGCATTCTTAAAAGATAATTTAGTAGAAGTTGTTTACTATATATTTCTATACTACCTTATTTTTGTTTTTATTAAATTAATGAAATATAAGTGATAAATTCAGAATTTGGCAGTTATTATAGTGAGTTTTTAGGTTAGTTTCAAAAGTTGGGAAATCTGACTTCAAATTCAGCCTTCTTTATTAGATTGTTCCAAGTTTTCATCTACAATGTCTAGATTATCTTTATTTTAATATTTCAACATTACCAATTCTTTCTTGATTAATATTGATTATTTTTATAGAATTTTAATATTACTCATATTGTTAGTCCTGTTTAAGTAATTAGTAATTACTATTTATTAAAACAATTACTAATGATTTAAATAATTGTAAGTGTTTGATACAAAAGTTACAAAAACTATGTATATTACAGCGTGATTGGACAAAATGAAGTGGGCTACAAATAATAGTAATTTGGGATGGTTTAGAATTATTAAGAAAGCACGAAAGAAATTCCACTCCAATTCTTCTCTTTCTTAATTATGTTCGGAACTTTGCTACTCTCGTTTTCCTCTGCTACAGAAATAATACAAATTAAAGGATCCTGTTTATGGAATGTAACCGTTTCCTTTGATCCTTTTGTGTCCTTCCAAAGATGCGAACGAGTGAACGCACGCCAAGAGCGGTCACATAAAGTGTTCAATTAATGGCAACTTTTCGACAGTTGTTTTGTGTGCAGGTTTTTATATTTATTTTCTTATACACTCTTACGCTATTTTTTTTTCTTTCTCGCTTATTGTTCTGCCCCGTCCTTCCTCTTTCTTATGGTTCACGACCCTGAAAAGGTTCCCGTTCCCCAGGAATTGCGGAAGCGCAGAAAATCTATTGGAACGAAGCATGTTATGGGAACTTATGGTAATAATGGACCCCTATGTGCACACTCAACTGAGCCACCGAACAAAGGAAACACTTGAACTTATGTGTATGTGCGTGTGTGTGAGCGAGCGAGAAATGTTGGCGATGAAAGGTTACGTAATAGGACCGAAACAGAAGATGAAGAAAAAAAAGGAATAATAGAAGAAATAATAATAAATTACGTAGAGGGAACTAATAATTTGAGGAAGTGGCAGGAAGGAAGGAAGAGGAGGTATATTAATGTTATTTGCGAAAATGTTTCGCATATGCATGGGCGCGGGTATTTTATATAATATAAAAGGAATGAGGTCTGTAGTTATTGCCCTCGTGGAGAGTTTGGAATGCCTGTGACACTAACACAATGTAATAATACCACCGAGTCGCATACACATGCACATACGTACAAACACACATTCATATGGGCCCAGGCATTTCACATTCTTAACACATTGCGACTCGTTTCGAACCATTAACTCCGATTATCGGCGTTACTTTTATTTGCCTATACCTACCAGACCGTGCCATGGCCCCTGCACTTTCTTTATTACGCAGACCGCTAAAATCCAACACCATACATTTTGTTCTCTTTCTCTTCAGTTTTCTTTTCGTCGCCTTTCCTACGTTTCCTCTCAATAAATCGGAAATCGAGAGAAAATGATACATTGTTATATAATTGACACGTTTGTGATAACATTGAATCAATTCTTCGATATTTTGAACACATGCCACGATGATGAATTGCGTTCTCACTGAATAACTTACATCATTTAATTTCAAATAGGTTATTATTCAATTACATTTTAATCAAAGTACAATTATCTTATTCAACACAATCCAATTAAAAATCAATTTTAATTATTCTAATAGTATTTATTCTTTCATTTATAATCATTTATACAGTATACAATTTTTAATAATTAATTTGTTTATCAGCAATTTATAAACAAATTTAGTTTATGTTAATCCTTTATGTAAATTAAAATAATGCTATATTCTGTTATTAAGAAATTGTATTATATCAGTCTTTAGTAATTACATAATTTATAAATCTATTTATATAATTTAATTTGGTTAATATGCATTTTTTACACAAGCAACAAATAGAGTAAATTTAAGAATAATGAATTTGTTAATTGATCTTAGTACAATTCATAGAAAAAAGAGGTAACTTTAAATAAAACGTAAATATAATTAATAAATATTAAAGAATATAACTTCATATTTTGTTACTGTAATGTTAGTTTGATGGTCATATAAATTCAAGAATGAATTTACAAAAATACAGTTATTTGTAACACATAGACTGATGGTATGAACTTTATCTAAATAACTTAAAACTAAAAACATTTCTTATAACACAATTTGTCATATTTTATACCCAGATAAATCTCCCATCAGTTTTATAGGCTAACAAAACCAATTACTGCTACTGAAGGCATTACAATTTATATTAAGTCATTAAAAAATGTTAATTATAAACATTAAATTCTATATGATCAATAAAGATCTCAATTAACGATTATTATTAGAACATTAATCAAAATATATTTGAATAAATATTAAAATATTTATTTGTTGTGCGATTAGTTCATTTTATTCACAATTTTAAGAAAAAAAACATCATATTACTTGAATCAGTTAACATTTAACTATTTAACGTTTAATTTGATGTTTTACAAGAAGCCTATTTTATTATATAAAGTTATTCTGTTAGTACACAGTGCGCTGCTGTATCTCAGAAAACAAGCTTAGGATTTCTCGTGACTGCGCATATATGATGACAAAAAAGGGTGAATATTTGTCATGTCTTAAATACTGTCGTTTTATATTTGATTAATGTTGAATTTATAACGAAGAATATAAATATAAACAACAATTTGGTTTTGCTCAAATTTATTTAGATGAGTTAAATTTTAATTAAATAATTATTTACTCATGTCCACAATATTAATTCATATTTTAGTAACAAGCGTTATAACTTACATCAGAAATTTATTTAGAACCATCAACCATAATGGTTTAGAAATTAAACACTTTAAGAATTAACATTTATTTATTGTCCATATAACACACACGTGGGATACATTTGTATCCCATATTAATTACTTTCTTATATTATAGGATTGTTTGATGCCGATAATATATTCTTAGTTGTTTTGGAATTGATACAATCTCAAGTCTATATTACGGCAACAAACACACTATCAACTAACTTTACGCAGGTAAGGGCACTTTGAAGAACATTGGGATACACATGTATCCCGCGCGAGCAATCTGTTATATTCGGGTTAAATTTCAAATTTTGATTGCAAAATAAAAATACTTTGGTTTTTGTTCTATATTTACTATATATCAACATATTTTTACAACAGTCTTAATTAATAGTTCAAGACATATTCAAGACAAACGTATTGAGCAATTACTCGTTCCGCAATAGTAACAGATACGGCTCTTCCACCTATAAAAAGTTACTTAACTTTCGTCATTTGTAAATATTAACGACCCTATGGAGAATAATATATAATTAAAAGCACTAGCTCAGTATTGTTTACCTTAATTAGTTATTAAGTTTATGATATAGACGTGATACACATGTCAAGGTACATACGTGATCTCAATGAAAATGTAGGAAAAAACACGGGCGACAAAACAAAATAAAAAGTGTAGGTCATCGGTGTGCCAAGTACAACGCTGCCGGGCAATCCCCTCGACAGTATGATGTTAATTATACCAGCTCTGAGCACTTAAAAGTCTAATTACACTAAGACCAGCAATAATTTATTAGCCCGCATATTAATAAAATAATAAAGGGAGCGGAGTCGAAATTTTTACGTGCGACACAACGTCCTGTCTGTCTCCTCAAATGCTTAATGCTGTTATTCGTTCATTTAATCATCGTAATTTGATTCAATCAATTATTAATATCGAGTAATCACCGATAATACGCATACGCAGACTATTGTGAACTCTGTATACACTTTAATCTATTTCAATTATAACAGTTAAATTTTGATGGATTAATTGATTGCACATTAATTATTAGAGCTTAAGTTTTCCCTTATATTTTTTAATTGTTAAATAGAAGCTTTACGAAATAAAAATACATTGTAACATTTTTTATACCTAAATCAGATTCTCGATTAGTCCGGTTTCAAACAGTCCGGGATATTTGTGGAACTAATAATACCTCACATAGTCCGGTAACTCACGAGATGTGAGGTATTACTGTGCTTGAACTTACTTATTCGAACACATGGAAATTCATTTTGGATGTTCGAAACCGTACTAATCGAGGATTTTAATAGCGCATAAAATAATAAATTTTGTGTATTAATTTTTTAGAATTTTTTTTTACTCCATGTTAAAATTTAACTCAATTGAAATGAAGTTTGTTTTGAATTTTTCAAACCAGACTACAGTGAATCCGCACTGGTCGAAGCCGCACTATGATAGGTATTACAATACTATTTTTTAACTGTTTGTAACTAACGGAATGTACCTGAATTTAACAACATTTTTTTTTATTCTATTCGTGTTATATGATCCAAATATCGCATTACAATTTACACCGAAATTGAACACACCGAAATAAACGCTCGATGGATTGGAAAATGTACAGTATTATTTTATCAGGCGGTGTACAGGATAAAATTGAAAACAAAAAAAAATGGAAAAATAAACAAAGTGGTTTCGTATCAATTCGAATTTGAAACAATTGATTGCGAAATAGTGGTGCTCGGTGTTTCGGTGTCGGGGCACGAATTACAATTTATTGTAAACGTGTTTATAAATGTACGAACAAGCTCATGGTAAATAGTTTGTTTTAATATAAATGCAAATTAATCACTCACGAGTGAAATATTAAATAGTATTGCGAAAGCCGTTTATCAAAATTGCGTCAGGCGTCCGCGACGCCCCGAAACTTTCTACCATTTTTACCAGTGGGATGGGGGGAAAAAAGGGAACGCAAACATTTCATACTTTGTATACATACATTTTTATGTGCATTCCGAGTGAAATGGAATAGCACAAAGAATGAAGTATGTAACACATGTAAATATAAAATATATTGCATTATATCTAACGTTATACAACAAAGTTATTGTCATTCTTTGCTTGATGCTTTGAGAGATATCAATTACTTATTCTCACCGTTTGATTTATAACGCACTTTTTATTTCTATGTGTTTTATATCAATGTGTTCGATAAATATTACATTTACATAATATAATTTACATCATCATATTATGCAAGTAATGCATATTACAGTAATTCATAATGTCCTGATTAGCATAAGATCTTATAAAATGTATTACATATTTATAATAAATAAACTAATAAGTGTAATTTAAAATACAAATATTAAACAACTTTTAACTGTGGTTTAGTTAGATACTCATTACTTGTCTAATGTCCCAAACGTCTAAAGTTTATTGTTTTTATTTTCACTTTACTATTAAAGTTTTAAATTTTTACTGCTGTACAGAAAAAAACAATAAATTTAACGTTATGTTGTAAGTAAGTGTTATCAGTAGTTAAAACTAAATTTCTGATGTTAGGTTAAAAATCTTCATAAATGATTAAAACCTTTATTCAACAGTTGTGAATTAAATTCGCCAAAAATTATAGAAGAATTAAATTGGGAAGATACAAACAAAGCCATTTACATTTTACAAACAAGTTTGCTATTGAGAAGATTGGACTCAAATTCTACTCTTCTTTATACCCTTAAACAAGTATTGAATGATGACTTTTTTGAATGACAGTAAAAGTATGATATTCAGCAAATATTGTAATTTTTATTATTTCTTCAGTTATTTACTACTACATAAAAATTACGAAGAAATTGTCAATGTAATAAAAAAATCGTTCAAACAATTATATTTTATTCGTTTCTTAATTTTCATAGATTTATATAACAAAATTGAATTTATAACAATATGTGTTCACTGTATTTCTGAATTTATTGTATATTTCCATATTTGTCATTTATAGCTAGAAAATGTATGGTAATCAATCATTTCCTTTTAGTTTTCAATAGAATATTGTTTATAAGTAATCAATTCAATCAGTATAATTACGTGTATTTATTACAACTTTTCAAATGATTTGTTATAATACCATAAAATAAAAGTCTAAGTTTATATCAACAAGGAATCCTGCCTATCAGTTCCAAAAATAAAGTTACTTAAGGTCATAAATAAAACTGTGAATATCAACTTGATATCAACAAACTAAAGTTGTAAAGGTTATCTAGGGAAGAACCCACCAAGAACTGTAAGCCGGAAAGTGACTAAATGTAGGAAGGGACTAGATTAGAAGTACGTGAGCAGGGACAAACCTTGGGGGAAAGTTTATATATAGTATTTGGGAAGACACAATCAAATAAATATGATAATTATTCCAAAATCAAGGTTTATGTTAATGAACTATTTAATTACAAATCACATGTGTCAACAATATAAATTCCTCCGTTTATAGTTATTACTACTTATAATTTTTAACCATAAATAACATTAACTTTTATTTATAATCAGCCCTCATCTCTTTTAACAATTATAAGAAAATATAAGAAAATAATAGCAATATTTTTTGAAAAATATATCTGAAAGTGTTAATAATTTAAGTTTTATATTTAAAATCAATAATTAAATTTATTGAAATAATCATTGAATCATTTATTTATTGTTATGACAAATTATTTCCCAATATTCTATATTTATTCGGTTTCTTTTGGAAGTAAATACTTTTCAAATTGAAATATATATTTTTCTGTATTCCCAAGACTTTTTTATATACATTATGCTTAAGTTATGAAGCGTAATGTATATAAATTAATGCAAATTATAATTAATAATAGTACATGTTTATATCTCACCATTTTTATAGATTGTAAATTATTTCTTTTGTTATGCTTAGTAGATTATTATTACAGGTGTAAATTTATTATTGATAGTTTCATTTATTAAACATTATACAATATGGAAATGTAGCATGATTAAGCATTCAGATTACAATTCCTAAATCATATGTCACAACATGGCTCTAAAGATGATTCCCGATTGCAATTGAAAGTTGTTGCAATAATTCATGAATCAAGCCTACATTATCATTGCAGTCATTACGAATTTGTATTTCAGTATTAGAGAGGATCCGTGATGTGGAAAGAGAAAGTTCACGGAATCATGGCCAGTTTGTTTATTATTACGTATCTTCCCGTTGAATTGCACGGGGAACGACGTAGAAAACAAAAGTTTTAGAAAAAAAAAACTAAAATTTCTAAACCGAAGTTGCAATTACAGTGAAATCAAAACTACCACGAAAACGAATATCAATTTTATAAGAGCGACAGAGAAACATGTATTAGACACGTGAAATTTCGGTATGTTCGAATGAAATTCATTACGTGCTTAGACAAGCGGCAAATCGCTAAATTTATTCACGCAATTAAAAAAATATGCTTTCCGTTTTGGCACCAATTATTTTAATTATTGAATTGAGAGAAATATTAATTTGAAGAAATGGTTACGAAAGAAAAAGTTATTTAAATAAATTATTTAATTTTGCTTGTTAAAATATTAAATTAAATTGATTGCTATTTTAAATATATAAATGAAAATGCTTGCAAAATGTATTTCGAAATTATTTACAAAATATTTACACAATTTTTAACCATATCCAAATAATCTATACAATACTTCGCATAGTATGGCTTCTATCAGTCTGGCTTCGTTATAGATCGGTTTGAAAATTCAAAGCAGACAATGGTTCTTCTTCAATTGTAAATATCTACAAAGATGAAATTTAAGAGTTTGAACTTTGCCGGCTGACGATTTTGCTTTGAAGTTGAAGGTAGCTGGTACTAGCCCTTTCTTATTTTAAAGGTTATAATTCTCAGTAGAAAGTAGTTTTAGGTATACAGTAATACCTCACATAGTCTGATGTCTGAAATAGTCTCATTTTTTTTAATTAAGCAAAATAAATTCTAAAATGTATACAGTCAAGTCTCTTTTTGTGCGATTATTTTGTATGTGAATTAATGTTCTTGATTAGTCCGAAATATTTGATTGAATGATTTGACTAGTTTTAAAAGTACGATACAAAATTATATAGACGTATATACTTAAAATTAAGGATTATTTAATATGTTTATTGCAATCAAGTAATTGTTAAAATTATATTATTAATTGAAGTAAACAGTTTTTCTACTACAATCATTTTTAATAATTTATTAATAAGTAAAATTTGTTCTACATTACAAATTATTCCTATTATACCGTTTTGAATACAAACTACTATTTTGAAAATTGTTTAATTTCATGCATTATAAATATAAGTTTTGTTAAGTAATTTAATATAATATATGTCACTGTGCTTTTTAAACATTTTTTTAAAAATTCAGTATATACATCCAATGAATTTTCAAACAAATGGTTTAAAATCATAAATTTAAATACGTTATTACTTTAAGAAAAGTTTATATGTGATTTTGATATAATTATCATTTTATTTACTTACTTTTAGTTAATCCTATATACAAGATTAATGCCTTAAGGTAGGCTTAGTATGTGATAATGTCATGTCTAACTAAACGAGAGTTTAGCAAACAGGAAATAATACGTGATATTCCGAAGATGTTTTAGTAAGTATTATTTAAAATTATGCGTTACATTCACTTAATAGCATTGAAAACAACAAATACATAATCAAGATAATCATAATACTACTATTCACTAAAAAAAATAACAATTATATGAAACTAAAATTTGATCGGTTCTAGTATTCCGTAATTAATTGAAATAGATTCAAATATTCGATCGGATTCAAACACTTCAAATTGAATAACGAGTGTTTCGCTCTGATATTGATTACACCCTAAACAGAAACTGTGTGTTATATGTGTATGTGTCTGTTGTTTTTTTTTGTTGTTGTTCGTCGCGTCTGTGTCACTCCGCTATTTGCAATTCGAAAAAATTCAATCAGCTTTGGATTCTGTATGCAATTTTTGTTTTGTTGTACTCGTTTGAATTAAATCGCACTCGTGCAAATTGCAACAAACCGTTCGCATTTTCAATCTTTTCTATTTGCTATCGAACGGATACACTACAACTAAATACCGGGCGATTCCAACAAATAAAAAAAACGTATACAGAGAACTAGAAAGAATGGAAAATAATGTTGTCGAATAAATGCAGAATATGCTTTTCGCGGTTCAAAGGAGCATTAATGCAGTTCGGTGCGCATTTAGCCGTGTTCCATTTTGCTGACATACTGCTGATTACGTATGCCCACTCGATGCTTATGCAATAATGTATCGCATATTTTGATTCCGTAACACGCGTATATATTGCAGACGTAATTCCATCTTCGGACACCTCACGTGGATAGGAGCGAATGATCTATAAGGCCATCTATTGTTCAGCAGGAAACTATATTGTAATGCTAGAGTTTTGTTGTTGCAAGTCCATAACAATCGTCGTTGTGCAAGAAAACGTTGTAGACCAGAATGAAAATATGTTAATTTTACTTAATAAAATGTATTTTTTTGTTGGACAGTAATCAGTTTAATTTAATGAAAGTTTTGTTTCATGCTGGTTAAACACCTTGTACGTAACATGTTATTATTTACTATTTATTCAATGTAATCTTGTTAATACATGTAATTCCATGCAATGTACTTAGATGCATTCAACTTCATTTTAAAGATAGTTTACTTGTTTTACAAGTAAACTATCGATTTATTTCTTTCGACAATTAAGTAAAACTTTCATCATTACCATTTAATGTTATATTTTTTGAGCAATAAATTATTATTATAATTAGAAAAGTAAAATTATTATTTTAAATCATCATCCCTTGACCATCGTCCATTTAACCGTCGCCCACTTGTCGCTTACATATATAAAAAACATATAAATAAATATTATGACAACTTTATTTTTACTGTCCGCAGTTGGTGTAAAATTTTAAAAACAAGTTTATTTAATTTGATCAATTAATGAAATCTTGAAAACAATTAGTATTTCTGTTTAGATATAAACTAAATTTACTTTTGTCGCAAAATACAATTGTTTGCCCTTTACAACCTGGTTTATTACAACGCTGTCTCATTTCTTGGATAATTGATTGCATCTAATCTTACATTTTTAGAAGGAAGAGTTATTGCTGGGCCCTTTTTCTTATTTTTGTCATATACCTCTTGAAAAGATAATGAATGTCGTCCTCTTTTCTTAATATTGATCCCTTTTCCTGCATTACATAAGAATTCTGCTATCTGAGTCTGAATTCTAAAAGATTCATTTTGGCGCTTTTTTCTAATGCCAAAGATTCGCAGAAAAATGAAACGGTGATACCATTTTCTTGATCTAATATGGATTTGGTGGTTATGTTATGTAAATTAAAAATCCATGTTTTTATTGCCGGCTGATACACATTAGCAACATAGAAAATAATGTCTAATATCCCTGTAAAAACTCATCAATTAACCAAAAGAACACCAACCAAGAGTACACATATTTAGTACATGCAGTAATTTATAATTATTTACTTACTTCTGAGTTTAGAGCACAAAACTAAAAATATCCCTGCGTAACAACATACAAAAATTGGATATTAACTGTAAGCTACATACTGTTAATTGTTTTTGTTACACTAACAAATTCCAATACGTCATTATATTTTAAGATAAGTATGTACTAAATATGTTTCTGCGAATTTGATACGTTAAGACTACTCATTGTATATGAGTAAAAATTATACTTAATCTTTATGGTAATTTAGTTGTGACACAATCTTGCTTAATAATCAACAATATGTTATAATTATTCAGGTGTAAATAATTTTCTTATTAATAATGTAACAGATGCATTAATTTGTAAAATATATATCATCGCTGACTTGATGTTAATTATAATGGATTCATTACTGGAATGCAAGGTTGTCATATTCTCAAGATCATAAAAATTAATAAGTTTAATCAGTTCTTCAACAATATCACATCATTTAAGGTTTCATTTTTCCTTATTACAGATTATTCGGACGCAGTTGCCTTTTAAAATTATATAATCCTCATTTAACAGATCTAAAATAAAATATGTTGTTGCAACCTGGAACGCTTACTGCAATAGTCATAAATATGTCATCGAGGGCGTAAAGGGAACCTCTTTTATCCTACTATGTGTGTAGAAATGAGCTGTTGGCATGCATTTCCGTACGTTCGTTAAATCTTGAAGAATTGTTTTAGTAAATATTTATTATAACTTCGTTTTTAAACTCAGGTTCATATAATACTCCAATTATGCAAGAGAAATATGCACACATATTTAACAAATACTTAGCATTTTTCCGAACTCTATTTGATATAATTAGTAATTATTAAAAAAAAAACTAAAATAAAATAGATTTATTATAAATTAACAACTTTAAGTAATTGAAACCATACATGATAATAACATACACATTAGAAATAATTAACTTTTGAAATTCTAAGTGATTTATTTGCTAATTATGAATAAAATTATAATATGAAATCCATATAATTATAAAATATCAAATTATATAACAATAAAAATAAAATGCTTTAAATATTATACTTATACATTTAGTTTCTGAAAGGCAATTTAGATTCGTTTTATAAATTCTTAAATAAAACCAAAATAAGTACGGACAATGCACCATTGCCGTTTAAGACCGTAGGAATTTGTGAGAATAAACAGAAAATGTAAATATTGACCTGGAATTACCCACCGTAATCTTTCACACTGCTGAACTGTTACAGTCTTTATTAAACCCATTAATTAGAATAAGTACATTTGCACATACTGTTTCATGCTATTATCATCGTAATTCTAAGTAATTGTATTAAATATTGACACTATACATTAACTGATTGTTGATATAATGTATAGCTGATTGTTTTTTTCATTCCTTTTATAATTATGATTATGAAATTTATTTGTAATAATAATTATTTTTTTATTAAGATTCCTTCTGTGTCCTTCGATCACTATTTAGTGATGTATTTTTTTTAAATATTTTTTTTTATTAACTTTTTTAATTTGTTAAATTTTACTCATTCTTACTAAATATATCAATTTTATTAGACTTAATTACTTACTTATAATTACTTATTTTTTGTCAATGCGTATTTATTTGTTTATATTGTTATTAAATATGTTAGATATTCTATCTGTAAACTGAAGATTTTACTAAAGAAAAATTCATATTATTGACAAATCTGTAGAAACAGAGATTTATTTTTTTTTAATGTTTCTATTTATTCGAGGCTATCAAATATATTGCTGTCACCTGTGTCATTCAAGCATCACAATTGAATTCACTAATTTAACGCATGCATGGATGTAGAACAATGTAAAGAGACGGCATAAACATATTTACCACAGTCTTTGACCTTTCATTTGAATTGTTCATTAACTTCAAAGACGAAGGTCATTCGAGAATTATACTTTAAGATCCATTTCCTCCTCAGTACAGGACAGCTTCCTCTAAAACATGTGATTTGCGATTTGTTTACTCGAAATTGTAATTACGACTAACACGCATTTCCAAATCTTCGCGTTACATTCACTTTAAAAGATATGACGCATCTTTGATATCTCCATTATGTGTTCACACCCTGTGATGTTCTAGGTTTTCGCATCTACTTTTTCGCATGGAGGGTCTTCAACTTCAAAGTACTTTAAAATTGAAAAGATAATAAGTATACGTGACAAAGATAAGTGATTAGATGGCATAGGGTGCATATTTGTTTAGCATATTTCAAATATAGATAAAATATACGTAAATTATTCAAATATGCAAGATATGTGTTATACATTCTCAAGATAAAGCCATTGATAAAATATTACTATAATTTTAGTAATCGAAGTAATCGAAAAATTGTCATTGTATATTTGCAGCTTTTGCAATCAACATAGTTATTGTTTTTCATTATAAAAATGTATTGTTTAAATATATCAATTGCGATATCTTCAATATGCTTTCTTTATCAATTAAAATATGGAAAATTAATTCTAGTGAAAATTTATTCAATTCCCATTAAAGTTGATGACTTTTGTAATTATTTTGTGAACTTTACTCTCAGGTCTATAAAAATCAGTTATTCATAACATTTTTTATCTCCTGCTTAAAAAACTATGAACAAATTTATAAATTATAATTATTCTTAATAATGTTGAATAGATTCAAAAATGTATTTTGATGTTATAATTAATTGGTTCCAGGTATATTTACAAATAAGCTATTGTTTCCAAAAATACTCCAATATAGTTTTTCTAAATATATTAACTTACAACATAATAATTATTGAAATATTATTATAAAACTTCTTGTACTCTATTTCTGAAATGAAACATGTGTCCGGTTTATTATTTCTGAATATTTATCATTCCTCTTTTCCGTTCCGGAAAATTGTCAAATTTCCAAACGGATATTTCAGAATAATAATCATGCACAAAAGACCAATAAATATTTTACACGAAAATACTCGTGTACTAATTTATATCTTCGGAGCGGAGCATAAATATTTTGCAGAGATATTTAATGCGAATGTTTACAAAATTTCGGAATTTCAGCGGAGGCGGTGCGACAACGATGCATATGATGATGGATGAACCGAAGACTATGTTTCTTTTTCGTTCTTGTCCGTAATACCGATACCAGTTGTCAGCAAACGCATGTTGCAAAGATAGATAGAGAGAGAAAAGACGGACGCATGTCTTTTTCGTATGTATGCAATGGCATTCATTCTGTTCGCCGTTTCCAATGTCGACGAGATGAGTGTATAAATGTAGGAGAGGACGACGAGGAGGAGGAGGAGATCGGTGGTTCTGTGACCTAGGTTAACTCCGACGGACTTGCGAGTGTGAATGTATATAAATATATGTGTGTGTGTAAGTTTGTGCGTGCGTATGATACATGCAAACAGACACACGCTCACTCTCACGTACGTCATCCATGCTGTATGTTTAACTGCGTATCTGTGGATGCGTTTCAGATGCATGGCATGGAGTAGGTTCTTTAACGAGCTTTAATTACTGAAATGCTGCGGGCAATTGTCAGACAAGAGCCGTGAGGAATAAAGAGCCAAACAACAAAACCAAAACGATGAGTTGATGATGTTGATGTTGTCGACGATGACGGCTGCCGCTTTGTACCTTGCAGAGGTCCAGGATCAGCCACCGTGCATCATCATCTTCATGATCGTAGAAGATGCTTTTTATTGTTTCGTAGATTCATTAAACTTTCCTTTTTTTATTTCCATAACACTTTTCTCCCTTGGGTGAGCGTATTTTTAACTCTAGCAGACCCTACCTCGTAACGTCCTATTTATAAGTATGCTATGATAACACTGTATGCTATTTTAAATATGATTATAAAATTAAATATAGAGTAAACGTAATTTTACAGTGTAACATGGATTTTTCTAATTACGTAATCATCACATTTTATACAAAAACAATGGACTTTCATATTCATGAAACGGGAATACACAAGGCTTTTAAAATAAAGTTTTATACAATATTAATCCCAAAAGACTAAAATAACAGTAAAGCATTAGATTGTAAAATATAGTAGTGTATTCATTATTCTGAATGAATTGTTTATTTTCTTTCTTAAGAATTATACCTGTTTATATATTTAATTACAAATGTGTACAATGACATACGCTATCAATTTTATGAAAAAATAATAATTATAAGAAAAACATGAACTTCAATCTCAGTGGTTATAAGTGTGGACAAATAAATATGTTAAATAAATAAATCGAACCGTATTTATTTTATGCTGAAAGACAAAATCTAATGTACGACAAAAATATTTTTTATAATATACATATTGTTATATGATTTATTAAACATAAAATAACAATAAATTCGCATGAACTGGATGACCAAATAATAATACATAAAACATTAACTAGGTGTACAATCCATATATGATCGGCTATATTTCAAATATAATATTTCATGAAGTTTTATTGATAGTTAAATTCATAGAAAATACATTTATTCTCTCAACAAAAAGAAACATTTATACATTTATTATTGTTCGTATAGCATTTATAGAATGACAAATAATAAAAGAAGATTAATTTATAGTTTATGAAATATGAAAATTAAAAAATGAATTTCTAATTATAATCAACTTTAATATCTCAGTATTTTCATGCAATTAGACGTTATGAAAGAAAAATAATATTATTAGAATAATACTTAATCACTACATCATAGTAACATGTATTCGTATTTAACAAACTCGTCTCGAATTCAGTCTTAAGTTATTTAGCCGTCAAGTAGATTAATGAAATCTGTCCGTATATTTTTAGATTATTTTTTATTCCTTATAATTACTACTGCTTCTCGCAGCTAATTGGTCTTTCGACGTTAATATTGAATGTAAAATATAAGACCACATCTGACTGGTAATATATAATTTGCGTCTCGTTGATATAATATATATATAAATAAAAACAGTTGAAACGTAAACGGAAAGATGATATCATTTCCTGTCATAATCACAAATACAAAGTGTACACGGAATTTATTTTTAAAAAGTATGCAAAATTGTGAATCACGTCAAACACAATTAAAACAAACAACTTATTACTGTTATTTTTTAAGGCAAAACGAATTCATGATTTTATATATATACAGTCGATTCTGCTTAATCGGGACACCGGTTAATCGGGACAGATAAGCAAATAACAAATGAAACTTCGGATAACTCGCTTAATTGTGACAAATATACTAGTCCCAATGTCTCCCAATTAAGCGAAATTGACTGTACTATGAACTTTAAGAGTCCTATAGATACAGAACTTTTCCACTATTATATATGTAAGGCTTTAAATATTCGTGTAAGTCGTAGAACACGAATAAACAACCTGCAGTATGTTGCTGGATTAACAATTGTACAAATTTCATGACAAACGCTGTATGAAATATATCTATCCTACTGTTCCCCATTACGGAAACCATTAATAAGAGCTATGAATGAATATTGTATGAAACATTTATTTAGAAAATCCGTTTAAAAGCTTCATTTATGAATTCAAATTTATTTTAATAAGCTTAGAATCTTAAACGGTTTGCGGTGAGCATGAATTATGTATGTCCGTCTTTGCCTGTTCAACAAACGTTTTTTTATAATAATAGCTTTATTCAATAATATAGCTAATGAAATTGCATATGCTCTTATGTTTTTTTTACACGTCAATATCATGAGAAATAAATCAAGTGTTGGATAATTTATAAATAAAAAATAAAACAACTCTCTATTGTACATATTTTATGAATTACCTCATAAGTAAAATATTAATATAAAATAATTGAATAATATTGTTGTAATTAAAATATTTTTAGTTTAATATTGCACAATAGATTTTCCTAATTTTAATTAAATAAGTAGAAATGAAGACATAAACTAGTTGTTGTAAAGTGTATTTGCTTTTATTGATTTCCTCAATAATGCATTGGATACAAATCAATCTGCATACAGTAGGCTATTGACCTGAAGTTCATCTACATAGAATTTACATTTTCTGAAGCAAACACGCTTTATATCCAAAATAGTTTCAAAAGTCTGAAATAGATGAGATATTATTCGGTTGAAAGAAATTCTCAATAAAGAAAACACAGTTGCAACAAGTCTGCGTTTAACTTTTTGAAGTTTACTTGGAACGTAAATAGTGCAGTGATTGTGTTAGCTTGTTTACGGTCCAAAAATATATCGTTTTCGACTCTTTAACCAACCGAAAGCCCCTCTTCTCCTTCTGCCTTGTTCAAGCTATGGCTTCTGTTTTTTTCTCTTTCTGTAGAGCAGACATACATTTTCCACAAATATGTTTTTCTTTTTCTGTTGCGTTTTAGCCCGAATCGCATGTGCGATGGATGGACGTGGCGAAGCCAAGAATAGAAAAGACATCTGTGGCAGAAACACCGCGGTGCGTGTCAAGGTTACCAGAGAAGAGTTCGAAACCGAAAGCGTTCCTCCATCCTGTTCTTCGCCGACGATTCTCTCCCATATGCGATTTTACTTTTGAAACATTTGCAGACAGAAAACGAACGCAGACAAGTCTCGAAACAAAACTAAAAAGACAGAAAGAAAAAGGCCGCCGCGAGATTCAAATGCGAAGAAGCCTAATTGACGCTTCGGGAAGGAAAGAAAATTGAAATTACTTTGCAAAAATTTAATTGTAATCATTATTTAAATTGTTCCGAGCCGTTGAAGTAATTTGTAGTTTTCTTGTTGAGCGAGGCAAAAGCAGTCTCGGATGTGAACCTTCTCTTCTCTCATCTCCTATCTTCTTTGCTGTTCTCTTTATTTGTTCTTTCAATAAAAGTCTGGATTCGAAGTCATGACCCCGAGGTTAGAGACGCTAAGTGCAATGCCATCCGAGAGTAAGAAGTAATTAAAAGCAGCCTACTTAATGGGCTCTGATAGAATGCCTTCTTGGCACAGCTGAACTCTCTCGAGAGCCGCCGCATTTTGTAACGCCGATGTGCGAACGTTAATCGAGCATCATCAATTGAAACTATTTTATATTTTTCTTTATTTGTGTTTTCTTTCTTGTAAATAGAAACTGATTGAAAATGATGGAAAGTGAATAAAAGTGTAATCAGCTCGTCGATGGAGATGGAGAAACGCTATTCTTCTCCACGATAACTCACAATACCAGTTCGGGGCGACTGCTCTCTGTGTGTGGGTGAGGTTCTTCTAAGAACTCGCTTCCAAGAAATGAGTCGTAAGTTACAAGTCATAACCCACAGAGAGTGTTGGCCTCCATTTCAAAAGAACGCAAGTGAAAGAAAGATACTATATATATAAAAAAGGAGTATACACGACCAAAAGAAGGAAAATGGAATTTTACCAGTAGAAAACATTTACGCCGCGCCACGTTCATGCAAGATTATTACTTGCACGTTGTACTTTTTTTTTCTTTTCTTTAGCGCACCTCCACCTTCTTCATTTCATGTATTAATATATTTTATTTTATTTTTTAAACAAACGCAATTACGTTTTCTTTTTGCCTTTCCGCCTTCCAGGAAGAATAAATCTCGGATGTTTTCATTTTATGTCAAATTAGTGTTACCGAGAAACCGGATAATGAATTCAAAGGCCTGTTAACCGTTAAAATTTGTCAGAAGGGATCCAAATTTTTTTTTATTACGAAGTAAACATTTAAGAATTCCAAAACAAATTCTAAAGGTACACAGTCACATATTTATCTTTGATCGTAAAAGTTCAGAATTGAGAGAAAGACAACAACAATAAAAAAGGGGAAGGTTGGACGCTGCTGCAGCTCTCGTAAAATTCGATTGTATCCTTTTTGGAACGTTATCGGCCTATTGCCATTTGGGGTCCTAAAGTTCGGCGGAAAAAAAAATGTACACAAACTATGCGTATATATAGGCGCTGAAGAGATGATAACAAAAGGGAGGAGAAACCGATTTGTCAACATGCTGAAAGCAAATTGTGTTTATAATAATATCTTTCAGTTGTATCCCGATCCGATGCAGCGGTATTCACGTTCCATCCATTCTCGTCCCCCCACGGAATTAATATTATTGTATTTCTATATATTATATCCCGAACTGCTGCCATCGCAAAACGTCAATTTATTGCGTTATTCGGACCTAGAATAGATTACCTATTTGCCCAATATTGTTCAATACTAAACGTACATTTTGCGGAGCAGATGCAACATTCTACTTAGTCATAATAAAATATATATCTATTCACTTACTCAAATTCAATATAATTATATTAACATCCAGGTGTGTAATTAAATATGAGATTAATATTAATTAATTAAGTTAATGTGTAAGTGTATAGTGAAACAGTTTTCCCAATATAAACTAATGTAAAATACGAAAGTATAACCTGATCTCGATTTTTCATGATTTTGCTTTTCATGTTTATGGTTATTTTCATTCTTTTGGCTATTTATTCGCAGACATGCAATTGTTATTAAATTTTAAACAAAAAAATCATAAATAATATGTATGAACACAAGTTTGGAAATATGTGTTATCACAAACAAAACTAAGATGCAACTAGAAAGACTATTAACACCAGGTTCTGTTTTCCAAGTCCTATTAACAAAGATAACAAAGAAAATCGAAGATGGTTAAAATATTCAAAAATTAGATAATATGTGTACACAAGTTTTGAAAAGGATGTGGCAGGCGCACAATCAAGTCTTCTCCTCGTTATGCAAAACATCGGCCGTTAAGCGGGTCGTTTTGATACTATTTATTTTACTCGTTAAGCGAAATACTTGTTATACGAGGTGCTTGTTAAGCGACGTTCCACTGTATTTGTTTCTGTAAATTATGACTTTCCCGTGGATATAATTAGATGCGTTAAAATAAAAATCTTTAATTAATTAAGAGTTAATTGTGTCTCTGGCAAAAAAATACAAGTAAAAAAGCATTTTTACTGACGAAAATCCCGACATCTTGTAATAAGATACTGGCAATTACGAGGGAAACCATCTAAGAACAATTTTAAACAACCGTTGCACATCTGTTGATCTACATAACCACATTTTTTGTGTATACAGTTGGTTCTAAGTTTGAACGCGATGAAGCCAAATAATTAAACATTTATATTTATACATTGGCATTAAGAATTGTATGTTGGTCTCGAGTTGTATACTTGGATCATAAATTAGATGGTTTACCGCACCACTGTTTCTTATTTTTCTTTTTACTCATTTCAATACATAATTTCTGAGTTACCACCTGACTTTCAAATTTGAATACTTGAACATAAGTTTATGTTTATGTTATGTACTTATTATTTTACAATCTGCAGTTTAATATAGCAATATAAGATATTAAGTATAAATTAATGGTGCACTCATAATATTTACAAAAGAGACTTTAAAAATTATGTATACTATTATTTTTTAGAATCCATTTTCCTTACAATTATAATTATATTTACTATAAATTATATAAAAATAAAAAGTGTTATATATTAATTTTTAATACAAATGTGCATTCATTACAAAGATGCTCTATATTCTTAATATATATATATTAAAAATATATACAATACGAACTCCCGGATTTACGAACAAAATTCTAAAAGCTCTAACTTGTTACAAGGAGATATATATTGATAAAAAAATTATCTGTCCAACCTAAAATTGATAATTTCCTTAATAAAATATAATATTTTTGTAAGATGTACAATCTGTTTTGTTGCATTTGTTTCTTTTGTTGATTTTTAATAAATAATTGTGATGTCTACATTGAAAAGTATTTGTAAGTATTTTGTTTATTTTAATCTATTTTTCAAATTTATGCAGTCAGTTATACGGAATTTAATATATTTAAAAGTAAAAATCATGATAAATATGTGTGATTTTATTCAAATTCAATTAAATAAAATATTTTAAAAATGATTTATAATAAATTTGGTATTAGTATTTTGAACACACCGATGCCGCCGTCAGTGCCATAAGGAATGCAGACGCACATGTACGGCCACACACGTTGCGAAAAAGATTCCTCGATTAGAATGTAAATTTGAATATAGAAATATTTTGCATCCCAAGCTGCTATTAAAAAAAATATACAACATTAAACACGGAAGGAAACGAAATATATTGAATATTAACATGCGATTATAAATAATTTATAAATTGTTTCCAACAAATATTCAGAAAATAAAAATCTAAATATATATTTTATGTATTCATATATTATTTTTGAACAATATTATCAAATTAAATTTATATATAATCCAGAACAAATGAAATGTTATCAAAATAGATGAAATGACATTACTTTTTTTATTTATTTTGTAGAATATATAACGTATAATGTATTATATAGTACATGGTTATTATTTGTATGTATCTACTGTTTATTCCAATTATTTGGGAATTTTAAAAATAGGATTTCTTGTATTTATTCAGCATAAATAATTCAAAGAATGCATAAGATGAGTGAGTTCCTGCAAGTAACAAGTTTTTTTGTTAACGTTGTTCATTTAAAGCAGATTGACAATATTTTAATGATGAAATTCCGTAGACCGAGTGCGAGCAAATTGGGTTTTATGTGGCCGTCAGCACGGACATGCAACAACAAGAAGATGATGAAGAAGGAAAAAAAATAACACGAGAAGTTGAGAAGAGAGGTGAAGTCTATCAAAGCAGTTTTATTAAGGCTTCTGGAGGCTGGCGATGTCTAGCTGATGAGGATGTATATTTTCGAAGAGCACATGTGTTTATCCCTCCATCCGGTTTTTCGAGAACAAACCGAGTTCCTGTACGTGCGTCTGCCTCCTCCTCAAACAGAGTGCATCCAGCCACTCTTAAGATATTCAACGGCATGTTTATATTTGCCACCAAATGCCTTCGACGAATTCTGTTTATCAGCGGTCGAGGCCTTGTAAAGTGCTTCTGATAATGAAATAAATCAAAAGCTCTCTCCAAAGAAAGAGCCTCTTCTATTCATTCCTTCCTTCTCCAATTCATGTGTGTATTTATTTTTTCCAAGTTGTAATAGATCGAATTAAAAATAGCTTCGTCTTCGTGCTGGAGAGATCCGTGCAATAGTTTCTCGGACTCCAGTTCGTACGACAATATGACATTTATTTCAATTAGAGTAATGAACGTTGCGGTCCAACAACAATCGAAGTCTAAACTGGCAATTTTCACTTTCTCACAGACAAAGAGACACACTGCTAAATAATTTAATTCGCTTATGTGGAAATAATGAATATGTATTATACATTTTGTACGTTTTGTTTTCTCGGTTCAAAGTAAAGCAACATAATTACAGGTATCGTAGGTCCCACGAACGTAGTGGAGAAGAGTGCATCGAACGGGTGCATTCAGTGACCTAGACATACGGAATGTTCCTTCTCTAACCACATACACACACTACTACTCACTTGTTCCTCCTCGGACTCACTCATACACACATGCACTTGCGATTCCATGCACTCGGATCACATTATAATTTCTTTATTACATCTTTATATATTTGCAATATATCGTTGAAAGTACTTTCATTTGATAGTTTTTAAATGTTCCACAATGGGATTATTTTTAATGTTGACTTCCCACTAATTTTCTATAATTGACTTAAAACTCTTTTTTTAAATTTTATCTTTAAAATAATAAAAGATAACATATAGTAAGCATAGTAAATATTGTCCATTTTCATCTTAATAAATCTGATAAGTTATAAGATACGTCAAAGTATACTTCATTGTGCAACATTAGACTCAATTTATAATAGATCAAAACTTACTTGATGAATCTTCTCAAAGATTAATTTGTGGATTATAACATAGTAGTATAATATATCAACAAGTTTAAAAAAATTCCTATTCAAATTCAAATAGATTATTAATGAATGGAACAAATTCATGTG
Organism: Nicrophorus vespilloides; assembly: GCF_001412225.1. Taxonomy (NCBI): domain Eukaryota; kingdom Metazoa; phylum Arthropoda; class Insecta; order Coleoptera; family Silphidae; genus Nicrophorus; species Nicrophorus vespilloides. The sequence goes on along the minus strand of NW_017100093.1, from coordinate 602,049 downwards.
TTATACTTTCAAATTTATTGCATTTCCCAAATTCGATAATTTTGTATATTTGTTATTTTATACTTGTATATTATTAATGAATTTGATCAATTTTTTATAAATTCAAATTGGTATTTTCTTTACTTACTCTTCTGTTGGCTTAAAAAACTGTCTGTCATTTTTTTTGATTTTCTTGATATTGTAATTAATACTTTGTCAAAAATCTTAAACTGATTCCAGAAATATGGTCATATTCTGCCTGGAGCGATACTTATTGAGTAACAATACAGAATTTTAGAAAGTGCTTCTAAATTATCTTGTTCATTTCAGTTTATTATAGATAAGAGATTCTCCCCCAGGGGGGTTGCAGAAAAATTGATGACAGATGGGACTGTATGTTTTTCTACACGTGCCCATTCTTCGGGGGTTCTTTAAATTTTTTTAGTGCAAAAGATGGTCGCAGACTAAAAAGTTTGAGAACCATTGTTTTAGATTACATTCAATCATTTCTGAATGTATTTAAATGAAGAATTGACATGCAATAGCGATTCCATAAGTTTATGGATATGTCTTTTATGTACAGATGTTTCTGTATAGAAAGTTTGAATAATATGAGCAAATTAATCTGCAAATATATTTTCCTTTTTTACATCTTGCTCACTTACCATGTGTTTGTCCGATTGCTGGAATAGCGATAACCGGCATTGCAATATCCGAGATCTCAATTTCAGATTGATTGTGTAACGGCGTGGGTCGCGATTGTGCAACAAAATGTGAAAATTAAACGAACAATGCAATCGCGAAATTATTAATAATTGTTTGGCGGCACAGATGAAAATGGCCGTTTGTATTCTTCCATTAGCGATGTATTGCAAATTGGGGGCGATTTCGATTTGAGATAGATCCCCAAACAAAACGGAATAGAATGCAAAAGCAACAAAATATAAATATATTTGTATATATGCAGAAACGCAGGGACACGGCTCAACAGCGGTCCCCGAATCGGGAATAAATTGGATTATGTAATAGCATGCATGCGGAAAATTAATTTAAACAGTAGCGATGTTCAGTCATTGTACACCGACATGCATTTGTGTGTATTTTAGTGTTCGGTTAAATGTATATGTCCGCACACAAATATATAAATGTACTCAATACTATATAGCAGCGGTTGCCAAAGTGGTGGTCCGCGGACCACTAGTGGTCCGCGAGAAAATTTTGCTGGTCCGCAGAAAAATGTGGAATATACTTACTCATCATTTTAAGTTATGTTTTAAGATGCATTAAAACATGATTCAATTCATAACAATACGTGACAAGTTATAAAAACTTCTGTCGTATACTGTACACACTGGCAATTTTTTTTTTATAAATATATTTAACACTTAAAAAATCCTATTAGTGGTCCGCGGGATTTAAATTATGAATTAACTGGTCCGTGAGGTCAAAAAGTTTGGCAACCGCTGCTATATAGTATGTATGGTTACCGGTATAATGATTTTTTTGTCAAAGGAATGGATTATCATCATTTGACCGTAAATATTTGCATTTATTGCCTCCATTTCCGTTCATCTACTCCAAATACAGCTCATTCGTGATTGGGATTTGTAATTGAATTACACTCGCAGAATGGATTGGCAAATATTAGAAACCTTTGACATGGTCGCGCACTCGTGTGTAGTGGGATTAATAGTTGATATCATTCCAGTACAGTCATACCTCGATTAACTTATACGATGCGTTCCACAACATAACTTCGTTAAGCGGAACTTTGTTCTCAGAGGTGAGGAAATTACTATAGCCAGAATACTTCCTAAAGAAAAATGAATGCTTTTTGTCGAAAAGTTTTATTAAATAAACTGTCAACTTACATACAAAGTAACACCACATTTCAAAATATGATATATTTTCATTTAACAATTGTATTCAACCCTGATGACTTCAAAATAATAGTTTTTCAAAGTCATTTAAGCAAGGTGCAATAATTATTAATTTGATAGTTGCTAACAAAGTTTTCATCCACTGACAAATAATCATCTTCTGCAATCAATAAGGTTGTAACATTATCTTCATTTTTGAACCTATTCATTGAGTCACCAGGATAACGTATGGTTGTCAGTCATTGGCCCTAAGGAATATTTTGTATGTTAGTTGAAAGGTAAAGTTAACTGTGTCTATTTATATATCATTTTTATGATACAATTTTTGTAATTTACTTGTATTACTGATAACATCTTTATTAAAACGCATTAATGTAACTGGAAAGAGAGGGCTATTGGGGTTCATCAGTTAATTTACAAAAAGTTAAACAGTATGTAACATATGCATTGCTTGTATGGTGTTAAGATTAGTGAAACTTTTTAACATACAACTTTTTGAAATAATTAATATATTAATATTATAATATGCATAGCTAATATCCTTCTTTCGTTCAGAAAAACTATACATCATAAATCTAAAAATCGCAGTTATTATTTTATCTTTCATAACGCTATTATTTATTTGCATGGGATTAGTTATGTAAGAAGTGTCCCATGATTTCACATATAATTCCTAATACGTTTAAATTATTTTACATTAAAATGAATACATTTACTCAGTGGAATTTTTTTATTCATATTCTAAAGGAACGATTCATGGTGAGGTTCAAATTACATATGGAATATAACTTAGAAAATTTTATGTCTTTATTGAACTTTGCCAAATCCAGGAAGTATGAACAGCATTAACACAAGTACACAATAATGTTTATACTTTGTATACCAAACCTCTACATATGTAAATGCTAATTTCGTTAGTTTAAAGTAACGTGAGAAGAACATATTTTTGAATTCATCTGAATGAAACACGTTTATATAGGAATGCATTCCAAACAAATGAAAACTTTATAGAAAATCAATAATTACATCATTATAGTAATACATTTCAATTAATAATATTTCATTTCGACAACTTTCAATAAATTTTAAATGCTGATAAATAATACAGAAACTAATTATGGACAATTAAACGGAAATTATTTATCATAAAATTGTATTGCATTTAATTGAAATATCTTACACCAGAGCGACATTTTTCATCTAATTTTCTTAATGTTGTTTAAAACCGGAGTAATCGAGAACTTTAAAACTAAATTTAGTTTCAAACCGTACTTTAGTGAATCTACATCGATTGAAGCCGCACTAAGTGAAGTACTGCTGTATTTAATAGCTATTTTTAATATTCTCATACCAATTTACAGGTACATTAAACAAAGTAGAAAGTATCTTAGATTTACAGGTGCTTGTAACAATAAACATCTTTGGAGACATAAGGAATTTTCAAACTTATTTATTTCTTTCCACTCGATAATTTATTTGTAATATTATCAAGTTATTTGAATAATACAGATTATCTTAGTGCAATTTATAACAATGGCCATGTAATGTAATGCAGTTCATATCTGATCAAATAATTTATAGACTGAATATATTTTAATTAAGCGTAAAACATACTTTTTTCTATGTAATAAGGTGTCATTACTTGCGATTAAGATTAATTGATTTATAATACTTCAACACCCACGCAATCAATATAATAAGTTGCAAGAGAATTGTTTGCAATCTGTATCCTAAGAAGATGAAATATATTTGTATTTGCATACTACAAATTAGTGGTTAATTAAATTTACATGCAACTGATCACTGGGCATTATTAATGTTCTGCAAAGCTCATTTAAATTATTTATACATCTACTGAAGTTTCAAACATATAATTAATAATACAGGTTACATGATATAAACAAATTATTAAATAAAAAATGTTGTGAATCAAAAACAAATAAACATACATGAAACATATTTATATAATCGTCATAAAATAGATTTAATTATTTTATTTTACAACAGAAAATCGATTACTTACAATTAAATTACAGTTATTTACTACAAATATATTAAAATTATTCATTAAAAGTTCCACATTAAGAAACAACAGATAATTTTGTATCTTATAATGCAAGTAAACCAAACTATTTTTTGTATCGGTTAATAATGAATATTACAAATGTTTTGCAACAGTATACAACTGCAACTGTTTTATGGAGCAGTCAAGCAGTATCAAATTAAAAACAGATTAAGGTTGAGGTTTACTGGGCAGATGTTAAATTTCGGATGAGTACATCTCAAGAACCAACCAACCGCAATTAATAGAAATGGAAGCATTGGAAAACGGCAAACCTCGTCTCGTGCCAGTAATAATTTATTCCCTTTATGTTTACAACATAGCGAAAACTCGATAGTTGCAATGTTTCTGAAAAGAACAAGCAACTGGCGGTTTTGTGCATGTGGAGGATACAAGATACAAAACAATGAAAATCCGCATCCCATCGATGTACAACCGTCCCACACCGCTAAGCTTTTCCATTTCTCGATTAATTGCTGACACTTAATGAAAAAGACATGACAGTGTGTCTTCCAATAAATATTCTATTCGTGATTATATATCAAATTTTGAAATGTATACTACGAGCAGTATTAATCGATTTAACCTAAGCATCATTAATAATTGGATAATGTTTAATACATGATTACATTTAAGACTATTAATAACGTTTGGTAATTAACAATCCGCTTAGTTTAGTAGTCGTTAATATGTAAACCTGTTCTTAACAGATTTATTGGTGATTTAATTCAATTCGCTCTTACCAGAACCTCCATAATATTGTAATTTTTGATTAAATAAAATTATTACAAAACATTCATAAATATTAAAAAAAAAATATATATATTGAACAAGGAGATGATTGAAAATGCTCCACTGCGGTTTATGCACTTAACCTAATTTTTTAAAATATACTTTTAAAAGCGTACTCTGAATTTAGATAAAATTCCTATGCAAATATGTATAAATATTCAAAACCCGTATGTTTTTTGTGCAAAAAGTGCAAAGAATACTAAATACATAATTTTATTCGTTCGCTGTAGTAGAATCATACATATTTGCGTATATTTAGCATAATTTAAATATGTTATGGTCAAAATGGTACAAAGGTAATTGAAATGAATAGAACTTGGCCTATTACTGATATTTAATTTGAATAATAAATTGAACTTGAAGGGTTCATGATAATAATTGTAATTTATATATTTTACTAGAATATTAAATAGAATATTTATTGGAATTTATTTTTTAAATATATTTATATTACTGTTACTTAGATGTTTATGAATCAACCTTCTATAATAAGTTAGCTATCTTATTTATAATATTACATAACATTTTCAAGGTTCATCATTCAAAATGTTGGAAATAATTGTGCTAAAATGTTTTCTATTACATTTATTTGTTATAGACCAAAAAATAAATGCGAAAAGATTAGATAATAATAAGAAATTAATTAATTATATTATCAGATTTGCAAAATTTAGACATATAAGATGTCCCTAGTTTCAATGCAAATATTTTTTGATGTTGTTTCTAACATATATCTTAGCAGAATTGCTATTAAATTATTAAATATAATGAAGTAGAAAGTGAGCCAGTTCTGAGAAATATGGCAATATTTTGATGCTCTTTTGAAGTTTTACCTGCAAACACATTGTTTGTGCTTTTAAGAATATATAGGCAATATATAGAGAAGGTAGTAGCAAACAGTAAGTATTTTCACCATAGTGACAAGACACAGACAGTGTCGAGTCACGTAATTACGGTAAAAAGAGATTTCACGGGTGCATTATGTAAACGTACTGGAGAGGCATTTCGAAACGGTCAGTGTCAAGTGCTTTGGAGATTTTGGAGGCTGCACATTAACGGACCACCCCTAAAGCGAACCATCCTGTTTATGCATCAACACGGGATAGAAAGAATAGCCGAGGACAACAAGAAAATGAAGGGGGCAAAAAAAATGCAATGAAATTTAATATCAGGGCAGAAACTTTAAACGTTATATGGAATAAAAATAAAACTCAATACGGGTATTGTCCAAATTAGTTTCAATTAACATCTTTGAAACTCTAGTAGTTCACTGTTATGCACTGTTTTAGTTCACTCTCGTTTTCGTTCTCTCTTTTTGTTTTTCCTTCTCTCTCTATCTCTCAGTTTATTTTCTTTGTTCGTTAGCTCTGCGGCGATTATACCATGAGAACTTTCTCCGGTTCATTTTGGCTCGTAAATCGGGTTACGCAATCGGGGCCTAAGCAATGTCAGTTTTATTTATTTATTTCTTTCGTTTTATTTTATTTTCATTTTTTGTTTATTTCTGTGTATCGTTTTATGCGAATACACAATATCAATGCGAGCGAGGCGAAAGTTTTATGCAAACGTGAAAGTACCAATATGTGGAGTACCCACCTTATGTCTATGCTTTACGTTATGTGGATAACTATAACAAGGCTATGCATAACTTAACCAATGCGACAATTTTTACGCACACTTAGCAATATCATTGAATCGCGATCAAATTTTACACTTAGCAACTACGACATAACCTTTCGACATGATTGTGTGTTTTTTTTTTCATTACGGAATTCTTAACATAAATAGCAATTAGCGTAATTAATAACGCTGCTTAATATTATGCCTTTCATATAAATAAAATAACATTAATAAATACTTTATAGAATAACAACTACTAGCTTTTGCTTAGACCTACGGGGTGTTAGATTAGCGCTGCTTCTTGCATTAGCCTCATTGTATGTTTATTGCTCTACTAATTCTTAGGAAATGCTGGTTTAATTGGATTAGAGGATGTAGTCTTCGTAATCTAATTCCTGTTCCTACTGTTATTCGAGGCGTCTAATTCGGTTTCCTTAAATGGCTTTCTTCTCTCGATTCACAGTTTCGTGCTCATTGGATTCACCCGAGATTTTTAGTGATCGTATACTTTTAATTGATATTTCGTAACGTGACCTCCTTCGATCTTCACTTTCAATTTCCTTTCTTGCCATTATACAATAATATCCTGGACATCTCCGCTTTATCGCCTTTCTAATGCAATTTACCGGAGACCTCTTCATTCCCATCCTTTCCATATTTCAGTACAAATAATACATATTCAAATAAACAAATGTATAATAACTTTGTATTTTCTACTTATCAAATCATTTAAAGAGAAATTTCTAAAAATATATTGATATTAAATATATAAAAAAACAAATATTTTCTAATATAATTATGAAAATATCTTTGTTCCAATGAATGTTGTCTACATATTTCGTTTTACATAAATAAAATTCACACATAATTTGTATAAGAATTTCCTAACAAAACATAATCTTTTAATAAAAACAAACAATGTAGACAAAGCTGTACGTGAGCTTGTTCGGTAATTAATTTTTTTTTTTCGTACGCTAGTTTTTTGCAGTCTGAAAAGAGTACATGACACTTGATATTTTATGGTATATATACAAATTGATACAATACTAAATTATCTCCGTTCTCTAATATTGACATTATATTAATTCTAAGATAGAAATGGGTACTTCTTCCATCCAAGTAACTCTTGTGGGCTGAGTAAACAGCAACTCACATCTTGCATCATTTTTAATAAAATTTAGCTTAAAAATGTATTGTTTATGAAATACAAGTTTCAATGGTTTTACTCATTAATGATTTCCGCACAAGTAGTAAATTTGAAACAAATAATCCAGATCATTCGATATGTTTAATATTCGATTAGGAAATTGTTTATAAATGCTGTATAGAAGTATGGACTTTATACTAATGTAAATACTAATTAATTCGGAAACGCGACTCCTGAAGAGAAATTTTCACGTTTATAAAAATGTGCGCACTGTGCAGACTAGACTGTCTGAGCTTCAGAACGTTTGATCATTCCCAACGAGTTTCGCGAAGTCCATTGCACCCAATATGCATAATTCTTTTAAATTTGTGCAAATTCAAACACCCTCTCGCCACATCCACTCGACGTGCAACCATCATTATTCTTCGTTTCTAAGCAGAGTCAATCCAATTTCTGACAATTTGCAATCACGATTTAACCATAAAACGGGTTACCCCTAATTTAAATAACGGTACAGCAGCAGCAGGAGGAGCAGGAAACAATGGCGCACGCGGGGATCAAAACTTTATTTATAGCGGCCGGCGGCTGCGGAGGCTAGGGAAGAATTAAAAAAATCCTGTGGCGTTAATTAAGTTTAAGGAACATGTTGGCAAGTTTCTTAATAGGATTCTTACACATATAAGTTTTAATTTGAGCGCGCCGTGGATTATAAACTATGGAGGTCCACGGGATAGAGATCTCCCTCTCTGAGTTTCATAACTATCTCTTCGTCTTACACGTATACAACCCTTATATCTATCTCGCTCTTGCGCATCGCCATTGTCGCCTTGTATAAATCCCATGTTAATATTGACTTCCGAGCTACCCGATTTCCACCTAATATATTCCACGATAATCCCTTGTTGCTATCACATTATTCGTCTGTATTGCGGATTTTGTATTACACTTGACGTTCGCAACCCATATTATATAAACCGTACGTTCAAAATGTTATTTTATGCTTGTTGCTTTCGATTTAATTTTAAATATTTAGAAAATTATGATGAATTTAACTAAAAATAATAAAAATTCAACAATTTAATTTAAATAATTTATTCAATTTTAAGTTTATTTCACAAGATATTGTTTCTCCCTCATTACATATACCGGTCGCAAAAATACATTTTGGGATACCGGGACATCTAATCAAAAATAAGAAGAAATCCGGAAAAATAAGAAATGTGAAAAGTACTAGTATAAACAATTATATAATGTAAAATAGTAGCAATATCATTCTACTGTTATCTTATTTATTTGTAACACCTTATATATTGTCAGAAATGATTCTTCTTACAAAATAAGTTAATATTATTCTAAAGTATTTATTTAATCAAATACAATATCAAATCAATGTTATTTTAATGAACCAAGTAAATAAAGTTTACATACTCATGAATACATATTTCGGAGATAATTAATTAGTTCTATTATAGATATTCCATGTTTTCGAGATAATTGAAGGAAGGAAATCCAAGGACGTGGCGCCACCGACTTCTCCGCCTTCTCCGATCCCTCGCTAAAGTTCCAAAGCTTCGAGATTAAATTAAATACTTATTCGTGTGGATTAAATAGTTTCTCCGATTTAATGGAAAATATAATTTAATTAATTTCGAAATGTTGAAAATGGTTCTGTTGGCGTGAGTTTGGCGAATACAGTATGCATAAGTGTGTCCTTTCCTATTCTGCGAAGCAAATAAGTTGCGGTAATAGCGGACATGTTAACTTGGTTATTTAGAAGCGTTAGTGGGCATCTAAGAGTTAAGTACCATCTCGAGACCTGTTCTCCTTCACTACGTCCAATGCCTCTCAAAATATATACCATACATACTCTTAACTATTTATGTGTAATATAGTGGCTTAATGCCCTCCACCAAGATTTTAGTTCGCTGAAGAACGTGCACTAAGTGCATCATCCGAGCACTCGAGGAGCTTCCTTCATAAAGTTTTATTATTATTTTAAACAATAAATTTACCTCAAATAGTTACAACCTCGTTTCGTTAACAAGCATATATGAAAAAATACATTTTCTTAATTATAACTCCTATAACTTCCTGAGAACTACTATACTACTCATTATATAAAATATCATTAAAAATAACGTATTCTATTATTTCTTTAATTATAAAAAATAGCTAGAAAAAAAAACATTCTTGCATATGATAATAAACTATTGTTTATTAAAAACACTAAAAGCGTCTACACATTAAGTGATATTTTAAGAACAAGTGTAATAAGCATTTATTTTACTATTATGTGCGCACATTTTTTTTTCAATTATAAATTATATTATAGAGTCTGTTATATGTTTATGTATGTATTCACAAATGTTATCATTCATGATCACCATGAAAACACAAACGCTTTAATTAATAATTAATTAATTCAAAATAATACGCAAGTAGGAATAATTGAAATTAGTATGTACGTTTGTGTTTTAATTAATTTTCGGAATGGATGAAATTAAAAATTAATTATTAAAATGGACAAATTTAATTTAAGTAATTAAACGCGAAATATTGACAATTGATGAGTGTTTCTCGTATACCGCATTAAATATGTTGTTTGTAACTTTTTTTTCTTTATTGCTATATCAAATTAAAAATATAATTAAGGTTTTAATAATTAATTTGAACAATGTTTTATTAATTAATTAAAAACTTATATTAATGAATTGCGTAAATATAGAATAAACTGTAATAGTTGAAAACGAATTATTGTTTCAAATTAATTGGTGAGTGTGTGTCTTGTTTTGTATTATTTTCTTTGTAATTTCTATGCAAAACGGTGTAGGTCAACAGCTTTAATTCATGGAAATACAATGACTTGTTCCAGCTACTTGTAAATTTACATAAAATTCATGTAGACGAGATTTCGCAATGAACTTTCATTGATTTGAATACCATCTAATGTTGTTGCTTTTTAATGAGTATATCATTTTAATGCAAATTTAGTGAATCGTTCACATAATACACAATTGATAAAGAAAATTATCGACATTACGTAAATTATAATTCGAATTGTTGAATAAATCATAATTAGTTTTAAAGCTAAACTTTAGCAGTGATTATAAATAATGTTCTTGGAAGTAAACTGTAAACCAGTACACATATATTCACATAATACATGAAGAACACGTCGTCAATGTTCAGTTTTGAGGGGAAAACCTACCAGCAACAAAAAAAGATTTACATAACTTTTAACCTGTATACTGCACTGCGTTAAGGAAATAAACAAGCAGTAAATCGCATGCATAAAGCAGATTGGGGTACGAATTAAAACGTTTTTGTTGTTCTCAATTCCGTGTTTATCTTCATTATTCTATAATAAAAACCTAAATTAAAGTGTATTAAAGTAGAACAAAAATATATATATATGCAAAAATTTAACTTCGCCGAAAGCGATTTAAACGCTCGTGAAATGGCGTGGAGTGATTATTAAATTGCACAATCACAACTCAGGATTAACTTTTAATTATTTCCAGTCACGTCGCAAAACGCTTGTACATGCTGGCATTCTTATTCATTTGCAGTTTCCAATTTGATGGCAGATTTTTCTTGACATATTCGAAAGGAACAACTTTATCTGTCCATCGTAGATCAAAAGTAATGAAAATTGTGCAATTGTATTTCTTAAAGTATAAACTATTTAATAAGTGAACTTTAAATAGTTCAACTTGAAACAATAACATTATGTAACTAATGTTTTATTGTAAAATTACTCTGAATTTATATTTATTTATTTCTCAAAGGTTATTGGCCGAGGACTCTCAACCTAATTATAGAAATGTTTTATGAAAATTCAAAACTCTTGACCTTTTACGACAAGTATATATATATATATATATATTTAATTTTAATTATTTTTATATAATATTTTAATAAATTTTATTATACATTAAGTATGTATGGAATAGTTTTGTTCCTTGAGATATAAAATATATAACTGTTATTTTATGGCATAAATAAATATACAATACGTTAAAATTTATGTCTTCTAAGTGAAATATATCTTCGGACAACTCGCTCACTAAACTATTTATTGTTTGCAATAAAAATAAACATAAAATACAGACAAACAAACATAAATTTTGTAAATAGATATCTTCTGCTATTTAGTTTAGATTCATGAATTCCAGTCACATTTACAGCCGAATGTAGAATTTTGTTAACACCAATAATTTAACAATTGTATTTGACAAATTACGAGAGTTAAGCAAAGTTTCTCATATATATATTATTTGAATAGATGTTCCAATAAACCTTGAGTACCAAATTACATTCAAACCGTTTTTTGCACGGATATTTTTGACACTATTTGGAAATAACACAGTTTTATAATTAAAAATTTAATTACATCTGAGGATGAACCTGTTACTACAAAATTTTTGCTAAAACTTCCGAAATTTATAACGGATGGAATAATTGCAGATTTAGAAGAATTGCTAGTTGAAAAACCTCTTGAAGATGATGCTAATAATGCTAGAATAATATCTTAGAGATTATGACAAAAACAGTCTTCAACCTGCAACATTTTACTGAAAAAGAACATTACCATTTTTTAATTTATTAATTTTACTTTTCTTTATCAGTCTTCATTTTTTTCATATACAGTTTTATTCGATTTTTTTTGACGGATATTTCTAAACGGAAAGTTTTTAGTTATAAAACACATTACTAACAAAAATGGTTTTTGTAGTCAGTTAAGACAACAAATGTAGTTACCTCTTTTATCATTAATTATTCAAAATTATACTTTTGTATCATAAAACTATCATTTGCTTCAATTGTAAATGCATTGATGAGAAAATAATGTGTCTTAGGAACCCCAAACAACATTATCATAAGTATAATTACCGAAGCATGACATATGTTATAAACACGGTTGATGAATCATTAACATAGATGTCTACGTTTATTTTTGTCATTTAGTCTGATATAAAAAGATTAATCTTGTAGATATAAAAAACAAATATTTTTATATTAAATGAGACAAAAAATATATAATTTCAGACTTTACTTATTTCTTACATAATTGCTATCACGCTCATTTTTAATTAAAGTAATTCCAATGTTTACATTATATACAATAAAACATAAAAATGGCAAATATAAATGCTTGCCTTACTATTTCAGTTATTTCTAAGTTGAGAAATTGTTTATATTTAGTAATAAAATTACACTCTTTTCACCTAAAATATATCGGGAGAATGTAGTTTTCTAATAATATTTCTCAAATTGTCCAAAATCCAGATGAATCCCAAAATAAAACAAATAATAGAAATCATTTTTATTATAATTAAATTTTGTATTGTTTTGTAATTGATAATTTATGCAAAAAAAACAGGAGTATTTTTCTAATGGTAAAGTAGCTTGAATCACTGAGCGCAAATGTAATGTATCAAGCTTAATTTTTCTTTTACAAGTGGATTGTTGCATGGAAAAAATACTCAATTTTTTCTATAGATTAATGACCTGTCAATTACAAATACCAACGCTATTAATTTTATATCAAACATTCAATGAGATGCATATAATTTGTTTTAAAAATAATTTAGATCTTAATTTGCACATGACGTTAATGCTAATTGGATTGTACATGAGATAATCAACATGGATATACGGTTTATATTCAATTTTATACTAAAAAAATATAGAAACTGATAGTATTATGTCAACATAACAAAATGTCTAAGTTAGAACTTAGACAATTCTAACATAACTTCTAAGATAACATCCTATTAGATTTAAATAGGCAAATATTAAATATTAGAGTATTTAAATAATTTAACTTTGTTCAATAATATCTATACTTATTTGTTTAAACTCGGTCTAATTGAGGATCTAAAAACATAAAAGGAAAAAGTTTAGTTTTTTTTTAATTTTCAAACCGGTGAATCAGAACTGATTGGAGCCATATTATATATTGCTGCATATGTAGGTTATGTAAATGAATTATTTTTTAAATATAATAATTAAATTGCTGCAATCCCTCATTATACGTGAACACGGTTAGATTTAAATTTTCTTGATATTAAAAAAATTAGATATCAAAATTTATATAATAATATTATTTCAATTAAATAAAATCCTCTAAAATATATTCTTTTGATTGTTTTGTAAAATATAAAGTGGAAACTGGCTTAACGAGTTTAATCCTTCCAAAATTTCCGAATTTTTACTCGCATAGTAAAACATTTTCATAGTCATTTTTCTTACAATTCATTTTGCTCGTTATGCATAATCTAAATAAAGTTTCACCAAACACTTAATATGTAGAAAAGACATAAACTCATATTAGTTAATAAATTATAAGAAAAAATATATTTATTGATTCAGTTGATTATCTAATATATTTGGGGAAATAAAGTGAAACTAGCCAAGTCTTAGACATGGACTGTTCCAACATCTGTTGATAACGTTAAGCGGATGGGAGCGACATTAAGTGGAAATGGACGAAATAAAGTTAGATTAGTTCCTGAGCAGCATTGGGACTTGCTTCTCATAATCACAGTTCTAACTTATATTTACACATTTCTCTTGTGCAATTCTCAGCACGATTTGTAAGTCAATGATATTTATAAACAATCTGTTATCGTAATTTCAATGAAATGCTGTTATGGATTTTATTTATAATAACATCAGCATTGTATAAACCTTATCAACGCAATAATTAATTTTAATTTGCTTATAATATTTTTCAAGAAGTTATCAATATTTATGTACGGGTCGTCAAGATGTATTTGTGGATCACTAAATGACCCCCGGGTCACGGCTGTAATTTATACAAATAACTGTTTACTATAAAATAATGTATATTTATTTCTCCAAACTCATTTCTTCTTAGTTCTTTGCTTATGGAAAAATACCTTTCATAACTTTTCAAGTTTTTTTTTGTTTCTTCGAACATCGTCCCCTAGGGGGATGCCAGGAATAACCGATCGTATTTTCGTAAGTAAACAAACTATCATCGTCAGTTTTTATTTATGTTTTATAAATAGAAGATGATTTGGAAAACAGTTATAGAAATTTATTATGTAATGGATTTTCATGAATTAAACATATACAAATTCTGAGATTATTTTAACTAGTTGTTTTTATTATTTAGTGTAATTAAATATTAATAAACTTGTATTATGTAACAATAACATCTTCGTATTATAATATTCTTACTGTTTCCCTTCAGCAATTTTTCCATGCAATTCTGAATTCTACAATAAATTCTATCATTTTTAGTAAGCTAGACCACCGCATTGAGCTAATTATCGTTAAAGATACGTTTACAACTTACTAAGTGACAGATTTGTATCAAGAATTCGAATCATAATTAATTGAATCCTCTCATTAAGATAAAGGAATTGATCGAAAAAAGATGTTTTAAACCTTCACCTGTTCATTAATTGACCACGATTAATGATATTGTCTATTAGTCAATTAGACTGTAATCGAACTAATTAACTAATATAATATATTTTAATATTTTCAACATTATTTATTCATCTGTGAAATTAGGGTATGTTCATTATAATTTACATAAGATGTAATTCCATAAAAATACTACAAACTTTTGGAAAACATCTTAATTTCTAAAAAAGATGTTTGTGTTTGCGTGCGAAAATTAGATTTATTTCTCGGGCAGCAAAACTAAACAGAAACATTATATTGGATCCTTGACATACAAAAAGTTTTCTTAGCAAAGTTCTTCAAGACTGGCTAGATTACGTTTGCGGATACTTAATACACGAACTGCGTTGGAAAGTTCACGTCTTGCAGTAGTAAACATTAGATACATAAGTTTTGAAAATTTCCCGAGATTGCATAAAGATTTATGAGCGCAGGAGCAATAATAAAATGGTAATTAAATATTGTTCAATTTGTAATGGGAGCAATCGTATAAGATTAGCACAAATCTGGAAAAAGTGATTGTGTAGGTTTAACGACTCAATAACCGCAACTAGTCTCAAGTTCACTTTTTCCTTAAGTTCTCCGATCTGGTGATTGCTTCTTTTTTGTTTAGTTCATCGGTATTTTATATCCTCCGGTTGCTTTAATATCGTAACATTAATTGTACGAAACTAATAGAACGTAAAATTGACCGATATAAGCCGGTATTGCTAAACTCTGTGCGAAAAATGGCTTGCATTATACACGTATGCATGTGGTAATTGCACTTTAATTATTAATCTCCCACTAACCCAATAACACATGCATACTGATTCAAAGCCAATTTGTTGCATGTCAGGAATTTTTTTTTGAACGCCATATGCACCGATTGGTTTCTCCGAGTCCATTGTTTCCATATCTCTGGGTGAGGTGTGTGTGTGTGTTTTTTTTGCTCTGCTGCAGAAAGCACACCTTTTTATTTATTTTGGCTGCTATTTGGCAAGGATAAGTTGAAAACAACATTGTTCATAAACAATAAACGAAAGTGAAATGTGTTTCGCGTCACCTTGAAAACAACCAGAACGCAAACTCGCGTTGCAAAATTTTCTGCAGGCAGGAATTCAAGAATTTTTAGCAAAATCAATAAGGCTTGTTTTCATTTCTGCAACGCTTTCGCCTCCGACAACTTGAAGAAGAATATGAAAAAAGTGTTAACGCGTAATTGCTATGCGTCGATTCTTTGGGTCGAGGTCAGCTGTCTGTTTATTACATTTTAATAAGCTATTTGAAGAGTTGCGCTCTTCATTACGCAAATCTTACGCCTAGATGGATGGAACAATTGCCATTTCACGAAATCGGAACGGTCTCTTTGCTTACCCAAGATTCGTGAGCAGTGGAAACGTCGGTACCAAAAAAAAAATGGAAACTACGATTCGCACTTTGAGAATTATTATTTTTTGTAACATGGAACGTCGTAATTGATTTCAGTGTGCAATTCGCGAACGTCCTCGAACTGAAATGAATGAACACGAAAAAAAATATATAACGCACCGCGGATTTCGAGAGTCTTTCGCAAAATCCGTGTCATTGTCGATCATTGTTAAAGTCGATGACGCCCGAAATTCAATGCCATGAAAGCTACACAACCATAAAGAATTTGTTCTTATCCATTAGATAAATTCTGTATCCTAATCAAGATCATTATTTCTTTTTTTGGTTATCTGTTCTTAAGGGTTGGAGGTAACGAACATTTGGGCTTCGCCTAGCGGAAAAGAAAGGAGACCATAAAACCTACTGCGTACATTTTTACTGCCTGCCTTCCATTAGACAAGAATTTATTAGTGCGTCGGTGGAAAGAAACGCACAACCGAAAAAAAAATGGAATGGAACGAACGCTAGAACAAGGAAGTGAAGAAACGGCACATGTTAACAGTCTGTTTTCGTAATTAATAAAGAATTATAATTCTTCTGTGTGTCCAAATGTTTTTCGTTCTTTGGAGAACTGTAACGGCGGAAACAGTTTCCAGCTGAAATTTATGTCATAATTAAAGCTAAACTTTCATTCGGATCATAAAATTCTCTCCTAAGCCAGGAAGGAAAAGCTATGTTTATATAGCACGCTTTATAAGCGTTAATAACTTTGCTAATTGATTGATTGATGCTCTCACGATTTTATCGATATTACTTTTATAGTTTATAACACTTTATCTTTACTTTTACCCATTTTATTGTTATTAATTCATTATATTTATATAGTATAATTGACATTTTCTCTATTAAACGAAAGTTATTACACCAGACAGCATTTTCTTATTTGACCTTCAATATTATAACGGCCGGAAATTACATTAAAACTCGCAATATTGATTATTCCAACGCAATTACGGTTTCCTGGTGTTTGCAAAGCACTATCTAATGTCGCTGCGTCACATACTCAATTCGAAACCAAATAATTTTAAGTCTAATTATAAAATTAAATTAAAAACAGAAAATTCAATATGTACTAAAAGTTATTATTATTTTCACTTTGTTACAAATCATTTGATTAAAATAAATAGCAACCCAACTATGGTTACATAACAAAATAAAATATTGGCAATTAGGAATAATATAATAATACAACACACACTTCCAGCATTCAGAAAAATTCTAACTAAAATAATAATAATTTATTGGCCAGATAATAACAATACAAAAAATTTATAAATTTTATTTATTTTTCAATAAATATTTCAGCATTTTATCAAATAAAATAATATTTATTGTTACAAATATTTTTTTAAATTTATATAATATTAAAAATTGTGTGTTGAAAAAATCCTTGAGTTATAAAGTAATCATGTGTGAAATTCAAATGTCAATCATATTCTAAAGGTAGAACAAGTGCCTTGAAATATTTCAATTGATTATATCTGAAATATATCTATTGATTATTACCATTTGTTTTAAAAATTGAGATATATTGTTGTTGCCAAATGTAATAAATATACAGCAATACCTGTCATTTTCCAAGATAGCCACCAAAGAGATACGTGCGGCTCCGGAGTCGACCCCATGCTCTATATAGTCCTGGATCTTGGCAAAATCTATATACAACAATAGATTTTCTTGTAAAACACTTTATTTTATCATGGATAAAAATATTGAAAGTTTGTATTTTTAGGTTCACTCATATGTCGTTGCCTCTTATTTTAAGTCATGCAATTAAATATTTTTATATACTAATTAAAAACATCATTTATATATGCATGTGGATGTGTGGAAATCTTAAGCAAATTAATAAATTAATTAAAAAGTGATTACACAGCACGGCATATTTATGATGATAAAAAATATAATTGAAAAAATACCGTTTTATTTTTAGTCGTACGCTTACATTTAGAGCATATACAAAATTATATAATATCGTTGGCAGATGATGTGCATTCATTTTTTCCAATAATTTCTACAACACTTTTTTTACTATTTAAATATAGTGTGCATATTTTTAGTGCACTGTGGGTATTTACAGAGTTTATATCAAATGTGTTTCTCACATACATGACCCAAATTTCATTTAGACTTTAAGGCCGATAGTATCGTATTCGTTAGATAGAAAATATTTTTTACATAGAATTTAGCACTATACAAAATAAACTCTTCCTTAATAATCAGTTTACATTATTAAATAGATGTTAAATAAGTTTCAAAAGAAAAAAAACATCTAATCGTTGCACTTTTTTTGAATGCATAAGTACTTTCTCAAATCATCTTCCTTTTCTTATATTATTAATTATGTAGTAAAACATTCTCATGTATATTCATATATGGAAGTAATGAGGCTGGAATAGTCTAATTAACTCTTAAACATATCTGTTTCAAATGGAAAAGTTTCCAATTTGTTTGTAATTACTCTGCGTTTTTTTTTTTGCAACTTACGTAAATATAAATTAATATTTATTACAGATTGCGAAATGAAAATATCAAGCCGTATAAAAATGGGAGTAAAATTTATTTCCAGCGAAAAATGCATATGCAATTATTATATAACTTTCGTAATTAAGTATAATTGTATGTAAATCCTGTTTACAGTTACTTTTACTATCATTTTTATTTTCCTATTTAGCTGCATCTATATGCCACTTGTTTTTATATTCTGTATGCAACAGAATAAAGTTTATTCACACGACTGACAAAGGGTAATTAATATACAGAACTTTCCTAGGTCACGGAAAACGCCTTAAAAAATAGTATTATTTTTTATAATTTATAAATTCATTATATGAAATGCACCTCCCGATTTGCATGGTAAATAGATTACTGAGAAAAGCGTGTAAATCGAGCTGTTGTAGCTTTTTTAATGTAAAACCATCTAAATCAAAAAGTTTGCAAAAAAACGCATAATATCGTTGTTTAAAAATATTAAATGCAAATAAAAAAAAGTGAGAAATTTGTGGAAGTTATTACATAAGAAGCTACAAAGTTTTTATTTATTTTTGTTGTGTTTGTCATAGTGGATGCACACAACGTATTTGTAATTTATAATTGCATAATGTGAAATACATCTATCCCTTGATTTGGTAGATAGGTTCACGAGAAAAACATGTAAATCAAAATCATAGCTTTTTTTAATGTAATACCGTGTAAATCGAAAAGTATGCAAAAACCACATAATGAAACAAAAATATTGAAAGGCAAAAAAATGTTTCCTTTTGATGTCTACAAATAAAAAAAATGAGACATTTGTGGAAGTTATTACATAAAAAAGTAAATATTTTTATTTATTTTTGTTTTTTTTTTTGTCATAGTGGATGCACATTACGTACTTGTAATTTAAACAAACATTTTTTTTTTTTAAATAAAACCGAGAATTAAAATATGTTAATTGGCTATTCAGGAAATACGTGAAATCTATGTCATTCGAAAACACACGCGAGTGTGAATCGTGAAATTAAAATTCAAATGTATTCCAGTATTTATTGCTTCCTCTATACACATTTGTTGTGCGATGTTTTTTTTATATTCATTATTGTACCGAGTGGAGTAATTGTTTAAAATTGGCCAACAGCGTTCGGAAATTTATGTAAGTGTAATAATGTGTAGCAACGGCAGGAGAAATGAAGGCCACCGTTCTTGACTGTATTTGTATTTACGTCTACATATTCTTTTTTTGTATATATATATACTTGTAATCCTTCTTTCTCATTTATTTTCGATTTGTATATTATATCATGCAGTGTGTGTTCTGTAATGAAAGGTTATGGTGTAATTGCAGCAAGGCAGTAGAAAGTTGTAAATCATATTTTTATATTCAAATGAAATTTCAATTCCACATCATTTCAATCCGAATAAATACAACATGATATCTAGTGATATTAGTTTCATTGAATGTAAAGGAAATTTAATAGAAATGTGATTTTGCATATATAAATAAATTTACAATATATCCTTATTGCAAATTGTCGTTGGCATTTGTGGAATACATTTCTCAATAAGCATATATAATTTACAAATAATTATTGTACTAAGAATTGATTTCAACTGCAGTTTGACCGATTCTAATTTAACATGATAAACTAAACTTAACACAATAACATAATAATAACAATAATTTAATTGCTGCAAAAGGATATTGACCATAGGTCTACTTTTTTTACTCGTTTTAGGAAAGACAAAAATATCATTATCTTCTGACTAAAATATATTTGATATACCGGAATATGGAAATTAGCTCAAATCATCCTAATATCCAAAGCAAGAAAGGCTCCCGAATACATAAAATCCTATAGACCTATAAGACACTTTCAATAATATCAAAAGTGTTTGAAAAATGATTAATGAATAGGCTCAAAACAGTCATAAACAAGCTAATACTAAATTACCAATTTGGATTTCGTTGTCAACACGGTACCATCGAGCAAGTTAATAGAATGGTATTTATAATAAGCCAGAACATGAAATGCTCAGGCGCATTCTTAGATGTATAGCAGGCATTTGAAAAAGTGGCAAACACGGGACTGCACTATAAATTTAAGAAGATTCTATCATACAACTTTTATAAAACAATACATTCATATTTGACTGGATGATTATTCCAAGTAAAAGTGATATGGTGAGGAATTTCTATCCAATCACGTCAGTTGTACCGCAAGGTACCGTGGTAGGACCTATCCTGTATATACTATATACCCTTAACGGACAGAACAACGGCTGCAACGTTTGCCGATGATACTGCAATATTATCAACAGATTCAGACCCAGCAACTGCTTTACATCACCTGCAAGTAAACCTGAACCTAATGCAGGAATGGCTACAGTCAATGAATCGAAATCAGTACATGTCACCATGAGACACACCAGTGACTCTTAACGGAAAAATAATACCGGAGACTAATAAAGTTAAATATCTGGGTATGCAATTAGATAGAAAATTGACCTGGAATGATCATATCCAATCAAAAAGAGAACAACACAAAAATAATTTTGGGTAACTCTACTGGCTATTACGGGAAGACTCGCCAATTTCTAACTCGCCAAGAAAACAAGTTGCTGATCTATAAATCAATTTTAAAACCTGATATACGGAATACAGCTATGGGGAGTCAGCAGCAGATCTAATATTGCGAGCATATAAATATTCCAGTCGAAGAGCCTACGAACAGGAGAATTCATGAGGATCTTCAAATGGAAACAGTAGAGGAAATAATTATGAAAAATAGTAGCTGATACCAAAATAGACTAGACAGACATCCAAACGTACTAGCTGTCAATCTTCTGGACAATAGCCTAACAACACAGCGACACAAGCGACATAAGCCACTGGATCTACCATTGAGATTCAACAAATAACCAATAAGTAAAGGATAATCGCCAATGGGCGATGTCCAATTGAAGTCTTGTCAACCGCCAGATAGTTTACTAAATGTTTTTATTATAGAACTGTAATGAATAAAAAGGACGATTAAAAAATATATACTGGAATCTGCAAAGTGTACGTTTGTACGAACAATGAGTACGTTCATGTAAACTGATACGTATCTACAAAAATACGAAAAATGTTAAATATATAGAAATTCACTATCCGATTTGTGAACATTCGAATAGTTTACTTTAATCACTAATGTATTACTATCGATTATTATTAAATATACGTATGTCTAGACCAATGTTTCATACAAATTAGATTTGCTCTTAGATTGTGTCGCCTTTTGTTTATTTGTTTTTTCTCAAGTGAAATACGAATACAGTCTGCGGAGTTATTCCCTTTTTGTGTGTGGAAGAATGTCGTAGACAGAGTTTGAAGTTTTATTGAGAATCCAGTTTCTATTTTATTCCGGAGATGTTAAACTCAAATGAAACAAAGACCTTGCAGACTTCGGAATTGAATAAGAGGGGAATTAAATTACGTTTTATGCTCGTCCTCCCTCGCATGCCACTGTTTTCGTTGGTATCAGGGGGATGGACGGGCGGTGCTGCGACTGGGGATGAGGCGGTCGGCGGAAACCGCGCGGTTTTTCGCCCTTAAAATATTAAAATTGCTTAATGCGGAACGCTCGAGCCAATGTGGATGGCGAATTGCGCGCTCTGCAGCAATGAATTAACAAACTTAACCGTTTCTGGATGTTAAATAATTGCCCTCTGAGAACAATGCGTTCGCAATCGGAAACGGAGGGCACAATGGGGTCTCGTGTACAATTGCATTTGCCTTTCCCCGCCCCGAGAACAAGATGAAACCGAATCCGAATCAACAGCAGCCACTCTATATTTATAATTGAGGAAATGAATTATTTATACCAGAAAATTGACTAGACAAAACCGTTTCTCTTCATTTCCTATAAATACCGCTGCAAACACGGGAGGAGAACCCCGAGAAAGGAAGAAAAGAAATCTCGTTAAAACTGGAAACGGGCCTTATAATTCTGTCAACAAATTGCCCCAGAACTAACTAACAAGCCGAGCTTCTATATCTCCCTTTCCATTTCTCTACCTATATAAATATATATATCGTTATAGACTATATTTGGAAGTGCAGATGGAGGGAAACACGGGAAAAATGCATAGTAAGCACGAAACGAACTACAACACCATTGCAGGTCTGGGCATTAATTTTTGGTCTGCTTCGTAATCCAGTTTTCAGTTTCAAAATTTTGCAATGAGCCCCGCGGTCTAATTGCACGAGCGCGGTTTCAGCTCTGCACGGGTTGCGGAATTAATTGTGGCTGCAGTTTTGGGTTAATTATGTTCACTTAATTTACTTAATCGTAGCGAAAATTAATTAATTATATCATTTTAACTGTCAACTTTTATTATTAAAAAAAAAAACAAAACAAAAAACAACGAATATATTATATGATACAAATTTAATTTGTTTGTTGACATACTTGTTATATCAGTATTTATATATATTACAACATGAATATGTAGACAACAAAACAGCAATGATAAAATAAAATTTAATTTGAAACTTGAAAAAGTAGAATCGAACGAAATATTTTATTCTCTGTATCTATAAATAAAAAATTAATATATTATCTAACATTCTACAATATATTTAAAACAAATCATCTATTTTAATCAAAAATACATGTATTTAATTTGTTAATATTTATTATCTGGGCGAAATACTTATGATCTATAGCCTTTTGCAGCAGTTGAATTTTATTACTGAATTCAGTTAATTATATATTTTGTAATTTATTATTGCAATAAACAAACCTATCAATATCGATAGATAATTTTACAAATTAATTATTTTCAATAAAAGTAATAGCAGAAGTATTTTGATTTCACAAATAACAATAACTGCATAAATGTTTTGTGGCCAATTAATATTATTATAATTACGAATTATGATTAACATATTTCGTGTGATCTGCTTTTGTGTGTTACATTTATGGAATTTATCTGCAATTATTAATTACAAAATTAATGATTACATTATAATACAATATAATGTATATACTGAAACTTAATTTTATTTAATATATTGAAGATGTCAACAAAAAATTATTTGTAAAACTATTTAACTTACTATTGAAATACAAGTATTATTTTTTTTTAAATTTTATATTAAAAATAACAAGAATTTAAATTAAATATATATATAAGTAATTTATAAGATACAAATATTGATTTGTATTTGACCTTGACATTTGACAGTTTTAAAGTATGAAATCAAAATTACGTGAATTTATTTATTGAAGAGTGTAGTTGGTACTTTTGATACATGATTATTTTTTATTTTATGCCTAGTATAAGTGCAGTTTGGAACATTAATTTCAGTCTATTTCGATAACTTTTTGAAAAAAATAATTACATATAATTTTATAAAGAATAATTGACTTATAATAGACTAAATAAAACATTTAATTACCATATTTGTAAGGTAAAATTATTTAACGTAGATTCAATTGCACCGGAAATCTATTTCCTGTGAATAAAAATATATTATAATTTGATTACGTAAACAACTTAACGCTGCGTATTGCTAATTGATAATAAGTCCAATAAATAATATTTGAATTGGAAAAGTGCTCGTAAATGAAATTATGAAAAGTGAGGTAATTGAGTTCGGGCTCCGATCGTCGAGGGTTTTGTTTGCGTTCGTAATGCGACGACGGTATAAAAAGAACAAGAGTTGTCTCGACGATGGAAGAACCTCGGCCTCTGGCTTTCATGTACGAACCGCAATAAATTTTAAAGAGTAAAGAAAAACAAGCAAACCGAGAATTCTTTATATACACAATATTTTATAAATTACCCTCCCATAGCCCGGCGACCGCACGTAAATTATATTATATTCACAGGAGAGTCCAGGATTGAAATATCTCCAAGTAAGCTTATTTAGTTGGCTTTCAAGAACGAACACAACAAAAAAATATACACAGAAAAACAAAGTAAATCCTTGCGGATCCGTATTGTTTTACACTTTCGATTTTCCTTCCCTTCATTATGTTACCACTTTATTGACCCACATTATTTCCTTGATACGATTTTCTTCCATCTAGCTTTTCCATTATGCCAATACCATTCGAGTCGTCTTATAATGCACTCTAATGGCGTATTTTCTAATGGCCTAATTACAACACGAATCTCGAGAAGTTTTATAATATTCCTCCGCTCCAGTACAAAAGAAAACTCACAGCGAATTCCTGAAAAGTAATCTCCTTTCATTGTGACAACACGTAGGTTTATTGTTCGAATAAAATATTCTTCTCAATAAGTTGATTCCTAGTTTCCACAGTTCCTCTTATATTTTCATCCTTTTGCAGATCGAATTGAAAAGCGTATAAGAATCCGGAATTCATTTGTTTGCAATGCAAGTTGCATGAAAAATGCTGGTTTATTTAGGTCAAATTCGTGGTTATTTAGGATATTTACACTATTTTAAACTTCCTCTTACAAATACAAGTTATAATTTAATATTAAGTTTAGGCCCAGCCTTTGATCTATCCTAAACAAATACAAACCGTTTTCCTGTAAGTTTTTTTTTCTCAACGTTGCGCAATGCCGTTGAAACGAAATTCAGTTCAAATGATAACTAAATATTTATTCGTCAACTGCAGGTTTATTTTTAGGCGACACTGAAATGAAACTGAACATATTTTCAGGAGACATTGATATGGATATTTATGAAGCCCTGTGCTAAATTTATATCAACCAATGACACTAACTAAATTAACATTACTATATAATTCATAAATATATTTTGTTTATGTTATGTATAAATCATATCGTAAAAAACTGATACATATTTTATGATATAAATTTATCAATAACTTTGTTAATTATATAAAAAAAAACTATAATCACAAAAACAAATTACCTTTACAATTATTTATTTATTCTGAGAATTAAGCACATAGTAAGAATATTTATGTTAAAAGATGCTTTCATTTCCTAATAACTATACAGCGTATTTTTCTTATCTTATCCTAATGAATTGCTACGTTCTTAATGTTAACATAAAATTTTCTTTTTTCTTTTAGTAGAAATGAATGAATGAATTTACATAAAATGCAATGATGTACAAAAAATCAAAACAACATTTAAATGAAAATTACATTATATAATATTAATACCAGCCCATACATGGAATTACGTTTTTTTTTTCGCTCTCGAACGCAATGTGCAAGCGGGACGAATTTAATTTTCAAATTGCAATTAAACCTGAAATGGCTTTTTAATCTTATAAATATTTGCGTAATAAAACTGCGGTAATGCGGATGATGAAAAGTTGAAAATTAATTGAATTGCATATCTCTCTCTCTCTCTCTCTTTCATTTTTCAGCCTCGTTCTGGCCAGTTGATTACAAAAGTGCAGTAAAAAGTTTTTATTCGTAGCAACAATAAAACGGATTGGCGCAGATGACTGGAGGGTTTTATTTTTTTAAATGAAACCTCACATTGGTGTATATGTATAAGTCACTTTTTACTGGCACGTTTTACTTTTATGCCTTCCAAGGGGATGAAGTTTGACAACGTTTCTTCTTCCATAGCATCTACTTCTGATTTCAAAGTCAAAACTCAATATGCCATTCGTAGTCTCTTATTCTACTATACCTCATCCATTATATCATGTAAAACACTCTCGATGGAATTAATGTAATGAATGAGCTGCATTTAAATAATATGCACTTTTTTCTGTTTTCTCTCACATCAAAGATTGTATTTGAATTATTTATATTCGTTCATTCGGTACAATGACCGGCTGAAAACAAAGAAATCTTGTTTCATTATTACATTTCCTTATTTGCTCTATGAAATATATGCATATAATGTTTAATAATAATAATGATTAACATACATAATTGTACAATAGAGATTTGAAATGTTGAACCTAAAAATTCAAGGATAAGAGCACAAAATGAAATATCATGGATTATAATAATAACAAAGTTTTTTTTACCAACATATATATCGAATCATAAGAAAAGAATCTATTGTAATAGGAAAAAATGCTACTAAAAAAACCTTCCAAAGTACTGAACATCATATAAACAGATCATTATAATTAATATCTTTCATATTTAATCTGGAAGTAACCAACGTTCTGGTAAAAGTAGTTCAACAATCTATGATGTGTTTTTATTATATAAAGCATTTCAATGTAATATTGAGATTTTTCAATGGCACGTTTATCTGTCGCATACAATATTAGATGAATGTTCATGGTATGACCTCGATGAGCAGCTTCAAGTTGTTGTATTAATTAATGCTGTAATCTGTTGTTTCTGATTAATCTCATGTAGTTTTGTTCAGGAAATTGGTTTAAAACTGTTGGCGATTCATAAACATTTATTGTGATGGAACTAGAAATTTAAAATGATTATTTTCTCTTATCGGTTGTGAATAGTATCCACTTTAGTATTTTTAGTTTAGTTGTATCATGTAAATAACTAAGGTGTATGTTGAAAAAGTACTTTGAAAAACCGTAAATACAATTAAAGTAATCTCTTGGTAATTGGCACTGTAATTGGTTTTTAAAATACAAAGTTTACTACTATAGCAACGTATGCTTAACGTACTTATTTTCTGGCAGATGTGGAGTATATAAGACTCCCTCTCCGGTAGTTACCTAGTTGTTGTTTTTTTTTGTTTTTCTTAAAATTAGATTTGATTGATGTTTATAATTTGGGAATCGGATAACTTTCCCAATTTTAAGGCAGTTCGCTCTCGAGGGGGGAAGGGATTCCCATTCAGTTCCCTCACGCAACCTGGCCACATGTCCGAGAAACTTTAGACATTTCCGCCGATATCGGCCGAACCCGAAAGTTTAATGAAATACTTGGATAATATTACACATTGCCAGACACGTATAAAGTACACTTTTTAATAGTTCAAACCACCATCAAAGTGTTGTATCTCCCCTAGCACTACACCTCCTCACTTCTCCCAACTCGCATCTAAAAAAGACAGGTAGCCGGTATAGCAAATTGAACGAACCTCATCGATCGCAATATAAAACCGCTAAGATTGCCCCCCGCGCACATAAACTTTTTTTCCTCAGCACTACACTTTGCATTCGAATTTACGGCATCCAAGAGTAATAACCTGTTAGGTTGGATGGCATTGTGAGAAATTCAGGGAAAATTGGATCATCAATTATGCAGCCGGTTAAGAATTAATGCGTTTTAAGGTCCTTGCCCCAATTGTTTTTCGGTTCGCGGCAGATAATAGTTCTGCAATCGACATCAAAAATTGATTGATAGGCGTCTAGACTGTCCGTTTCCAATGTGCTGTTCTCTGGTCAGGTCTGGCCGAAACACACGCTACGTAAATAGAGCAGATCCATTAAATATTTAGCATGCATTCAGTCGATGCACTTCCAATTTTCCCATAATTATACTTCACTTCCACGTCGCTTGTTAAACGGTCAAAGATTCTAGCCATCATCTAAGTTACCGACTCCTGCTATCAAAGCAAATCCAGCTTTATAATCTTCTCATTCCATTATCAATGGAATAGTCTTTTGTACTTGACCAGGTGTGCGTTCTTCGTGTACGCTGTGCTCCAACTATCGAACGCACTTGATGGATGCGATGCTATTTGCGTATTCCGCAAATAACAGCAGCCGCCCGTCATGCCTATTCTCGCCTATTAGCCTATCAACCGATCCCGTCGGTGTATATATTCTAAATGCATCCATGCATTCACCTTCGGACTTATCAACAAATTTGTTTGTCGACAGTTGTTAAGATCGAGCGTTAAAACTGTTTCAAATACACACCGATCGATTTGTATTACGCATTTATTCACTTTACTTGGGAATACGTATGCAAATTTCAGGTTATATAACCTCTAACGGGGTCAACAGTGCACACCCGTATACTCATTTGTGGCGAACATTTATATTAGGTTTCCAAATACTTGCACTCCACCACTATTTTCAGATGCACCAAATAATCTTTGTAGCAATCTCTTGGTGTACTAGTTTACATACAACAAATAATATTTACATTTCTCTCAATTACTGCAACATTCGCTGCACATGATTCAAAAAAGTAATAAACCTATTGCATTTCATACTTACTTCGAGATGCTTTCTCAGATATATTGGAAGATTTGTAATTGATTTATTCCAGTTGAATATAATAGTTATAAATCAATTTTGCATATAAAATCACATAATCATAAACAACATAATTAATCTTGATAGGCTATACCATTCGATGTTGATTTAGTTAACGTAACTGTCTGATTCAGTTGACTAGAAATTTGTTAAGTCTAGAAACTTAAGAATTTCTGGCCCCTCAAAGAGTTAAATAGTAAAAATTAAATTATAATACAATTTTTTGCATGTAGTAAATAATAATCAAAATATTTAAATATATATTTAATATTAATTTCTAAATCTGATTTGTAGTATAAATCAAAATCAATATCTTCTTTTTTGCATTTAAACTATTCATCATTCATTTCTAATCAAGTGTCATAAACATGGAACGCAAACAAGAACTCCGTTCAGGTCAAATGCGTCCTACAGTAACTTCTTTGAAATGAATCCAATTCATATGAAAAATCGGACTGCGTTATTTTGTTGTGAAATAATAAGCTGAAGAATAAAATAAATCCGTTCATGAAAAATATTAAATTTATTCGAAGGGAACGGACATAAAAATGAACTCTAAATATAAAATAACTGCAATATAAAACTCCATTCGGTATATTAAACAAAATGCGCATAGTTCTCGAGAGTTCTTCGCTGTACTTTATTTTTCGCTGCATGGAAGAAAAGCAATTCGTTGGGACACGGTCAAGTGTAGCTCGGTCGAATCCACAATCAAATGCAACGAAAGGTTAGAGGAAAAATAAAGGAAAAACAAATGGCGAAGTTGCAGAAGGGGCAGCAAATAAACAAACAAGCAAACAAAATAAAAGAAAAAAACTCGCACATAAAGACGAAAGAAGTGAGTAGTAGTAAGAGGACTACATTAATAATTCCTTTTTAACATCGTTAGACATTTTCCAGCGAAGAGGTAAATTATGGAAATGGAGTGAGCGAATCCCGTGCAATATCAAAAGAATTTCCAAGCGCATGGAACTCAACATAATAACTACTTACGTTCAGCCATCATCTGTCGCGTTTGCCCTCTTGATATCTGTTATATAAACAGATTTCGAAATGCGGATTCCTTCTTTAATTGAATATATCAGATCAGTCAGGAGCGGCATAAAAGGTTCTTCGGCGATGGTCTCCCTCCCCGTTCCGCGGGAATGAATGGTTCCAATTTATTTTCTATTTTCATCTTTCTAGTCGTGACAAATTGGATCTTTCAAGGAACTTTGAAATTATCTCCAGGCGGTTTTTGATACTTTTGATACATAAGTGCCCACATCAAATTTATAATATAATATATTCGAAATAACTTTCTAATCTTAAATTTAATTTATTTCACATATTTTTTAAATGTTCTTTGTAAAGATATATAATTATTTTTCAATTTCGAATAAATAAAATCATTCAGTTTTAAAATTGATATTTTTAGATGATTTTTCAAAAATGATAAAAATGTGAATATAACTATGAAATTGATAACACTGTAATGTATCTCTAATTAGAAAAATTAAAATTATGAGATGATAATAATAAAGAGCATAAAGTGCTTGAATATTAAATTATTTTTCATATAAACTGGATCCCTTTGAAGTCTATTGCTGCGTATGTTGTTCGTTTTTAAATTAATTATGCTGGAAGTTACCATAATATTAAATAAAATCTGCTAATATATGCTACAGCAAAAATAGTTATTCAATTGCACGTAGTGAAATGATGTCAGTGTATAGATCGTTTGTAATTATTAATTCATTTTCAATTGCGATTCATATGTGAATTTTAAAGTGGTTTTGTGTCCATGCTTTATGTAGTAATAATAGATCGTTTGCTAGAAAATATCTCTGTTATTATCGTTTCTATAATTCTAGGATTACTTAGATATTGTAAAAGATTATTGATTACTGGTTGACTATAGTTTAAATAAGTGGTATGTACAGTATCGTATTGGGCAATTGGAGAACCCCAAACGCAATGATATAGTGTTTTTGTATTATCTAAAAATAATTTTCCAAAAACAGTACGTGTTTTATTAATTGTTTATTGAAACTTGGTTTGAATTATTATACACCCTGTATATGAGGACTGAGTTTAACGTCGAGTAGGTAGAAACGAAACGAGTCGGATATTTAATGCTATAAGAATGCACAATAAGAGAGAAGTCTAGTGATAATAGTGCAGGTAGAGCCCTGGCCTTGGAGTCCCCGCACAGCGCAACTGCGTGCCAAGGAGGACAGTGACTTCCACTAGCTGCTGCCCTTGTCTGCATTTGCTGCACCAGCCCCAAGCCCCAACCTCCTCATCTATATACTGTATGTATACAGTTTTCTTCTATTTCTCTTCGCCGACGGAGACGACCCGACCCGTGTGCCTGCTCTCTATCGAACCCAACCATCAACAGTTTCTTGACCTAAACCACTGGTTTTATTTTTAATTTCGCATCATTAACTATTCCGAATCTCTGACACGTGAAATTTACAAGCATCCTATTTGATTAACTCCGATGTACCGATGGTCAATCGGAAGACGACGACGACTACGAGGGGCTTGCCATAGCTGTATGCAAAACGATTCTAGAACACCTCCATCCACTAGCAGAACCTGATCTCTCTCGAGAGACAGTTTTCTTGCCGAACGGGACAAAGCTTTATGCTTATGCTTCAATTGCACTCTGACCTCGCTCGGATGGAAATGCCGGAACTCCGCGAATTGTTACATTTTCTCGTTCGCACTATTTAGATGAGCCACTCGAAGAGAACGAATAAATTTCGATAAAAAAAGACGAGATTATTCACGACGTGTTGATGAACTTTCCGCGAACTCCTCCATCAAAAAGCTATTATGATAATGAAGAACATTATCCAGTATCGTTGTAACAATATTTTGGTTCGCGGACGACGATGAATAAAGGAAAATGAGCATAATTAAGACGTGAAAATAGCCAAGGCTGTGCAGTAATTAACATATAAAAAAAGAACTTACTTATTTAGTTTTACATTATTACTATTCGAGTTCGTAGTACAACAGCATAGCGCTATGTTAATGGGATAATTAAGCGCCAGTTACACTCCAGTGACACATTTTGAATTATGGCAGATGTTTTATGCTTTATGTACGCTCTCTGTCCTCTTTCTCTCCTCATATTTGAAATTCTTCCAAAACAGATGTTATGTCCTCTTATCTGCACCAAGCAGACATTTTATTCGTCTTTGTAAAAATCAGCAGTCCCCAACCTTTTTGACCTTACGAACCAGTAAACTCAAAATTTTTAATCCCGCTGACCACAAGAAGGACTTTTTTTAAATAAGATTCTAAATATGAAATAGTATTTACTTTTAAACAAACGCAACTTAATTCGAAAATTGTAAAAAAAGGATTCAGAAAATAATAAAAACATTAATAACCTCTCGTGCATGGAAAGTCGCACAAACCTGAGGGAAATACACCAAAGTAAATAAAATGAAAATATGTTCTTTGGGCGGCCCCGGCACCGGGGGTTGGGAACCACTGGTATAAATAACCGTTACTCCATCCACTTCAATACAAACATTTTTGCCATATAAATTCCAGGCTTCATTAGCGATTTAGTACAGTTTTATTAATCAGAATATAGTAATTTTGTAGTAATCTGTAGTTATGTAATATATATTTGCCATATTTCTTATTACAAACAATATTTGCATATAAAAATAATAAATTGTCCTATCAAAGAAACTCTTCGAAAATATGTGCGTCATGAGGATTTTTTAATCCTCAATTTATATATATATATATCAATACCAACCATTTTGCCACGTGGATCAAGTATAAATAAATATAGGCGCAGGGCTGTATTTCGAACGTGAACCTGGTATTTGGAAAGTAATCAGCATTGAAGCCTGATAATTACTGAGC
The DNA here is from genome assembly GCF_001412225.1 of Nicrophorus vespilloides. Taxonomy (NCBI): domain Eukaryota; kingdom Metazoa; phylum Arthropoda; class Insecta; order Coleoptera; family Silphidae; genus Nicrophorus; species Nicrophorus vespilloides. Next base: position 569,224 of record NW_017100093.1, on the reverse strand, counting down.
AAATTGGACGGGCAAATTGCTCACCACTTTCATCACTGACGATTTTGTCAACATAATCGATTCCTAAATGGAATTACGGGGTGCAGGCGGGGGCGGATGTCCGCCGACCGAATCGCACGGCCGCCCCAGTGTCGCCCCCGCAACCCGCGTTCATAAACATTTGCATGTTTTAACTTGTTTTGTTTTTATTTTTCGTGGAGATGGCGCGTTTCAACGGTTCGGTTTTCGAAACGAATTGGCGCAAAATGATTATTTGGTCGTTAACGGGTGGAAAACGTTGAATGGGAGAGCCGTGGCGGTTGAGCACCTGCCGCAACCGAAATATGTTACAACGCGCCCGTGACATACGTCATATGAGAAAACACCTGCCCACACAGACTCGATGTAATAACCTCCACACACCGCTTTTTTTTTAAATACGGCCACTAAAATTTCAATTCCATTTAGTCACTGTATTTAATCTACTAAATTGGACCAGGTACAATCATCATTACTCTAACCGGGAGACTAGAATCCAACAAATAAATTAATTGAATAAGCAAAAATAGATTAGTTAGTTTAAGCTAATTAACTTAATGGTTTTACATATTTCATTTATATTTTGGTATGTTTATGATTTTTACTCATTCATTTGTAAACACAAGACACTCTTAAAACAAATAAATTTATTAGATTAAAGTAATTTTAAAAAAATATAGAAAATTTGAGACAAAATTATTTAATGGATTTAATTCATTATACAGAAGCACTTTTATTATATTTCATTGTATTTAATAATATAAAATTGTAGTTTTGAAATTCTATATATGCTATGTATTTCCCATGTTTTAAATAAAGTTAAATAGATTATGTTGAATAATACTTAAATGAACTTAGGACTAATATAATAGCACTTCAGTATCTTGTTACTATAAATATTCACATAATATACATGTCTGAAAGCCCTCATATATAAGAGCTTCTAACAAAAACAAATGTATGTATTCCTAATTTAAATAGAAATATTATACATTTGTACTTTCGTCGAGTACATCCATTGTATTATTATATCTAATAAAGTTCTCAGAATAACTTTACTCGCCTTTCGATCATAATAATAATTAAGGAATTGCGTGTCAGAGTTCCAAAAAAAATCGTATGTTTGTAACCTTTGATAAAGTGAAATGCAATGAAAAACAAATCGATTTAAGTAGAATAACATACAATTAAGTGGTGTGTGGCAGTTGCAATTTAACAGTCGTAACGAAACTGTATTCTAAGTAATTCAATTTATTATGGTCTTTCAATAAATCTCCTGGAGTGTGTAGTAAGGTCTAGAACACGTAAGAAAAAATCAAACATGCACACGGTACAAATTGCACAATTTAATAATAAGTACATTGCGAACGATTTCTATTTCGATTTTGCTTAATATGGGATATTTTGTTCAATAACAATGCATTCTAATGAATATGGAATATATGAATATGTATGCAAGTACGTGATAAAAGCAATCGTCCTTGGATGAACGAAGGAAGAAATATATATTGAAGTGAGAAAAAAGAAGGACTTTTGCAATGAAAATTATGATCTAATGCCCAATTACTGCATAATAACCAACGCTGGATGGTTTAATCATTGCGGCTTTTGTTGTGATAATCGAGCGAACGCCATTGATATATTAATAAAGTGATTGGACGAGGATCTGGTTTGCGATTAAAAGAGAGTTCGTGCTCATAACAGAATCGATATAACCCAGATTGATGTTTCGTCACCGATTTTAGTTGGTAAGCCAGTAAATTGCAGCATGCATCGAGATAAATTGTATGTGTATGCATACTTATAAATGCAATAACTGAGAACTGAATATGGATCGAAGAAGGACATTATGTTGCAGATGGGACGACAGCACAGCTCTACAACGAGCATTGAAGCACTCACTTTGTTCATCGATGGTTTGGTGAAGGTCCGAAGTCTGCAGATTCATTATACATTCGTATAATATTTATATCTACAGTGTGTGCAAACGGGTTCAAAGGTTCCCTTCTTACATGCAATATACATATGTATAGCTTTTACATTACCAAATACGAATCTTCGATTCACATGCACATAACATTCAAGATCGTTGTGAATCCTATTTTTGTTAATATATACACAAATAAATAATATTATATACAAATATTTTGATATATATTAAATTTACTCTATTAATTAATCACAATCTATTATATAATTAATTTGAAATGAAAATGCACGTGATAAATTGTTAAAACAGCATTGAAAAAAAAAATATTTACTTTTAATTGCACATTTTGTATTCACATTATTTTTGTAATATTTATTGCAACTACAATAGAATTCTTTTGGAAAATTTATTTCAAAGACATTTTCTTAGACATATTTATTTAAGTCTGCGTATAAATGATTGTCTTTAAGTCTGCGTATAAATGATTGTCTTGACCTAGGAATAGTTTCTCGTGTAACAGTACAATAAATTTAAATAATTTCTATTTTATCTGCTTGATTGTATAATATCACATTCAATTACGATAATTACTTTGTATGTCATTCACATGAATGTCATGTTACAATGACAATTTCAGAAACATAAATTACATGTCTATTGGATTTGTTTTTATTTGAATATTTCCTTTGAATTCAAGAAAATTTATATTTCATAGACTTTCAGAATATATTGAAATATTAATATTATAAACATTCATTAAACATTTATTTATTTTACAATTTTTATTAGTCCAAAAAGCTTTTTGCCATAGACTTTTTGTCCTAATATTTTACTAATTACTTTGAATGATTAAAATGTATTATTAGTATTTTTTAAAGAAGTAGATAAGTTTTCAAACTGATTTCTCAGCAAATTTATTGATAGATTATATCTACATCAATTCCCTATAATTTCTTCTAATTCTACTATACTATTCATAATTTAAATGATACATGCAGGACTTACCAAGTAACTTGTCAAGTAAAATTGCATAATGTAAAATTCATAATATCACTTTCCTATATATTCTAAGTGATCCAAACCTCAAAAGTAAAATTTGTGATTATTTATTTTGAATCGTTATTCATGTAGTGAATGTGATTGCAATTGGAATTTTTACAATTATACATTGGTCTTATAGTTGAGAACTGATTACATCACCAAATTATGGGGTCTATTGACTTTGATTCCGTACATCAAACGATTCAGTAATATTGGCCTGATATTGCTTTTCTATGACCAATGAGAATGAAAATTCCATTACATATTAGCCATAAACTACATAGATAATGAAAATGAGGATATGGTTTTATATATTTTATATAAAATTGAATGCAATATATTCACAAATTCAATTGGTGTCTCATTTTGAACTCTACCATTCAAGTCTCTGAAATACAATTGAAGAGATATTCATTTCGTTATAACATAAATTTTGATTTCTTGTTTTCGCTTATCTGTTTAATTTTTCTGTTAACTTTCCTGATATGACCAAAAATTCTATTAGAATAATGGCATCCATTTTTTGGCCAGGCCAAAGTTATTGAATGTGAAATAAAAAATATAAAATTCAGTGAGCGACCTGCATATAAAATTCAACAACGGCTCTCTTTCTTCCAACCCACATCTCGCCATGAACACCCTTAAAATCCACTTGTAGGCCTCGAGAACAACTGGTCCATTCTTTATGTACACGCTGCTGTATGTGTATGTGAAGCTGTGGGGCCCATTTGAAATTCAAGAGCCGGCGCTGGTTTAAATTCAAATTGTTCGATAACTCGGGTAGACCCTAAAACAAACCCGCAACCCGATTCCATGGCGTATCTCTTTCTTTGTCTCGCACATGCACATTGCGGTCTGGTCCTTCAACTCGTCCTCTGTCCTTGTCTCCATTTGGATATTGGATGCACCACCACATGAACACACTCGCTCACACTCTAGCATATACATATACACACATATACATAGCACTCTCGCATACGCGTATAGATTTTTCTTTCTGTTTGTGTAACGATCCCAAAATGTTTTTATTCAACAGAATTAGTCGACGAACAAAATATATACGCATGACCAGAACCTGGTTTTATTTTAATTGAATGTCCTCAGCCGCCGCCGGTGCCGCAGCCGATGCAACGGCCTCCATCGCTATAACATACATATCTCGCAAAATTTTATCAACCGAAACGTATTCGGATTACGAATAATATGATCATCCGATTCAAATAGAATTTGATCATTTTGCAAGCCCGATTTTCTCTGCATCCAATAGTGCTTTTTTATCCAGTTTGGTTAATTTTATTACTCTCATTTTTTTGCACTCATTGAAATACAATACTCCTCGTAATTAATGTATATTCCAGTTTTTACAAAAAATGAAACATTACTGTATAAAAATATATTGTCAAATGAAATGAAATACTCAACTAAAATGTTTTTTATACTTCTACTTTAATTTACATATAAAATACCATTATTTAACTGTTTCTAAAGAAGTTTTAAATGATATTAATAAACTAAGTGTTACCATACCAGCTCTTGATTTGGAATCATTGAAGTACTTTAATAATATAAGTTACTTATTGAATGCCATAGTTTTTAGTAAGTAACTTCTATTATTGAATTGAATATTTAAAGCAAGTATTCTTATTCAATAATAGTTCTGATTAGCATCCTAGAAATATATGTTGTTTGTAGAATATTAATTGTTTGTTTGTAGATTTATAAAGATTATACGTGATAAAATAATTTATAAAATAACTGCTATAAGCTGTTAAGTTTCAACATATAAAATATACATTTGGAGTTTATAAATAAATAAAAAAAATATAATTCAGCCATAATAAATGTGATATACAAATAAAGTTCACAAATACGAATATACGAAAAATATGTTTCCAAATGTTTTATTAATGATTATTTTTAAAGAAATGAAAATTGTTCGGTTAGAAAATTGCTCGAATACAAATGAATGTAATTTATTTGGTATAATATTCGGATGTTACTTTTGAACGTCCTTTAGTCTGTGAGCCAGACATCCGTGAATGAATAAAAAAAAAAACAACAGATCGTAATTTTATTCTTTAAAACTACCAAAGCATGAACAAAAATTTGTCGACCTGAGGTTCTCGTTGTTATTGTTGTCTAATTTCAGCTTATTTATTTATTCCACGTCCTCCTTTATCACCTCCAAAAATTCCCACATTTTAATTCACAAATTAATTATACACAAAAAATGTATTTACTATTCAATCATTGCTATTGGTCTGCAGACTTTTAATATTCTTAACCATTTTTCTTTCTCTCAATTCTAATTTATGGCATATACATTTATTGAACAACATTTTTTTATTGTTGGTTTTTCAACATATTCCTATTATTAGATTATTTTGTGTTTTAAAAATAATGTTCAAGGTTCTTAGCGATTTTATAATTTTAGTAATATTGGAAAACAGGTGACGTCTATTGAGTACTTGAAGTTTCACAGCTTACGAAAGTTAATATCAAGGATATGATTTGGTTGATTTATTAGAGCAACAAATCATCTCTTGGACAATGTCCAATTTATGAGAAACCTAATAACAAATAATTAATAGTTAATACTACTATAGCTACATCTATACTTTGCTTGATTTGTGACATACATATTGTCGTAATTAAAATTAGTGACATACATTTATGTCGGTTTATACATATATAAACATTTATAACGTATTTATTTATTGAATTATAAAAGTAACAAACATTTTATTATAATGTATCCTACGCTTGGCAATACATAGCTGCGTGTTCAACTGCATTACATCATACAACGATCTGTCAATCCGTGTATGAATTTGATTATTTTGAATTCCTTACTGTCAAGCACCTATTACGTCACAACTGCGTCATATATAAGCTATATATGTTATTCATGAAATCATACCATGTATACTTATTCTTTGATATCAGAGTTTATAACCAAATGCTAGTAACCACACATTATAAAACACTAGATGTTAGTAGTTGGTACGTCTGTTAGGTATTATTTCCCATGTTCATGAATGTAGCATATATTTATTTGAATTGATATTCAACATTATTTAAGATCGTCTGGTTGATGGTACGAGGTCAATTGCTCGAATAACCAGTTTTAATATACATTCATATGTATTGTCTGAATTTCTTTCTTCTAATACATAGTAGTAATATCATTTAGGTTTTAAGTTGACAACTTATGCTGAAATGTATGTTTGGATCTCATTTGAAATTAATGGAAATTTTAGGGGGTAATTCCCTTAAATTAAATTGCTGGTTTCGGTATTTTCCTTTTCGTTTCTTTGGTTGTACCTTTTATAATTTTCGACCAACCCACGAATGAAAAGTTTGGGTAAGGCCAGTCTAGACGAGGACTTCCTCCATTTCTGTATTCCATATTAATACGGTACTGGTTCTGTTAGTGAATTCATCAGTGTCCCATTAAACATGTAAATTTATATACCGTTTTTCTTCGCCGCTTTCCATCTCCGCCCCTATTTTTTTTTCTTCATCTGCTCCACGTATTCATATACTCAGCAAGTAAACAATTTATTTCGTTCGCGTGTATCTTTAAGCGGGGATTTAATTTGATTTTACATTTACTTAGATGTCTGAATTCTAAGAGATGGGGGATGGGACAATTAAAGGCGCACCAAATTGGGATTTATTTGTTCGCCCTTTATTGGATCCGCTTGTACCTTTAGTGGCGTCGCATAGCAGAGAGCGTCCCGGTAAAATAAATGCGATTACGGGCCTGTGTTTTTAATGGACGGGGGTGGTCAGACAATAGTCGTGGGCCAGTGACCCCCTCGTCGAGACCTCTAGCAGCCGGGGCGGCGGGTTGCTAGCGTCGGAGGAAGGCGGAGGGCTCCCCTCACGCTCCCTCCGCCCATCCTTCCGATCCTTCCGCTGCCACCCCGTAGTTGACCCGAGCGCACTCTCACTCGTGAACAGCATTCCAGCCGCTTCGGTACCCGGTGCCAGAGCAGTGTTGGTGAGGAGGAACCCGTCAGAACCCGGCCTCGTCCGTCCTTACTCACTCTCTCAAGAGCGCACACACACGAAACCAATTAATGCCCACGGTGTCCTAGTCCAGAAAGGAAAGATGCCTTGTAATAATACACTCGGCTGACCCATTCCATATATTACTACTTTCCTTTGGGGACCAATAAAGGGGAAACGCTCTCCCAGCCAATTATTGTCAAATCACTTTATGTGGGTTTCCCCCAAATTATCTCTTAATTATCCCCCATCGAAAAATACCCAGTTTCAAATTAAACTAAATTAGAAATAGCAATTTATTTAAGCAGCACTACCAAAGAAAACTAACTACCGACACTTATTAACATGAAAATTCTCGTCCGCTCACAAAAGTCTCATAAGTTTCACATTACATACACTTCTCTAAGAAGTATTAAGCAACAAATTATACCTAAGAACCTTTGGACCTTAGTAATTAATCTACATTATAAAACATATTTATTCAATTTTTTTTAACGTATACAAATTCCTATAAAAACTTGATATTTGTTAATTGACAAATGATTCATTTTATATGAATGTTATAATTACTTTATACAATTAATAAATATTAAATTGGAAAATTGTTATTTTATTTTAAAATGTTTTATTAACTCAAAGTCTTCTGCCAGGTTGGAAAATTAATTATCATGTATAGTATAAAATTGTTTGTTCCACATAATGTATATCTCTATTTTTGAATTGTATAGATTCGTATTGCAGATCAATTAATAAGATTATAAATAATATTCACTTATTTGAACAATTTCCAATTGTCGTTAGATTTACTTTATTCAAAAGTGACGGTTGTTGTAACATTTGAATGTGCTTAAGATACGTTAAATGTTATAATGATGAAACTATATTAGTTTGTTATGATTAATTTAATGAAAAGTGAAGTACTGTGAGTTATATGATTATTATAAATACTCAATACTGACTGTTTACTAGGGCACTAGGACCATAAAATATTTTAGTTTAGCACAGATCAATAAACGGGATATAAAACTTTATGAGCAACTTCATCCTCAGAATAGCAAATTGGTAGGAAATATTTATTTGTCCTTGCGCCCAATATGTAGTAATTTAAAATTATAGCTTAATTGATACTTTATTATATTTTTATCGTGTATTCATTAAATTACTGTCTATTACATGCACATAATGTGTATTGACAATATTAATATTCACCTTATCTAAAGAATAAACATATCTGCCATAAAATCTTTAAATTGTGTATCAATAACTGTTGTGTTAAGTCTTGCTATTGTAGAAAATCAACTCAATTCTGCATGAATTCCATTCTATTTGTCCCGAGTTGGCAATAGGTATCTTCATCTCCTATACAAATACTAACCGCAATACATGTTGCTTACTTTTGGAAGCTTCAAACAACAAGAAAGGATTTTCCAATATAATTTTATATTTATAATTCATCATTAACAATTAAATAAAAAAGCTTTTGTAGAGTTGATATATTCTAATTAGGTATAAAAATATTTATATTTTATGTGTATATAATACAATAACGTATAAAAGCCAAAAATATTAACTATAATAAGGGATTCAAATGAATGTAATTGCTAATATGTATCTGTAATGCACCTTTTCTATTTTTCCTTAGGGTATAAACTGTGTTTTCATGTCTAACAATCTAAATATGCTTCTCAAAAAAGTATTATTTTAACTTTATCATAACTAATATACTTTAAAATACAAATAATGGTCATGTTATATTAATAATATTTCCTATTGTATAAATTATATGATTAAAATAAATATAATATTATAGTATTATTAACAGAACTGAATGGAAACAATAAGATTGAATAGTATAATTGTAGTAAGGGCAAATAACGAAATAATTAACTCGTTAAAACCCGTCAGCAAGGAAGGAACCTGATGTGCGTTTGGAACCCGTTCCTCAACCCGACCCAAAACCAGCACTCGTTGAAATTCCAACAGCTTGTTTGTATTTGATTTCCATCGTGCACCGAAAATATTTGGATTCCTTTTTCCCCGACACTGCCGACACGTCAACAAATAAATTAATTGCTCGTATGAATGCACACACTTCTTGGATGACCCACAAACGGTATCGAGATCTGCTGCCAGCTGCGACTCGGGATAATGGAAATTTGATAATTATAAGAAAACGTCGTAACTGTTGTTTTCATGTAAAGTTCTCTCGAGCGGTGGTGTGTCCGTACATTATAAGTGAAAACGTGTTCAGGTGGATTCTACCTACGCATCCTGTCCATAAGAAGAAGCAGAGAAAAAAACGACGAGAAGAAAAGAAGTATATTAAGTAAAAAATTATGTATCCCTAGCAGAGAACTCGCCAGTCATCGTGGGCAAGTTTCGAGTCCCTTGACGAATATTCCGCGTCCCAACAATGGGAACCTTTACAAGTTCTCTCTTTTTTTTGTTGTTCTTCTTCTTAGTCCATATCTTGTCCTCCTCCTTCTTCACCGTCGTCTTTCTTTTCTTTCTTTCTGTTGCTGCTCTTCTTCTCCGCCTCCCCGAGCGTCTGGGTGAAACTTTTTTTTTTGGGAGGAGGATGGCCTTTGATTCCCAACACAATCTTAAATCTTACGAATCATGTTTTGATTCCCCAGATAGGCGTATAGAGGAGCATTTTGTCAAACTTGGTAACGGAGGTCGTCGCGGTTTCCTTTATTATTTCCATGAAAACGAGAAGCAAATACAATGGCTTGGCCTAGCTATACACACCACTGTATTTCGCAACGGGCGTAACGTAAATAATTCATTTAATGAAAAGAGGCGAATGGAAGAGAAAAAAAATAAAGCGGCGTCGAGGTAAATGTTTTTCTTCCCTAGCTTCCGTTCGTGGCTTCCTGTGTGCATGTATATACATACACATATACATATATATATATACATACACTTTGTGGAAGCAATTTCATACAAAACTCGTTAAAAAATACGGTTAATAATTGCAGCCGCAGCCCACCCCCATCCACAGACACACACGCACACACACATGTACATTCACCGGTTCGTTCAAATAATGGACATTAAATTTTGAATTCGTTTATTTTCCGCTTTCTATCATCCCGGTTTTTGTATTTTTACTGTAAATATTATTTTTACGCAATGCTTTAATTACAGATATACAGTGTGTAACAGCTTTTGTGTGTTTACGCTTTTAGCAAACGCAACGTTTCGGTCGTTCTTGTCCTTTTTTTATTATTTCCCTACCCATTTTTACATATTTTGTATACTATGTAATTCTGATCACCTGCCTCTAATGCACTTTTTCGATGTTATTTTTTGCTTGTACATTTTGATTATTCATATTCTACAAAAAATGTTTTTACAACCAATATACTTTAAAATATATATATAGACGTTATGGATAATAGCATTTTATGATTTGCTATAAAAATAATCTATTATTTATTAGTTTCATGTCAACCCATCAATTATAAATATTTGTAGTAGTTGAAATACAAAATATAATCTGATTATTAAAAATATTCAATACTTGATATACAGTTCGACGGTTAACCGAATGGTTAAGTTTGTGCGCGATGGTTCGATTCCAGTTCCTTTGTCAGCATGAATGGACAGTCAAGTTGATGGATAATGACGGTGTTAAAGATACACAGAGACAGGGAATAGTGGAATCGCAGCACATCAATATACTAATCAACAAGACGATAGCTAACCGACATATTTGTAAAAAATATGAAGAACCTTCCATGGGGAAAGTTTATCAAAAAAATAAAAATTTCAACCGCCATAAGATATACTTAATGTTCACAGGAATAGATTGTAAAATAAATAATATACGACAATATAAAAAAGTAATATACTTCTTATATAATCAAAAGTTTCCATTGCTCAGCTCAACATGTAATCTTATATAATCTTTCCTAACCTAGATTTTTAAATTATAAAAGTTTTTAATAGTACATCCCATATTTTTCATAATATCAAATATTTGTTAGAACATATAAAAAAAATATTAATGAAAATAAATTAAATATTATAATATTTGTTGTTAATATTTTTACGTCAGCCACTTCTTTAATTTCGTCTGCATTTTCTAAATCTTTTATTGAAAAACCATCAACTTCTTAATTCAACATTAATTCAATTATGGTAAATGGGTTACAAAATTGCAAAATTTCGATATCCGAGTATGATTAATGATTATTTTGCTAAAATTAAAACTATATCTTAATCGGTTTCCCTTTTTGATGACATTAATAAAATATTTTATTGCTGAGAATGTGGGTGCATGTTGTATTAAAATACATTTCAATTTCATTTGATTTATTACTGCTTATACAATTTGTTAAACCGTTTTAAGAAATGTTGTTGCTGCAGTCGTTTTCATTGTATTTTTTTCTGTTAAATGAACTTTTCGATGTAAATTTAATGGAGATCAAATTAGTGACAGAAATGTGGTAACTTGTTTATGTGCGGTGTTTGTAATGCCAACGCATTACAGAGAACAGAAAGTAATTTGTTTTGTAGATTGAGAACGCATTAAAAAGTAAGTCTGAAGTAAGATGAAGCAGATATATAAAATAATAATAGTTTCTTGTGCAATCGGTGAAATATCTTAGAGAGCGATAAAGGTCCAGACACAATTCAACGTCAATAACCTTTTCACACATACACACGCGTATACAGCATCCACAAACGGAGTGGAGAGGACGAAGGAGAAAAATAAAGAATGAAATGGTGAAAGAAAGAGAAAAAGTTGATGAATAAAAAGAACGAGACTGAGAAGAGGCAACTCTTTATATCCTATACATACATGTATAAATGTCCGTAGCCACACAGCACGAAATGAAATTCTGTCTCGTGGGACTTCCCACACATGTCTAAAGGAAGAACAATAGCCCGAAATTAGGAAGATCACACTGCAGCACTAAATCATTCCCGATGGATACTTAAGCAATCGCTTGTATCGGCCATGAAAACCAACGGAAAGAAAGACTTTCTGATAGAGCGCACGGATCCCGATGGAAATGTCCTATGCTTGTTATTAACTTATCGGTGGCAGGTTTTAAGTTCCCATTGTTTTCACGTTACAGTTTCCCTCGCAGGTAATAATGGTATCTCTTGTTAGTTTACGACAACGGGTCTCATTAATAATTTGTTAATAGTCTTAGAAATGATTAGAGCGCGTGCACCAAATTCAATTATAGATGAGATAATTTAGTTGTGCCACGACAGAGGCCGTGTTTTCGGAAACCCTAAATGCGTCCAACCGTAGGTTTCGGCTTCCTAGTTGTGTGCGAATTCCAATATACATAGCTTCCGACTATATATATATATTACCTATAGTGTGTGAGTGAGGATGTGTGTGCGACAATAATGCGGTTCCTGGTGTACACGCGAAAATATTCCCCGTCATCCGGAAATTGATCCCCTTGTTAAGTCGACCTTACAACCCTCCCACATCCGGTTGGTTTTATATGACCCACTATATGTGTGTGTGTATCTGCGCTCAAAAGCTAAGGACTTCCTCGGATAAGGATTACCTATTAGGAGGAAATTGCATATTCCCTAGAAACAATAACAATCGAGGCGCGCGCGCAAAATGCCCAGGCAGCACGGTTTTATCTGGAATTCAATTTTCATTTCATCCCAAAGGAAATGCTTCTGCGCTAATAACTTGATCGCATCTCCAATTTACTTTAACTAAATAGATACATGTCGCTCCCTTTTGCTCTTCTATCTCTTGACTTTTTTTTGTATCCTCGTTTCTTTCCTTCAGTCTCATCTCCAAGCCATAATTAGGTCATTTCATTTATACCCACACTTCGTGCAATTTATTTGCAGGATAAAAAGAAAATTATCTATGATAACATTAGAATTATAGATGACGATGTTTATATATTAATTTTATTAATAATAATCAATTTCGGAACGACTACAAATTTTGTATAACTTAATAACAGTAACAGTTAATCAAAGCTTTCTTTTATTACAATTATATAAATACGTTTTAATTTGTTTGTATATTACTGTTTTAACAAAAATTATTAATATTATTTATAGATTACGACGGAAAATTGTTGTAGATTTTTATTCTATTTTTTATTGCTATTGCATTAATAATTTCAATCTCTTGTATTTTTGTAATATGAATTTATAAATAAACGAATAGATTGATCTTTGTGCGTATATTTTGTAAAATGATTGATGCCAATTGCTTACTGTGATCTTTGTTATTGTGAAATCTATTGCACTTCAAAGATTGGTACCAAATTGCTTCCAAATAAACACGACTGTTTTAAAGTGACGTATTAGTACAGATAATATTATTGTCTACAACGAAAATAGGTACTTTTATCTTTTTATTAACAAAGTAATACATTCAATATACTTGAATAATTTCGCGCCTTGTATAATATAAGGTAAATTGATATAATTTTTGGACTGATCTGTCTTGTAATTATTCTCTTATTAAAGCAAAATATACTGTTACTTTTCTCAACTTCTTACCTTTGTAAAAAAAAATTTTTTTGCTTTAAAATCTAAATATAGAAACAAACTTCAAATATAATAGGAGCTCAGAGAATCATTGATCTAATAGATATTTATTAAACTCTTAAGATTGATCTCGGACTGTTTGAAACCGAACCCTAATCGAGGAACTTGACTGTTTTGACTATTTTGAAATAGGATTATAGTGAATCCGGACTTATCGAAGCCACTATGCTGTATTCTGATGACCTGTAAACTAAATTGAATTTACAACATATAATTGACATTTTGTCAGTAATTATTTAAAACTCATTCAAAAACTCTAACATATAAGTATGTCAGTTACCCATAAGATTATGTTTTGGGTCGTATTAATGTTCTCTTATCAGCTAGGCTCGACCATTAAGAAAATCCTACATCTAAGTAATAAATGTGGTAAATACAAGATTGACAACATAGAAAACTGACCTCAATTAACGAGCATTTTTTTAAATTTATTTTATTCTTGAATTAAATATTTATTAAATTAAATCAAGTTAAGATTTAAATACATTACAATTTGCAAATTACATTGTTATTTCGAATAGCTATAAATTGTTTGTTTTCTTCTTATTGAGTGCCCTTATAAAATTGGAAAGTATTTATATTGATTGCAAATAATAGCACAGACGAGGATATTGCATTCATATATTGCATCACTTAAGATGTGCTATAAAAACAAATGATTACTATTGATTTTCCACTTCGCAGATTATAAAAGGTATTAAGCAGGTATTGCAATTTCAGTAATGTTTACGTTTTTCTCTTAAGGTCATTGTAATGTTGCATACAATTGAAAATATTTCATAAATCCATTTTTTTACATAATTCTGCAAATCTGTTCCATAAGTCAATAAATTTTTCAAATGCATTAAGATCCGATATCGTTGAGATCACGAAAGGTTTGCGTGAATAAAAGCCACTTACATAACAATTTAAATATGCGTTAAGCCTAAAGAAATGATCCCCAAGCGTAATTACAGGCACTTAACTCATAACCGTTTAATTGTTCACGACTCAATTAATTCAAAGGAATTAGAATCTAAAAGGAGCAAAGCCCAACGCAGAATTTGTCTTTCTAAAACCAATTTCATGTTGTTTTTTCTAATTCATTCAAAACGTATCAACGGCGTCCTGTTTCCTGTTCTTGGTAAAGGGATCATTCACAATGCATTAGATATCACCAACGGTTCACTGAAAAGGAGATTTTTTCCATTAGTCGCACGGGGAGCGGCTTCCTGCCCTGAAAATCTATTCAATTTGTGATTACACTTTATTATATAGTTCCTCGACTTTTAATGATCCGATTTAAATATCGCAGATAGCTTTATGGGCATGCATAGTTTTAATCATAAATTCAATTGTCTCGAGCTGCCAACTGCTCGATTTAATTTCGCGGAACTTTCTAATAGTCTTCTTTGTACTAATATATATTTTTTTTTCTGTTCCAGGTTTGCATCACACGTATTTCCTCCGTGTTATTTAATAGGTAAGTGCTTCCGGTTTATTGCAAATCTTCATCAAATTTATTCTAAATATAAAAGGCCATTGTATATTCTTTCTCATTAAACGACTCACGAAAGTATAGAGAACCTTCGTTTATAGTAATAGAAATCTAGTAATTTCAACATTTCCGAATTAATTTCATATATTTTCACAGGATATATTTTTTTTTAAACTTTCTTAATAAAAATCATTGTTTCATTGTGTATAATTAGAAAAATATATAATTATTTATTTTAATGATATTTTTTCTAATTATTACAACATTATTTTTGCGACCTCCACTACAATTTTTTGATATATACATTAAATAAAGATTTAATAAAACTAATGTATAATGAATTAAAAGACTCAAGATACCTAGTACATATCAGTTGCAACTCAAAAGTAGCATATGGGAATAAGTTGATGAGATAAATTTTATCTATTTTTAAGTGGTTTGAAAATTGTCTACTTTAAACGGAAAAAAATAATAATCCTGACCATCGACTTTATTTATCAGATTCAATAAGTGGTTTATAAGTATTTATTTTTAGTTATCTATAGAAGTGAGTCATTGAGTGCGTTCAGACATTGGGCTTATTAAGAAATCGATTATAAACAACTCTCATGCAAGATATTTCTGGAAACTATACACATGGCTTTTTGCAATACTGAGATAATAACCATGGTAAATATAACTTTTCATTGATAAACTGCACCAACTGATTAAAAGTACTGAACTCTCATGTTTTATCTTGTATAAAAATAGTATGCAATTGTATATAAATTACACTAAAGAAAAACTGTAATAAAATTGAATAAGTAAAAATAATAATGAGAATATAATGAAAAAAATAATAAACAAGTATCCCCCGACAACAACTCCCGGACTTAAGAACAAAATTGTAAAAGCTCTAACTTATTACAAGGTTGAAAGAACTTATCAATTTTTGTTTGGATTTATTTTTATCACTATATATAAAAATAAATCCAAACAAAAATTGATAATTTCCTTCATAAAATATAATATTTTTGGAAGTTGTACTATCTGTTTTCTCGCATTTGTTTTTTTGTGTGGTTTTTTTATTAAATAATTGTGATGTCTAAATTGAAAATATTTGTAAGTAAGTATTTTGTTTATTTTAATTTATTTTTCCAAATTTATGCAGTCAGTAATACGGAATTTAATATATATAAGTAAAAACTATGGTAAAGTGTGCTAAGATAAGTATATTATGACATTTTTAAAATTCTCCCGACTTACGAACAACCTTTTGGAACGGAACTAGTTCGTAAGTCGGGGAATATTATAAAATAGATGTTATATTTTATTTAACATATAAAGTTATATTTCTAATATTTATTTTTGTTAAGACACTTTGTCTTAACTGAACATTGAATTCTCTAAATATGCTAATTTTTCAAAAAAATAATCTAGCTTTTATTAATTACATATATTCTTCAATAAAATAAAAACCAAATAAATTAAATTGAATTTGACTTATGTTATCAATATAATGGATTAAACTTTTAAAATGAAATGAAAGCTTATTTAAAAAATATCGTTTTAATTAATATTCAAAGAATTAACTTTACTTTTATTAGTTTTAAAAAAAGTATATTATTTGTAGATGTTATTAATAAAATAAACATCAAATTTAAACAAAATTTCATGTAAAAGATATTAGATATGATTTCTATAATCATCAAACAATTGCAATTATTGACAATCTTAATAATAATAATAAATAATATATTATTAAAGAAATAGTTTTTTTGTTATAAATTGAGATTTTTGTTACAATTAGATTATCTTTGATGCCTAAATCAATGTAAATTTTGATAATTTTATAAATAAGTATACTTTTTACTACTAAACTACAAAATGAAAACAAATCATTTGTCAAAGAAGATTACATGTTATTATTATATTTCATCGATTGGACCAGAATCGAATAATACAATATCTATGTGATCCAGCTTAACGTTAAAACAATGAGCATTTCCGGATAGCACATAATGTCATACAGTTATGAACGTCATATCGGTCATCAGATACATTTTACTATTTGTTGTTTTTTCCACTGATTTTATTTTACACGTGTCCAAATTTCAATTGCAAATCAATAAACCCAACTTTTTTTTTCTGTGCTTCATTTTTGCGGATAGCAATTAACCAGATTTACATTATTGACATTCGTCTATGTTTTCAGTATATATATTTTTTTTCCTACATTCGCACAGCGTAACGAAACATGAATAATTTGCTATGCGTAATGTAGAAAACTAAAATTTTAAAACGAACGTGCATTTCAGCGAATCACTTTTCTACTATAAAGCAAATATAAACTAGTATGTTTGTTTATCAATTAACAGACATCGAAGCGTCTATATTTTTTCTTAATACGTACATTTACAATTGCGATGTTAAAAGGTTAACATAATATTGACTTGATAAACTTAGCGTAGATATATAATATTGACTCGGAATGCGTAAATAAAAACAGTCGTGGTTTAGTTTATTATAAATAGAGGCGATAATCTCTCGTTTAAGGAGTTTTCGGTTCAGCAACGATTGGGATTAGTAGAAGAGCGATGGGAAGGCGCACCCTTTCATCACGTTGTGATTCCACTGCCATAACATTCAGTTAATTAAAAACGCGGGGTGGAAGATAAAAAAGAAAGTGGAAAACGAAGCACGTGCGTACTTAATAAAAAAAAAATTGGATATATACGTGTATATATATAAAGAGAGAGAGAGAGAACGGAGAAGAAGAACGAATTAAACGGGGTGGTTGGAAGGGCAACGGTCCCTTATTATTACAGCAGCTTCGCGCCATAAAAAAATCTTATCATAACTTTTTCCTAAATCTTAATAATCATGCCGCCTTTAATAAATAAACGAAATTGCGAATTACATTAACTTCGTGTTTAATCAAACCATATAAATTCGTCGTTTTATTGATATGTATTCATATGAAGTGAATAACATGTTGTCTTCAATTAATACAACACTCAAATTTTAATAAAATAAAAATATTATCTCGGCAAGACAAATAACAATAACATTAACATAGTAGTAAAAGCATACTGAAGCTATGTTTGTTTAGATTAAAGTTTATAAACAAAACTTCTGCTCATCATGAACCTATTTTTTTTAACTTATCTACATATGTGATTAGTCAGCAATTATGTTTTAACATCAAACAAAGGTTTCAGGAAATGAATTAATTAAGAATAATATTTGAAAGTTAACAAGTATTCCAAAGATTAGAGCCATTATAAACGAATTATTACATGGAGATGCATTACATAATAGAGATACTTAAATACTTTTAGGATCTTCTAAACTTTAGATAAAAATGCAATAATATAATTTTTCTAAAGGGTGTCCCAAAATTAACGCAAAATTTAAATTTGCCTGCACAAATGGCGGCAACCCAAAAAAAAAACAATTTGACTAAAAACTTTTTGGGACACCCTATATAACTTATAAAAAATCTCCTTAAAATAATTGATGTATTATAGCATATATAATAAACAGCAAATTATATATACAAAATTTATTAAAAAGAAACTTTAAAAATGTATTCATATATTTGTAGTGGGCGACTAATAGCCGAATGATTAAGTCGCCCTACCCATGATCGAACCGGCAACAGTTCGAATCCTGGTCAAGCCAGGCTCTTTGTGAGTCCTCTCGATTCTTGCAGCAATAGGGCCATCGTTCATCACAAATCGAAATCAATGAGGTTCAGCATATGGACCTTCAGCCAAGTCGATGAACAATGACAGTGTTAAGGATAGCAGCAGATTCACAGTCAAAGAAAATAGTGGAATCGCAGAACATCAACATACTACTGAAGTTAACCTACAAGACAACAGCCAACCTACAAATTAAAAATTAAAACTCATCATAATGGTAACTATCCACCTGGAAAGATTACCTACCTAATCTTAATTATCTCAATGTTTACATTGATGAACAGATTATGAATAAAATTACATTACATAAAAATTATATTTATAGTCCTATATTTAATATATTTTCCATTTATATTGGATAATCAATGTCGTCATAGCTTCGAAACAAATTTTCCGCGCTCCTATTGCAACATACAAAATTGGTATTTCTGAGTTAATTCGTTATTGTTGAAATTACACAAGGGATACAAAAGTTTCCAATTAAATCAGGAGTTTCACAGGGAACTGCATTAGGTTATTTTCCGCTGTTGATTTAATATATTTTACAAATATAGATCTGATGATAACATCACTTTTCTTATTACAAATTCTATAATTACTGATCTTTCATGAATATTGTCATGCTTTTTATCCTTTTGACATTACAAAGATTTGCTTATTATCGAAACGGTATATACTATAATTCAGAAATGACTTGTGGTCTCTATTATTTCTGCTTGAAATATGATAGATACTTTATTTTCGGTGACATTTGTTGATTGTTACGCGTAACTGGAGAACAGGCACCGTTTTTCTTTGTGTCTTGCACGTATCTCAGTTTTATTCACTTTAATTGGGAATCATTTATAAAACTTTATGGAGATTACCCTTTAAATTTACTGTATATATATTTTAATAACATAATTAAGTTATTTACTAAATATTATTGGCCCCAATTTGGGATATATTTACATTTATTTTAGCAATTCAAGTCTACAGTCTTTAAATCTTCAAATATTGTTTAATCCAAAATTTCAAAATAGATAAGTAATAATTACTATAAATTTAGAGAAAATAAATTGTAGTTCATAAGAGAATTTAATTACTTGTTATAGATTTGAATTGCAAGAAAAACTATTTTCCTACAAGAAGAAACAATATGATTTAGAAAAGAGTGTAGCTGGAAATCTATCAAAGCTTTGTGAAAGCGTTTCCACTGATTTGTGACAATTGTTTGACGTGAACGATAAAAAAAAGAAAACTTCAAAGAAACACTTACTACCAAAACGAAGAGGGAATAAAAAGAGGCAAATCAAATACAGAAACATCAGTGGTAAAATGAACAATCCGGAAATCGTGAGAAAAATCCTTAAGCAAATAAAATCATCAAAGTACCTGGACTTTTCGACACGGCGAACAGAGAACCTGAAGAATAAGAAGAAGATGAGAGAAAAAAAAACACACACGCACACAAAACATATTTGCTTTTGTTTCCGTGCGATTTTTTCTTGCCATCGCCGTCTTCATCCCTTAATCCTATTTGGAAACAAGTGTTGGTACCTGGATATTTTATTTAAATTCACACTATGCACACGAATTGTTTGGCCCCTCCGGAAAACACAAGGCGACTTAACACGTCCTTTTTTTACCAATCCCTAACCAACATTTGTATATCTTCTTCTACGTTTTGTATACAAGAGGAAGAAGTCTAATGAAGTGTAAATAATTATCGAATTAATTTTTCTTTTACTTAGGGGGAATCAAATTGTTGCTCCTTTTTCTAAAAGAAAAACTGTACTGCTGCTCTATACCAGTCGTATAGTATTTGCGAAGCGTTTTCTAATTAGAGCTATGTGTTCAGATGTTATGGATATTATCTGCAAAATTTTCTAGATTAAACTTTCTAAACTTTCCATGCGAGGAAAACTCATTTTCCTTTGTTTTCATTCCAAAAAATGAAAGAGAATAAAAGGAAATCAGAACGAACTGCATACATAGTTTTGTGATTTATTTAGAGAAATTTTTCTGTTTTTTTTATTACAGCATAAAGGATAAGAAAATACTATTTCCACTGTTGTGGACATAAATGCAACATTTACAGAAAACATGAAGCATTTCAAAGCAATTTATTATAAAAAATATTTTATATCTACTGTTTTATTTATATAATCTGTATTCTTATTAAATTATATATAAAAATAATAATAATAAATTATACTTATCAATAACTATATAAAATATAAACCTTTTATGTTCATATTCTTTTTTAATATATCTTATTTTATCAGTAAAATGTAAAATAAACTTAAATCTAGAAAATCAATATCTTTTTTAGTTAAAACTTCGTTTCACGACAAAGTCCGCATTTGTCCGAAAACATTCATAGTTCTTGGAAAGAAGTAATTTAGAGGAGCTTAGAGTTTTGTTTTTGTTTTTGTTCGTAAGTCGGGAGAATTTAAAAAATTTCAAAATATGCTTATCTTACCACACTTTTAGTGGTTTTTACTATTATATATGTTAATTTCCGTATTACTGACTGCATAAATTTGAAAAAATAGATTAAAATAAAAAAAATACTTACAAATTATTTTCTATGTAGACGTGATTATTTAATAAAAAACAACAAAAGAAACAAATTAATCAAAACAGATAGTACATCTATAGTACATTGTTCGTAAGTCGGGTTATTTCTGTATATATAATATAAATGAAATAAAAATTAGAAAATGCTATCAAAGGACGCTTGTAACCATTTTGGTGAAACGTTTATTTAGATTAAATTTCAGGAAATTTGTGGTAGCAGTAAAATTAGTTACAATTAGGTGAATGTTCGTGTTCCTTGTACTGTTTAATTATTCGCTTCAATGCAAGTGTAACAAAAAAGAGCAAAACTGAATCACCTAGAAAAAATAAAAAGCAAAATAGAAGTGACATACTATCCCGGCACACGCCAAACATTCGTTGGTTTTCCTTTTATTTATTTTTACATTTTTTTTTGATAACAACTAAATTATGTTTTTCATTTTTACTCGTTCTGTGGACATTTCACATCTGCCCTCCTCCCCCAGCGTTGATAATGGATTATGCGCTATGCTGCGCCCGATTTTTATCATACTTTTATCGCGCATTTTTCTCACCATAAACATACACACAATTTTATTTCAAAATAACATTTATCTTTGCGACAGCATTTCCGGATTTGCTTCGGGTTTTGTATAATATTTCTTTTTTTTTACATTCCTGATATCAGTTGCACTTTATTTTAATTACGCATTCTACGTATCATTGGTATCGCGTTGGAGTACAATGCCACGAGGCAATCGCACCACCACCAAGTATTTGAATTGTTTTTGCCGTTTGCTGAACTAATTTATTAATATTATTTATCGAGAAAACATTTACCCAGCAAATATTGAATCATAAATGTAATTATCATACTCTCTCCTCTGTACTATCTTCCATTTCTCGTATATAAACATTATCCGTAAAATATGAGTTAGAAAATATATTAATATGGCGCAATGCGTGTTTTTCAAATTATTTCATTATGTTGCTAATTCACTTATGAATTGGTTAATTAATATTAATGGTATGTTTTATCAACGCGCAAAATTATCTTATCGATACACATGTAAATGTTATTCATTTTATATTTTTTAAATAGCAAATTATGTAATTAAAGATACAGTAAAGATACTTAGTTGTACGATAAAAGATTATATTTTTTTAAACAAAAACAAATTGATTATGTAATTAATATATGTATAAACATTGTTTATTCACTAATTATTTGTATAAATAACATAGTAAATTTATATTAAAAAGTGCATGAGTAAATTATGTTTTTGTAATTTATTTTTATACCTAAATTATTATAGGCTAAATATAAATTTCGGTTATCCTTATATATACAGATATATTATCTAACAAAATAAAATTGAATAGTTTAAAAAGATATACTTCTACAAATATATTAAACTCTCTGAATATTCTGAAGTCTTCAAACTATACTTAAGACTTTTAGCAGATGTTTCACGTCTTCAGAAAATGATTAAATCAAACTACTGTTTCCCCTATCACGTTTTTCTTCAAAGTTTACTGAATAGAAAATATTTGAAAATAATATCAAACTAAATTTGATACTTGTTATGTTTTATACATATACTTAAACTTTAGACTCAATTATAAAATATTTTAGTTAATACTTTATACTTTTTCCAAATTAATGACTTATCAATTGATGTTGAAGTGTTGACACTTATATAATGAATAAACTTAACTTAATATATCTTGAATCCCCTATCCAATAATATTAAAACTAAAGATTATAAATCAGACCAACATGTGGTAGAAGCTACTAGTGGTACATTATAACCCTAAGAATGGTACTTTAACATTAATCTTACTAAACTCTAAATAGCAATTTTTCGGGTAATTTGATTTTCATTACCATTACTGAAAAAAAAAACTATTGAAATACTTTACTTCATATTTTCAAAATGTGTCAATATTGAAGTAAATCAATATAAACCAATAACGAATAGTATTGGTTTCTTTGTTCCTTTATTGATAAAAAAATAAGACGAAATGGATACAGCTCTAGGCGCTTAGGACAAGGGTTCTTAATAGTATCAATACGAAGTAGATGAGACACCACAGGAATGAAGAAGTATTGGGTTTATATTGAGTGTTTCTGTGGGTAGTGTGAGTGATAGGAGAGACACATTAACCCTAAACACGAGATGTATGGATTAGATGTATATACGTATGGAACGTATAGTAAATATTTGATAGTGTGAAGAGTTCCAACGGCCGTAACCGAAATTTTGATCGGGCCGTGTCTGGTTTGAAGTGTCCATTGTGTAAATTGTTGAACATCATTTTAATCGGATCATTATCGCCCCTACGTCGCATTAATCCAACGCACGAGGTGGTACAGGAGGTATGGGGTCTGATTACAAATCCCACATCACGGGGGCCCATTGTAACCATTCCATTTTTGTGTTTATGTTAAATGTACCATGTGTGCGTGCGTATGTGCATATGAGAGTGCGTGCGTGTATGCGTGCACTGCGTGTACGCGTATTCATTGTATTATTTTTCACATACTAATAAGCCTACAGATTGCATTGACAAAACGCAAGATCAATAGAAACGCATTCGAATAGAGCGGGAGAGCGAAAGAGACGGCATTAGGGATGTTTGAGGGTGAAAGAGGGAGACCATCAGCTTGTGCAGCACATGGGGAGCGACGGTTGCTATAAGAGTTCCCCCCTTAGCAACGGCGACTTTAGCGGTGGGTGGTCGGGGTTTGTTTAGCCCGGGACTTAGGGTAGGACATGGATCGTCCTACGCGTCTCTAAAGCTACATCGATCGATTTTGCTCTCTGAAAAAAAAATAGGGAGAAGAGAAACGGAGGAAAATGCCGGAGATATAGCACCGACACCTACAAATACACACGTTTATGGAAGAAAAGCTTTCTGGATACCCAGTAATCCCGCCTAATGGCTACAGAGAGACTAAGTATAGATTTCGGTATTATTAACTTAAAGCCAAACTGAACCAATCTTTTGAAATATAACTAAGTACTACTATCAAACATCATTTACGAACTAAATGGACTGCAAGTTATAAATGTTATTCTGTACCCAAACCATACGTGAGACATATATTTGTTTGTTCATCAGGTGTACCATCTCCTATCTAAACATGGCAGCACAATGTACAAATACTAGTCTTGTTTCAGTGATAAGCAATAGTAATTGGTAAGACAGTTATGTATTATATCACCTTTAGTCTGGATGGAATATATGTTATATATGTTATAACATGGAATCAATTCTTAAAACAGGATTGAAAATGGACATAAACAATTAAATTTCTAAGCAAAACAAATCATAAATGATAGTCTTAATAATTATAACTATTATAAATTGCTATGTATATTTCAATTACTACAATTAGCCTGTTTGTAAGTAAAATTAACATTCATAGACGATATTAGTGTATCAATTAGATAGTCTTCGGCGATCTTCTAAATGCATTTTGTCAAAATTGTTATAATGTTGCATCCACATGATATGAGCAATAAATATATCTCAGTCATACCAACTACTATGGTAGTATAGTATTCAGTTTCGTATTCCTATGATTCTATGATAATCCATAGTTACGACTGACAGTCATTGATTTGACTATAGAGTTGCTGTGGTATAATAAATATTTATTGCATTATTTTCTTTGCTATTATTTATAATAAACATTATTTCTTATATTCTCGTCTTTAAACTATATATGTGTATAAATTGCATCATATATAAATACAAGCTCAACGCATTTTAGGAATAGGGGATGTTGCTTCAATTTCATTCCCCGTACGTCTTCTATCTAGTTCTATATATATATTTGCTTTTGTGCTCGTTGATTCGGACCCCCCATAGTCTTGTTTATTTATTTTTCGAACAGCCCGTCTTCTGCTACTGGTTACAAAGGGCGCGTTCGCATGCTACAACCACTACTCCTCCAACTCTAACTTATCCCCATTATTTGTTGCGTCAGATGGGGAGAACAAAGGAACCCCGGTTCGGCTCTGCTCGGTTCGGCTTGGCGAACTTAATCATGGAATATTTATATGATATTCCCTTTAATTGGTAATGCCGTACATACCACTTCCTCTTCCCAGTCCTGTGTTTTTGTTCCTTTACATGCAAACCTGCTTCAATTAATTATCGAATCAAGCATACGCCATTAGCTCACTTCTTAATTATCCTTATTCCTTCGTGTGTTTTTTTTTTCATCCGCCTTCCATTCAGTGCTTCACCATTTGTTAGACGCATGTCGAAACATGGTTAATGACTTTCCATAGTCCAGGGCTCATGCAAAAAAAAAAAGAAAGAGAAAATGTATTTATGTAATGAAAGCGTTTTTAATAGGCGAAAATGTCAACGGCGATTCCTAAAGTTCAGCGCCGGTAATTGCTGTTTAATCAATGCCACCATGCAATGAAGTCCACAAAAAGTACGCGGGTAATGTCTTCATGCTCATACCACGAGCAGCGGTTTAAAAGGCAAGAGAGTAATTAATTGGAGGTAATTTGTCGATTAATTTTATCTTCACTTCGTGATTCGATGAAGAAAACGGAAAGTAATCCATTCATTTAATAACATCTTTTTGTTCGTGTTAGCCAACGCACACAAACAAAATAAACATTGTAAAAAACTGACGAAAGATAGAAGATTAAGATTATAGAAAGTTACTATTTTTCAGTTAGTGTTTCAACAACGATATTTTCATTTAGTTTCACAATTAGATAATATAAAATAAATACCGTAAAATTTTACAATGCTATAAAACTATTGTATCTATAAATTTATTAATTAATGAACAAGTAATTTACCAATTTTCTATTTTGCTCAATATAGAATAGTTTTTCTAAATGTTTTTAATAAAATGTTACCATAATAGTATGTATTCATATAAATGTGTTTTATTTTATTTTTTTAATATGCGACTGTTATAATAAATAATATTTTATATATAAACTTTAAGTGTCTTAATAGTTTAATTCATTTATAATTATAATTACCAAATATTTGTAATCACATGTTTACCAATATTATATTATTGTATACATATTTTTTTCTGGAATCGTCGATGCTTACTGAGTGTACGTGCTTTCTAAACATTTTTTTAAGGATCTATCTAGATATGCCAACTCATTGGCTTTCAGGAAATAGTCTCCTTAGTTTACTACTCAATGGGCCATAGTATAATATAGTCCTTGTTGGCTCAGGTCCAGCAAAGATTTCTCAAGTGAACAACAAATACATATGTCTTGTAGCTGAGTTCCACAGTTCTATATCTAGTTACTACACAAAAACATAGACAATAATATACCCATAGTTTGTTCAGGGTCAGTAAACATATCTAAAGTACCAAGATAAATATAGTAAAATAAACTACAGTGGAACCTGCATCATAAGACAAGAAGGTGAATTGCTGTTATCATCTTTTATCCAGTAGCTATTCAAATTAGCATCCATTATTTTTTTTATTTATAGATATAAATGATTCAGCTTTATTTCTTTTAAGCAGATAGAAAAAAAAAGATTTTGTTCGACTCTTGAGTTTGTGTTCGACTTTCAAAACTGATTTTATTTTTGATTTATTGTTCAAATATCTAACTGAAAGTAATTCTAATAAAATTCTGTACAGTGTGGAGAAGATTAAATTAAAAGTATGTTATAAAAAGTAGTTATTTAAAATGGAAATGTCTGTTTTGTCATTTGGATATAAATTACATGTCTGGAATAAAAGAAACTGCAGCAACAAGGAGCAAATGAATGAATGAGAATAGGAATGTGGCCAAATCAGATTTAGAAGGGATTAAAGTAGCTTGTTAGAGGGCACACACTTGAACTCTTTCGAATTGAATCAACTACTCAGCAAAACTCCGGCGGTTACAATTATTTAAACAACACAGCACAAAGCTCCAATTCCGTCCCGCAATTTCCATTAGAATCCAAACCGTGCTCCTCCTCATCCTTTTCGCAATCCGTGCTCTTCAACCCCTCGGCCCGGGGGCGCGTTTCTAGTTTTAATAAGTCACCGGGAAGCCAAGGCGCTAATTAATTAAAACCCCTTCCCATATAAATTAGGCCCAAATGATTTTTCCCACTGGTGCAGTTTGGTGAGTTATAACTTCTTTAAAGTTTTAAATTATTCCCCATAAATATGGTGTGCGTTCATACCATTATGCGGCCTGTGTAATAAGCAAACCGAAGGGAAAACGGAAAAGGATCGGTGTAATTGAAACGCACATAAATTTTTGTAACTTACAAAAAGGTTCCTCTAAATAATACATACAATGTACGCACGGCATGCACAAAGAAACGTTGAGCCGCTGAAAGAATAAAAGTTAATTGTGCGAGACGAAAACTTGAACGAGTTTCTGTGAAAGATATCCACCCCTGAAAGGAACGACTGAGATAGATATATATATATTTATCGATATGTAGGGGAGCAAATACGTTTTTAATGCTCCGGTCTGAAATCTAAATTAAAATTCCTGAAAAAAATCCACCGGTTTCTTTTTGCTCCGTTGGAGTGTTAAGTGCCTGCTATCATCGAGAGTTAAGAGCAATTACATTATTGAAACTCGAGAGCTAAAGAGACTATTTGAACGTATAAGCGAGAGAGAGAGAGAAAGAAAGAGAAAAAGAAACGCGCAGAAGTTCTAAAATAACTTCACTCCTTATAATGTTATTGAACCAATTTATGAAATTATTGAAGAGCTGTGTAGCTCCATAACACTTCTATTCAATTAAAAACATATTCTCTATCAAAGATTGCAATGAAAACTATTCATTTCGTGGAATATTTGTATCTTTTTTTCTAAATACATTCACACCGAACATATTTACTATATTATGAAAGATAAATACAATGGGTTGAGGAAAGTGCAATCAATATGAATTTAAAATATTCAACATAATTTTTATCTTTGTACATTTTCCAAAGATATAAATTTAATATTTGAAAATTTTTATTTTATACTGAAGAAGCTGCAGTTTCCAGGCTACTAATTATTGATAATCTGATTACTGTTTACTAAGTTAATTAGTAATGGATATAATTATTAATAAAGAACCTGCAAAAGACTGTTTAACTAAAAACATCTATATTATTTTTGAGTTGTGTATTAATGAATTATTACTTTACTTCTAGTAGCAAAAATATTACCAATTGTTCGCGTTTTAACCGATTGTATTCATTCTAACTGCATATTGTTACGTCTCGATTGTTAATAATATGAATCCCTTTTCAAGAAACGTGAATGAATTACTTCGTGGATTATATTCCTTTTATTCACAAATAAAGAAATAAATATTGAAACATATTTATACAAACATATTAAGGGGAAAATATTAAGAAAAATAAAGGACCCGGGAGTTTACGCGGGAAAGAATAATATAATGTACAGAAATAAGTTCACAACAAAAAAACATCGACAACAGAAATTAAGTATTAAATCTGTTATTAATATAGTTTGCGCCTTTATCAATATTTCCAAGTAAAGCAATATTATTTAATTATAAAAGTAAAACATTATAACAGCAAACCTATATGACTCTGAAAGACCTGAATGTTACTACTAGGTCTGTCGACATCTGTCGCTTGCATTAAGAGAATGAATGTCTTGTTAAAAAATAACAGTCTAACGTTGGAGATATGATCGAGAATGCCCAACATAATTTTATTATTACAGATCTAGGTTGACACAAAATGATTAGAGTAGAGATTCCAGAATTGCTCGGTGGTTGTAAAGTATTAACGAAGAAGATAATAAAAAATAATAGATCATGAATTTCTTAAGTGGTGCAAACCTTTCTCCAACTAAACATTTTCCAGTAAATAGTAATACTCATAAATGTTATTAATAATTAGTGATCACATCTTATTCATTTCTTAGATACTAAATTAACATTCATTGCAACAAAAATAAAATTACTTGAATTAGTACAAAGATTAATTAGAAACTTCTCAATATTGACTACAATTTTTAAACAAATTAAAATTTACTTATTTTTATTTACTATAGTAATTTATTGAAAACATAGTTTATAATCTTTTTTTATCTCAGTATATTTGATTAAATAATAATATACATTTATAATTAAATTGACAAATACTGTTTTGAATTGCATATATTATAAATTAATCTTGTAACTAATTCTTATTTTTTTTTTTCAATAATCCTTGAAAACTTGAAATACAATTTATGTAATGTAATGTGTACCTTTATATGCAGTCTACAATGTATCCTCAGGTTGAAAGAATGCGAAGGCCTTTCGATGTAGGGAATTACTATTTGTTAATGAAATTACTAATACAAAATAATAGTTCACTTATTATAATGCATTACGTACAAATTATATTTCCAATAACTGATATTTCATATATTTAACGTAGGAATACGTCAAGTGGAAATTGAGAAAATAATCGTTTGTGATTATAGTGTGTTCACATGCGGTGCACTCTTGCATCAGAATCTTAGAAAGTTTTTAGCAATTACATAAATAAACTATTTAACTAATGTAAAAATAAATAAGTAAAGCACGTATGAGTTATACGAAGTGGGTTATAAATACTGTGCAATATACTATGTGTGTGTGTGTGTAACCAAAGCCAGCTGTTCCAGGAGCCCATTGAAAATTTATTGACTGCAAATTATGGACGACGTTATTTTTCAATGTTCATCTCGAGTGCCGATTATTGTTATGTATACGAAATAGTCCATTGTGGCAACCTAGATTTCGAAGGAATAAACGCTGCGGTTGTTAATGCCAATGGAGTGATTTATTATTTTTTTGAGGAGTTGGGATAAACATGTTAAAGATCAAGCGTATCATTCAAACTTCATGTTATGTTTATACACTTTCATTTCATAATATACTTAAGCATTGAAAAATTATTTGTTGTGCAATAAGATGAATTATACACAAAATATACATTACATACTCCTACGATTCTATAAAAATAGAACTTGAGTAATAATTATATTCTTTAGTTTTACAAAATATCAAATAAATACAGTGGAACCTCGCATAACGATCATAAAGAGCATAATGTAAGAAAAATAACTCGCTTAACGATTGACGTTTCGCATGAGTGACAATGAGAAGAGAAGTCCCGGATTTTATAACTTGTGTACACAAATTATATGTGTATTTTTGAATATATTAACCATGTTCGATTTTCTTTGTCATATTTGTTTATAGCAGACCATTCTTTGCAAATATAAATTGTGTTTGCTGTAAATGCAAAACACAAATGTATTGTGTTCAAACATTATTATAATACTTTACACTACGTACGCCTTTTTATATGAACATATTAAAAGTATAAAGAAACCTCCACCAAGTCCCCGAATTGATACAAATATAAACTCACTTCACCGTGTGAGAATTGGAAAGCAGTTCCTAGTGTTAGTGGTCATTCTAGTTGCATCTTAATATTGTTTGTGATCACAAAATTTTCAAACTTGTGTTTAAACATGTTATTTGTGCTATTTTTGTGTGTAAAATTTAATAACACTTTCATGTCTCTGAATAAAAAGCCAAAGAACCATAGATATGAAAATCATTAAATATCGAGACCAAGTTATACTTTTTTTTCGGCGAGGAACGCATTATCGTAATTTACATTAGTTTATATGGGAAAACATGTTTCACTATACGAGTATTTTAATCCCGAAATTTTAGAACGGGTTAAATTAACGAGGTTCCACAGTATATACGTTATAAAATAATACAATTATTTATAGAGATAATTTAGACATCATTGAATAACAATATTGTTTTAATTATTCTGAATTAATTTATTATTTACACAATTTTCAGGCGTTTCTGTTCACTGAAAATAATCTGTGTAAATAATATAATTGAATGGTGCCAACTTTATATTCTACTGGGAAAAAAATCCATCTCGAGTGGAAAAGGCTAAAGGCAAACTTGTTTAATTATTATATGAATGAGAAAAAAACTTGCTTATGGGAAAACAAAAAAAAATTCTTTGGTCACGGCAGACTGAGATCTGAAAGAAGAAAAAAGTTTTATGAAGTTGTCTACCGAGAAAAGTTTGTTAATTATAAAAGAAAACGAGAGAAACCTCTTAAAAATTATATAACATATAAAATATCGCTTAATGAGCATGAGTGATATAATACACATGCACACGCGCAATAAGTATATGATTATTGTCTATTTACTATTGTTTTCAATACGAAATTTGATTCAAATGAGTGCAAATACTATAGATTTAGTTTACTCAATTTGGTATTTGATTAAAAAACAATATATATTTATTAAATTTACTAAAGGTAACTATTTAATCACTTATATCTATTCTTATATAATGTACAGTTGTATCTTGATTTCCACTTGTATATCAAAGCAAATTTATCGATGATTTTGAGTTTAAGATTCCATTGTTTGCTTTACTAATCAACGAAAATCTTCCATATTACATCTAATTATCGTCAGGAATCAAAATTGTTATTTTTCTCACTTTTTTTTAAATATAAATTTGAGTTGTGCTATATAATTTCATAGTAGACTGATTTAATTTGCAAATAATTAAATGACAAACATTTCGACTCTTGACAAATAAACTTCATTTGATTGCATCACATCAAAGAATTGCTTCCCTTTGTACTGAATTGATTTTAACCTTTGTACGCGAAAAGTACTATTTTATTAACAGCAATTAATTTTCATTGATTTTATGCCGAGCCATTTATAATTACTTCCCGATTTGCCACAAACAATATTTAATTGATTTTATTGTCAATAATTTATAAAAGTAACTCACTGTAATTACATACTGAAATTGAATGTTTTTGTATTATTTTTGTAATTATTCTGTTAAATATTTATTTTATTATACCAATTCTATGCTATATAAACAAAATTGCTACGTGGTAATAACTAACAAGATTTCTCTCTAAAAGTAATATTTGATTATTGGAAAATTTTAACTAAATATTTAAAAGTAGTAACACTTAATTGGTGGAAACTCGTTAATCCGAACTAATTGGGGGAAGAGACCATCTGGATTAGACGATAGTCCAAATTATCACCACGTCCAACCCGAGAGTAATCTCTTCGTCCGGTTGAACATCCTAATTACTTGTGTCCGAATTAACGAAGTTCTACTGTAATTATACAATATTTATATAACGTAATCGCAAATATGGAAGATGCGAAACAATTGATATCTATAATTAAATCGTCTTTAGAATTTTTGTAAAACTTGTTATAATATAATGTTTGTTTATTTATCAACAAAAATAAATATATTCTTGCAATATTTATATAATTACGGGGAAAGTATATACCAATGATTCTCAAACTGTGCAATACGAAAATTGAAAAAACATTTCCTACAGTTTGACCTGAGATAGATCAATGTTTTGACTTGAAAAAAAATCTGATCACCGGAAAGCGAGAAAGTTTGAGAACCGCTGATCTATACAGTGAAATAATAGTAATTAAGAACTTAACTATATGTATTATAATGTATTATTACATTAATGAATATGGTTATTTTTATGATGTCTATTATCTCAGTGTGATGTCAATCGAATTACTTGAAAAAATGAATCGCTTGAAAACATTATTAAATTGTATACAATACATCCATACATGATGTCTAAATTGGATATAGTTTCAATACGATATATGGGTATACCTTTTGAAGGAAGTTGGCTTAATCTAATTCTCACAGTCGGCGCGCCGTGGGCAAAGAAAGGAGAAGAAGACGGACGGCGAATAAAAAATGAAGACGAGAAGGATCTTTTCAGAGTCGAGACGAAAAAAATGGTAAAAAAGACACACACACAGAGATATATAGATGGATTCCCAAAGGCACCACCAGAGAAGATCCGAAGGAACGTCTCCGTGTTGTGTGCATCAGGCAGCCTAGGTTTGGTCGACCTAGGTCTAGCTACCTGCGGGTCACGCGCGTGAAATAGAATGCTAGAGAGAGAGAGAGAAAGGTACAGATATACAGAATTGTACTGAAAGTGAGCGTGTGTGTGAGAGAAATAGAGACAAGGCACGGCTCCCCGGATCAATTTTTCATTCCGGGATCGCCCTAACAGGGTGTGATTACAAAGGCTCTGTGGCAAGGGCCGAGGGGACGGCGTATAGGGAGAGAACGGAATAAAATTCCTTTTGCTCACCCTGACTTCTCTCCTCTCCGATGGATGGCCGAGGACCAGGTAATAAATTAAACTGGGCAATTTAAGAATATTGTGTTACAAGTCTAAACGCAAATAGGATGTAAAATGCATATTTATGCACTAGGAGAGCTGGGTCCGTTGTGCGGAAGGGGCCCTAAATGTACAGACCGACTCTATTGTGTATCCGCGGTTAAGTAAATAACCAATATTTGGAACCGGCGATCCGAGAGAAAAAAGTATATACACATGCACACATACAAAACACAAATGAAAATGAAATTGTTCCTTCATTCAGCACATTTCAACGGCTGCTCTTTCTTTCCGATCAAAGCATGTGTGCTTACCTGTAAACAAAGACCTAAACTACTCGCCTATGGTATAAATCATTTTCTTAGTTTATATGAATACACTATCATTGACTTCCGAAGAAAGAAAAAAATATTACGTAAGCATTCCTCTCCACATAATGATCAAAATAATACAAACGACATCACGGGGATTACGGAATATAACAAACTGTGTTACTCTAAATCCCAATGAAAGTGAAATTTATTTAATTTCACAGGACAGCTTCAAAGGAATGAACCCATTATGAGAATTAAATAAATTAGGTTTTTTCTCTTCTCTCTCTTCCTTTTATTTTTATTTGTTCGAAGCTTTACATTTCCGCAACGTTTTAACTGAATTAAACAGTCGGACCCTTTATTTTCTACCCAAATGTATAATACTCGTAACTGATTTTATATTTCATGAAACGCCGTTTATAGCATTAGTAAATACGTATATATTATATACGATATATTCATTTAACGATTTTACAAAAAAAATAATCTCAAACACAATAAAAAAGTTACTAAAACTCAAAAAAGTATTTATATAGTTCGTAAAATACCAAAACTGTACTATTAGTTGAACAATGAACTTATTAAATACCTACAATATATAATATAATTCCTTGACTAAGTAAATAGTTTATATATTTTACTTGCAAGAAATTATATGCACAAGATACGTTGCATATAAGTTATCATACAAAAGCAACAGTTTAAAAATTATATTTTATTACATGAAATAACTCAAGCAATTATTCCTATAACCGTTTGTACATCTTTCTAACTTTATAGTTATAAAATTTATATTCATCTAAAGTTTTAAAAAGGTTAAAAAAAATGGATCATATATCACTTTTCTCTGCACGATCTAATAGAAATAAATATGAAAAACAGTATTCAGCAGATTAAGAAATTAATTGAATGCGTCAAAACATCGGTTCCGATGTTCGTTCCTTCTAGTGCCTCATCTTTTGTGTTTAGAATCTAAGAAAGAGATGCCTCAGGTAATATTTTGCGGGACTACCTAAACACAAAGGTGGAACCGGATTTTTGGGTTAGGTGAGACATTATGAATACCATAAACATTAGCGTGGAACAAACAGATCCAAGAATTGTTTTCTATGCGAGATTTAAGGGGACAATGCATTCGGAAAAGGCACCTCGAAAAGTTTTCGTAAAGAAGATTAATTATACGATCAGTAGATAATAAGATTCCAACTATAGGGTACATTTTTTTGTTGTTTCTTTTGTTTTGAGTTTGATTTTAACGTATTTATGTAATAATCTAACTAATTTTATTTATTCATTAATACATTTATTTTAAGAAAAATATCAAAGAATTTTGATGAATGTAAATTTTAATTTTATATTTATTATATTGTCCAACATTAGTTGCTCAATATTTCTAAATAATCAATTAAATTTTATTAATGTGTTTTCCAAATAGTTTAGTAAATATTAATTACTAAATTATAATGAGAAAATTAAAAACATTATATTAATTTAAATACACTTATTTTTAATATATTTAAAAATAAATTACATTGTTCATCATTAAAAGAATATTAACTTCAAGCATATCATTTCAACACCTATTAATTACAAAAATAATATAAAATGAAGTTTTTAATGGACTAAGGCCATTAAACTTAAGAATTTTATTTAATTACTATTTTTTTCCATTTTATACAAATAAATATTTATTAATTATTTTATTTGTAACATTATTATAAAATATTATACATATAACAATAATATCACATGAATTCATTAATAAATTTGATTATTATTATATCATTAAAATATTTAGCAAAAAATAATAAACAAGAATATTGAAAACCGGAAATTTATCAACGAAAGAAATATTTTGCTGCTTCTTTTACGATTCTTTCCAGCTCATTGATCGAATGAATGTTTTCATGCCATTCACAGGAAAAACCGCCGTTCCTATCATCGGGATTTCCGTACAAAATATTGATTATTGGTGAAGGTAAACGTAATTTCTGTCATTTCCTCTAAATATTACACAAAGCATTCCCGGCAAATACCCAGCACGAATACAGAAATTGCGTAATTATATAATTAATTAAAGGCACATCAAAGATTAAGTAAGTATACAATCTCATTATGTATAGCTTGTTTTAGGTTTTACAAAGATTGTATAATTACCTTCCAATTATAGGCTTAATTTGTTGAAAATAAATTATCCTTTAATTTTTTAAAGATTTCATGGTCAAAGTACATTAAATTAGAACAAACATTTCAATAATTTGTAGTTTCAAAAGTCAAAGAATCACAACTTCACATTCTACTAAAGTTACAAGCATTTTCATACCTTCAACAAAACTATATGTATTTTTTATTATACTTAAGCTTCTTTTAAGCCACTTATAACAACATTTTAATGTATTATTATTGATTGATTATTGTACAATATTATATATAAGCTATTATAAATATGAACATTCAATCATAAAAATTACATATACTTATTTTATCATAATTAATGGATATGTTCCATTATTATTGAATCAATTTAAATTATTTCATCTGAAAAAATTTAACGTAAGTCTAACAACTTGAAAGTCGAACCGTCTCTTGAATCGGATTATATGCACTAGTTCTTTTCAGTTTAATAAAGCAATAAATCTTTATATATTTTGGCTTTTATGTGTGGTCTGATAGATTTACTAACTAAGTACACGGACGTCACGATTCTTTGTTATATAAAAACATTGGGTTTTCTTGTGAAGTGGTTAATGGGATTTGGCGATTGGACAGATTAGGACTGGTTTGATTTAAGCAATCCGTGAGCTGCGTGTGTGTATGTTTTGGTCCATCGGGTGAGGGACATAATTAATTATAGTGTTTAGATGGATATCTCTCCAATAACCGATAGAGATTCCCAATCCTTGATTTTCCCAGCTCTCCTCCACCATTTCAAGTGCCCACTTTTGGGCCCATTCGCCCGGCTTAAATAAATAATTCATCTTGCTGATGAGAAAGTGGCCGCTCTTATTGTTTGGATCCTCGGATGGATATTTATCTCCAGCGCACGCTGTCCGCACGGGATGGGATTATCTAAGCCATTCTATTCCAGTACAATGCATCATACACTCATATATCTAGGCTCATACATATATACACGTACACACACACTTCCTCATTTGTGTGGGTACCTCCATGTCAGATAATCAAGCTCCATCGTTGGATGGACGTAAAAAGTGTAATTTCCAAAATATATATTGACTAACTTAACACACACACTTAATAATCTAACACATAAAAAACACAAACAATATTTCTTACACTACTTTTATTAGAATTATTTTTTTATGATTATAAATGTGCATCAATTCTTACATAAGAATTTATATATGAATTATTCCTATTATTTGTTGTCACAGAATAAATAGTATTTCTTAAAGTAAACTTACAACTAAATTTATTCTACTTCTATTCTACCCTAAAAATATAAATCTTTGCTCGAGCATTTGAAGCAGCGAGTAACTTGTTGATTATATACCAGTATTGACCGTCCGTTGGCACTTTAAAGTACTTCTTGTCCGGTTTCGTTACTTCAATTTAGTGCTGAAAGTGGATTGGCTTTCATTTACTGATTTTGTCTATTAAATAAATCATTGAATCAATAATTTAAAATTAACTACATTTTCTATAGTTTTTAACCAATTTTATTTAAAATAAGTTAATGTTTATATCTAATTTAATTATATAAATACTTTTTATAATTTTTCTGTCAAAAACTAATATACTTCACACCTCATAAAATGCATAGACTGGAATTTTGGGAATGCTGGTTACAATTAATACCAGTAAATAGACGTAGAATTCCTAACAGCTTGAAATTCTTGAAATTTAGTCTCTACTTCTTGTGTATTATTTTTATCTATTAATATTCAGTTATTTCTAAATAAATATTCCATTATTCTTATAGACATGTATTTTTCTACTAATGTGTGTAATATTTTTTGAGAAATTATTTTTATCAAAAAAAATCCGGATTGATCGAAACCGCTCTATAAATATGTAGAATAAAATAAACATTCGGTTTAAAAATATTTTTTAAAACAAATGTATATATTTTCTCAAAAACTCCGACTTATGATTCCAATCGGCAATGTAGTGTGTTCTCTAATCCGTAACGGATATTTGGAGAACGATAAGCCTTTCTTTGTCAGTAATCCCTAAAAAAAATCACTTTCTATTAACTTCTTAAAACAAGAAACTCTTTTGTCCTTTAGGAACACCAGTTTTCCTAGAATTCTCTTCCCTATAGATGGAAACACATCGGGGATTTTAAGACTCCAAAGCTTCTTGAAGCCTCTCTAGGGGCCACACAAGCTTATCCAAGAAAAATCAGAATAATCTAAGTTAGTGTAAATAAAATGGGAATTGAAATTCGAAGTATATTTCGCATTTATTTTCATTTCAACTTCGATTTGCAAGATAAATATAATTGCTTATATTATTATAAACAGTAACTTTAGCTTTGTAGCCTCGTTTGTGCCAGGGAATACAGTTTAATACTTCTTATTTTTGCCGTTGGCCAGACGTATCAATATTAATGTCGTCTAGTGTAATGGAGTCTGCGTAGTCCTCGGGTTCATAGGGTGGTGACCCTTGCGAAGTCTGTGGAGTTAGAGCTGCAAAATAACAAGGCTTCTAACCGATTTAGTAGTTTATTTAATAACTCCAAAAACAAATCGAATATTATAATATTTCATTCAAAAAAACTAGATAAAAATATATCAATTAATGATTTATTGTAAAAGATTTTTTTTTCAAAGTTTAAAATGCTGTACCTTTTGATTTAATAATAATTTAAGAAATTTCAATAAAATATAATAATTAGTATTATTACAACAGTTATACAAAAGTAAATAAAGAAATTAAAACATATTTATATAATCACAATTAAAGGACAAATAATTAATAGCTACTATTGACCATAGTTATTTCCTCCCTATAAAGAATATTTTCAAGAAAACAATAGAAATATTGTGTAAAGGTTTTAATGTAAAGTTTGAAATGGCATTTCGTTGGAAATTGATGTTTATGTTTCTATTTTAGTTTCAAAGTGAGAATTTAA
The DNA here is from genome assembly GCF_001412225.1 of Nicrophorus vespilloides. Classification (NCBI taxonomy): domain Eukaryota; kingdom Metazoa; phylum Arthropoda; class Insecta; order Coleoptera; family Silphidae; genus Nicrophorus; species Nicrophorus vespilloides. The sequence continues at coordinate 530,338 of NW_017100093.1, read as the reverse complement.
ATAATACTTCCACATATGAGACAAAGTTGAAGTTTAAGCCACGTGCGGAGGTGTGTTTTATTGAAAAGGCGTCGGCAATAAAAGCTCGTCGTCGCCTTGAGTAAGTTCCCGTAGACAGAAACAATTTAACCTTCTTTCCTTTTTCCTCATCTTTTTTTTTCCTCTATCAAATATGCAATAGTTCTTGTTGCGTTTCGCAAGTACCGTTCGGACTGTCGTAACGTATATTGTTATATTTATATATTTATTTTCCTTCTGCAAGTTTTGAAGGGCTGTGATAATGATTTTAATTCCCGCTGCAGGGAAATTGCATGTCGAGGGAACGTTTCGCCATGCGCTGCAATTTGATTGTTTGCGATTACGTTCAATGTAATAAAATAATTTATGCGTTTGACCCAATGCGAGAGATACAGAACAGATTTTTATTTATTTTTTCTCTTCTTGGACAGCAACGGAATTAGGTGTGTCATAGGCAACATACTCGAACGAGATCTGAACGAAACTGAAACAACGACGACGAAAGAAAGAAAAGAATGCGACACAATGAGAAATTTGTGCAATGCAAATGCGAAAGCCGCCGTTCTGTTTCATTTGCAAAGCAGCGCATAACAACAAAAACAAACAACGAGGATTCCATTGGAAAAACAACAGACGTTGTCCGCTTTTGTTTTTCGTTCTTAAGGACGTCTAAAGCGTGTCAATTATTTTAATTTTCATTCGAGATGTTTCCTCCATTCGTTGTTATTAATTCTCATTATTTCTATGCCCACCTTGATGCGCTTCATCTCAACGGATTTCGAAGCAGCATTCATAATACACGAAGAAATTCTCACTGTGAAAACCTGATCAGGTTCTCGGGGTGATGCTGCTGCATCTTCTCATAACTCGATAGAAAAATGCAGCTTGGACTAGTTCGACTAGTTTGTACAATTTTTTGGCGCCAAATACTGAGCTTTGTCCATAGATTAAAACAGACTTTCGAACGGACTTACTTGACCATACACATTCATTCTGTATTATTCACTTCGCAGCCTGCAATCTAAATATCTAAATATGAATCAAAACTAGTATAACACATTGTCATTGTGTAATAAATACATTGTTGTCAACTCATGACGCACATTTTCAATCAAAACCAGTAAATCTAAAACAATAAAAATTTAATAAATTAAATTTCATATATAACATTTACATGAAATATCTAAAAAAAACTTTATTAAACGTTGAAACTTTAAACTTTAATCATAACTCATTTCTCTCTTTAGAAAAGGTACATAAAACATAGAAAAGTGAATTTAAAAAGAACAATTATAAACGACATATAGTAACTATACGTAATTATTTCAAGAACGGATGGTTTCTCATTATCTTAAGTAACATTAACATTCTCTATTCAAAACTTGTTTATTATAGTTGTAGTAATGATTTCATATTAGAACATATTCTAATATATGAGGTATATATTAGTACCCGTATAAACGGCGGTTTTTAAAAAGAAAAACTATTATGATCAAAAGTATCAAGCGTATAAAGCTTAAGTTTGAAGACGCTATGTTGTTTAGTATGTGTCTGATAGCCATCAATAGTGAGCGCTGTCAGTGAATTTATAAACATGGAAAAAATTGGTCTCAAATGTGATACAATACTTTAATTTAAAAGGTCTCAGTCGAAGCAATATCAAATCCGAGCTAGATTCTACTCTTGGGGAGTCCGCTCCTTCGTTGGTTTAAACAACCTTATGAAACGGTGAAGAAAATACACAGAATAGTATTCCATAACCGTCGACTGAAAGTACACGAGCATACCGACTGAAAATTTTGAGATGAGACAAGATGGGTGCCGCATTTTATCATAATCAAGACAATGCACCAGTTCACACATATCGTAATGGCCAAAATCAATAAATTAAAGTTCGAGTTGCTTCCTCACGCACGCATAATCCTTGGATTATTTTCTCTTTCTAAACTTAAAATGACTCGGTGATAAAATGTATCGCTATGTTGAAGATAATTTTTTTTTTCATTGTTTATGTGTTTTCTTTGTTAGAAGGGACTACTCAAATATAATATAATCAAAATTATCTAGTACTTGATATAATGTATATGAGTTATTACGTAATAAATGAAAAGTTTGATATTCTAATAAAATTCAAAAACTTTATTAAACAAAATATAGTCGTTTATATAATAGTCATACCTATAATCATATATACAATATCATTAGAAAATTGATTATTTCATAAAAGAAAACTATTATTTATAATGTTTGCAACAATTAATTTCAATTGAAATTATTTTTGATTGATTATAATAGTCAATGAATACTATTTTCCCTCATTAATAATATTATAAAACCACAAATACGAATTACATTATGTGATTGCAGTATTTAAATATTTGTAAATAATCGTTAAAAAATGACTATTTGTTTTCAACTAACTTGTATCTAAACAAAAGCAATATACAGATATTCCCCGACTTACGAACTAGTTCCGTTCCAAAGGGTTGTTCGTAAGTCGGGAGAATTTTAAAAATTTCAAAATATACTTATTTTACCACACTTTATCATAGTTTTTACTTGTATATATGTTAAATTCTGTATTGCTGACTGTATAAGTCAGGAGTTCGTAAGTCGGGGGATATATGTACTAAATTTAAATATGGGACATCATTAAAATATAAATTTGCAATAATTAATTTAAATGCCAAATATTGTTGATTAATTAAAAGTGAAAAGCTAACATGCCATGCCGTAAAAAGTAAACGACACGAAATAAAGAATACGGGCATGATATTAAATGGGCTTGTTGTTGGATCGTTGACGAATTTAATTAGACCCATGTCAGTTAATGGCAGGAACATTTTTCGGTCGTGATCTCCTCGCTGCAAGAGCGAATTGCTCTTCATATTCATTTTTTTCTCATTACCATGTTTTCCACTTAACAAGACAAGGAACAACATGAATAATATAATGAGTTTTATTAAATTATTTTCTTTTCAATTGATTCTTTATGAATCTGATCTAAGTTTATACTACGGACTATTGACAATAATTGATTATAATAGAAAGATTATTATTCTATTTGTAAGTCTTGTATTTTAAATTTTAAATATACATGAAATATTTTAATTTTAAAATAATCTAAGGATTGTATACAAATATTTATAATATACAAAATAATTAATGACGACATGTTTATAAAAGTAAATACAGTAAGAGAAATTTTCAAAATTCACATACACAATTCACTGCTACTCGTGTCAATCCAAAACGCGCATCTTCTTGTGATGAATTGGTTCAAAATCGACTAACAGAATCGTTTGAGCAGGCTGTACATATGCAAACTGATAGAAAACATTACAATGGATTTCATATCCCGCATAAAAAAAAATCGCATAAAAACGAACCGGTCAAAAACAGCTTCTACTGTATATAAAGAAGTTATTTATAATAAAATGTAAGTAAATTGTATGCAAATTTATCATGTTTTAAAATTGAGCAATTATCTTTTTTTATCATGGACGTTGTGGTATTATATATATCGTAAATAATCGAATACTTCAATTACGTAAAATTAAATTAAAATTATTACATTAATTAATGATAATTATACCGAAGCGCTGTTGAGCTATCGTTTATATTATATTTCCCTCTTCCTTATTCATATTTCAAAATCGATAAATGTATTGTTGAGAATGACTAAAAGTGTTTACGTTAAGGCTTACGATTTAATTAAATCGAATTTGATCCAGATTTACCCTAAACCGCTCAATAATAGGATTACACGAATACATTATTGGCATTTTAAAAAAATCTATCAATTCTATTTTAAATAACACTTAGTACATAATGTTTCTTTTAAACACTACTTATTTTTTTTGTTCATAGATTTACATTATAGAATATAACATAAATAATAATTAGCATGTACATCAACAAACTAATAAATGCTATTCATCCTGGCTATTACATAAAATAAACACAATATGTTCTCTCTCTCATTTTGCACGCTATGTTTATTTAAAAAAAAAAGTGTTTTGTTGTTAGACTTTGAATGGTAATTGCTAGAAGTAATTAGGTTTAATTGAGTATTATTTTTATATCAAATGACACGATATTTGAGTAGTAGTAAAAAATCTAATATTGTCAGTGCTAGTAACACAAATTTGATTTTCTTTAATTGTACACGTGATGAATGACCTATGTTAAATAAAATAATAGTAATAATATATAGAGCATACAGACTTCTCTAAATAAGATTTTTTTACTTTCTATGCATTTATCAACATACAAATAATTTTAAGTAAATAAATAATGATTATTTTATGTAACTAAGCTGTAGCTGTATGTAACTATGAGATTTTTGTTATTTTACTGTAATTACTAACAGATACTATATATTTTTTCTTATGTGTTTGGATGTAACATTTATATTGTTTATATATTATCTCGGATGCATATGTCTAAAAAAGAGAGATTAAATTGATTAAAAACTAAATGTTAATAGCAAATTATAAGGATAAAGCTAAACAATCACCTATAAAATATTAGTTTTTATCGTCTTGACATTTGATTATCTCAATTTTATTGAACAGCTATAGGAAAATGGAAATGTTAATCTTCATAAATTAAATTTTTAATATTTGAAATGACTGTTCATTATCGGAAAGCTATTTGAAAACACTTTCTCAGGACTAATCATTTATATTATTTATAAATCCAGCAATTTTATTATTTATATTTTCAAGGAAATGGTTATTTACTTAAAAATTGGAAAATTGGAAATATACAGATGTAGATAGATGTGTTCACCAATGATGACCTTCAGCATGTGCATATATATTTAATTTGGACGATAACGTGAATGTCCTGAATTTTCCAGTGAGGGTTACGAGGAAGGGTCTAAGAAATGGATAGGTTTAAGTGGAATATATAGGGAGACGTCGGAAGGGCCCGTATTGAACCTTAACATTTAAGCAATTTCCACCTTTGAACCTTCCGAGAAGCATCACGCATGTATTATTAAATGTGTACGTATAATTCTGCGCCGGGGGAAAATCCTGGAAGCCGGAAACCTCTCCGGGTTTTCCTGCCGTTCCGTTCGCAGCTTGGATGGTTGCGTCGTAAGCATTTCTTGCGGGTGAAAACACGGTTTCGTAATAATTCGCGCCGACTTGACATTCTTCTTTTTTTCTCTCTTTTCCTTTGGGGAAAAATGCTGGTCGGTCTTTTGTCTCGAGGAAAAGGAGGACGAGAGAGACACGCATGAGCGAGCTCCGGAATAAACGGCCGCGTCTTTATTAAAATAGTCCGCTGCGAAAAGGGCTGCGTACAACGTAATAGGGTCGAGTTCGGCCCTTTTGTCTAATTGACCGGTCGTTCACAAGATAACTCTCTTTCTTCGAGCTACGTGTATACGACCTTACATAAGCTAGGAACTAGAAAAACTAGATAATTTGCATAGACCGGCACGCCAGAAAAGAGGAGTTGCGTTTTCTTATTTTAATTGTGATAGATATGAAAAGGGAGGAGGCTCGGAAAAAAGGAATGAATGAATGGAAAGGAAAAGAAGGTTTCTTTCAAGCAGCGCTCCTTAGATTATAATAAATTATCGCATGAATGGCGACGGAGATTCATATATACACACATGCATATTTTTTTTCTCTCAACTACAACTTCTTCCTCACCCGTCTGTTCATGCGACTGTTAGTTTTAATCAAGAAACTTATTCAGCGCCGATGACCTTAATCCTATTTTCTGGATTAGGGAATGAAAGAAGAAGATGTAGACCGAGGAGGCGGAGAATGAGAAAGGGCTGTGGATCGTATGGATTTCCTTTGTCTTCTTTCACGGAGCCGAAGCTTCGCTCTTTTTTTATTTAGCTGAGGGAAATCAACAAATATATTACGGATGAATCGATATGTCTGGGGGGTGTGTATAGTGTAAACGCATTTCCGACAGGACGATAATCCCGACGTTGTCGGATACGGCAGAGGAAATATTAGGCACCGTTGCCAACTCCCATTGATTCACTTCAGTCACGAAGCGTAGGAGACAAAGGGCGGCCATCCCACCATCCCTATTTTCATTTCCATCCCTATCCCAATCCTCATCCACCGTTCTTCTTAAATTGCTTTATTTTTGTTCCGAATGATCCCCCAGTCGACAAATTATTTATAAAACTTCTGTCTCAAAATCAGCATTCATATGGATTCAGGCAGACCCAAGGGAAACCACCAAAAAGCCAAAAAGAAAACAGAGTTAAACCCTTTCTAAGAAGACAGATTAAATTAAACACATTCTTGTTTACTACATATTATATTACTAATATATATTATCATTTAAAAACAACGCATTTACAGGTTTCGTTATAGTTACTAGTTTTATTAATATATAAAAAGATATATGTGGAGGAGTAAAAATATATTATGTTCAGTACCAATAACCAAAAGTTCAAAACGTTAATAATAGGTTGAATTTATCAATTACTTGAATTCAACAAATTCAGTATTTTGTTAAAATGAGTGAATTAAAAACTTCGTACTCTTATAAATCATCTCCATACTTCTATTACACCATTATATTAATTCCGATCTATCAATCTATGATCGTCCAAGTAATTCCATGACACATTATGCTTAACTTTCTCAAAAAAAAAAATTATGATTCTTATTACTTATTAAATTATAAAATATGATGTTTTCTAGATACAAAATCTCTTAACTTACTTTCTTAAAATGTAAATTATAAAGGATAAAAATCAAATAAATTTGTATTTTTTTTTATATTGAAAATTTTCCTTCAGTCTTTCCTTTAACCTATCAAAATACCAGCTGCAGTTCTTTCAACAAACCATATGTCTGTTTAACAAATGCGGGTATCCCATTTCTACAGCTTTCAGAGAAAACGGATCATGCTAACACATACCACACCCATCATTACTTAAAATGCAATTACAGTAAAATTAAATAAATTTCTTAAAAATTGATTCACTAATATAAATTGGTTTAATAAATATTATTAGAGAAAAGTAGTACACATACTTAAAATAATAGATTTTATGTATATAAACAAATGTTGTATGTACTAAGTCTGTCATATACCAAGTACTATAATGAATGTACTAGTGTTACTATACTATTAAATTAGCTCCCCTTAATATAATAAACCTACTTACCCAAGTTTAGTTATAGTTAGCTTACTACCTATAGCCTCTATTAATACCGTAACACGTAATCTGTAATAGTCATCATTCCTATACATTTATTACGTTGATTTTCTGTAATATACTATTCATTTTATATCATAATTATCAATAATATTGTAATTGTAATTACTTATAAAATAAACACTTATTCCTGAAATATTTGGTAAACTCTTAACATCTTTTAATATCTTAAAGCTACTATTGAGCACAAATCGTTTAAATATATATTGAACAACACAAATAAATTTTTACATATATTTTTTTAAAATAACTTTTGTATAAGTTTGAATTGTTAACAAAATCTAAAATCCTTTCACTGTTTATATTGATTAACCATACCTCCTATAAGTGTAATTTATTTAACATACATGAGTATAAATTAATACATTAACACTTAGATCGGTATCTAAGCTATTGTGTATCCTGCGATGTCCGTGTTAGATACAGCAACCGTACATGTACGATGGCGCGCATTGTCTACTCCACACCTGCATAAATGGCAGACAACTTTAGTATAATTGGTATGGGATTCAGATTTTCACCACAAAATATTTCAATATATACGAAACAACTTGATTACTTTATAAAACGATACTTTTCAAGAGCTATAGATTTCATAGACAGTGTTTTAATAACACAGCTAAAAATTTAGTCTTTATCTTTTAGTAATTATTGACTATTTTTTAATAAAATATCTTTTAATAAATATAACATATCATATTAACAGTTCTATAAATTAAATCTGGAGCAATTTAAAATTCGTCGCTTCCAAATCCTGTGATTTATCTGTCTGTTTTTAAAGCAAAAATACAAAATGTTATGTAAACACGTACGGTATTTATTTATGAAGCCGAAATGGTCATAAATAGTTATAATTATAGATGTGTGTATTTATTTGTGCTTACGATAGAAAAAGAAATAACATTATATTTATAAAATGGGTGAAATGAGGGAGTTCGTGCGGCGTAAACAAACCACTTGGGGGGTGGCCCCATGTCTAATGAGGGTTCCAAAAAAGAGAGAAAGAACCAACTAGAGTCACCCATGATGTATTCGAACCAAATACGAACCGATTTTAAACCAGGATAAATTACGTTTAACTGCACACGTGCTCACCAATGAATTCCACACGAGCAATTCTGTGCATTGGAAAATGGAAAAAAAAAGAGAAAAAGCGATTCGTAATTGCGATTATTAGATTTCCACGAAACATCTTTCTATATAAAAATAATTTTAAAAGTTTTCATCTCTATATTCATACGATGTATTTTTTTTACAATTTTTATAAAGATACAGGTTAAATTAAAATATGTTGATTGAAAAACAACAAATTGTATAGTATAATCAATTTCGAACCAAATATTTGAATTGAAATGCACGAACTCCGCAAATATAAAAAAACATCCAATCTGAAAATAACTGAAACTCAATTAAAAAATGTGGTGACGAAATTAATTAAGCTGCTTACTGTACGCGTTTCATATATGTAATCTCCCTTTATGTCATTCGATTAAATTAATTAACGTTCGTATAAAGCCGTAAGAAAGTAATTGGAAATCAATTTGATTTGACAAATTTGATGGAAAACAGTAATTTTTTCAGTCTATTTCTCGTTCCTTTCAGCTTTCTATTTTGCAGTTAATCAATTATTAAATTGAATTTCAATGCTCCGTGATTTGTTCGTGAACAAAAGGCCCGTTAAATAAAAGTTCCCTCGCTTTTTTTGCGTCTGCCACTTTTCAATTCAAGAATTTTTCATTGTTTCAACTTTTCTCTTTTGTTTCGAGAAGTTAAATGGCAGCGAAAAAGGCGGACCTTATTTATAGAGTTTATTTAATTTGATTCGGGAATGGAAATGCACCTCGGGCGTTAATTAATTGGAAATATCGCTAACGATTGACTAATCCGAATGGATGACGGATGCGGATGCGGATGGATACATTGTTGAGTGTGTTTGTGTGTACGATCTGTACGATGTGCGATGCGAAGGATCGTGGAAAAACTTATTGGGTATAAATATAACATGACAAACGTTTCGCTGCGTAGATAATCCTTGGAGGGGTACATGGAAAGCGGCATATTTCCTTTGCACATCTGCGTGGAACGACAAAAGATTTATTCCTTACAGCTCTATTTCCAATCTACTCCAACAAATTGCCACGTCGACTTTGAACCAAGAAAATATTCGTATACATCCAAGATTTTTCGTTTGCATTGAATTTATCAATAATGTATACGTTAAGAACGTAAAAAAGATTGAACGAAAATAATAATGAGCATCTTTCGATAAAAAAAATATTACGTTTGATTGTTTTCTGATAAAATTTGATTGGATCGAATCAGTGAAGCGCATTATTATTCTTTTCCATTTTACGAAATTTTTGCTTGAGTAAATTGAAAGACAAGACCAAATATCAAATCTACATGGTAAGTAAATATATATAAATACAATATCCCTGAAAATGCATTGATTTTATCATAAAATTTCGCCCTAAAGTTACTTATAAAGTTAAATTTCGTTTGGAATAGTTTGGAAAGTTGTCAAACATTAATATAATGTTTGTCAGTTTTAAAAAGTTAAATATTACACGTATTCTGCTTGAATATGGAAATTTAATCTGCAGTTAAACGAAGATAATTTATAGACAAGAATGTAATTCACAATAGTTTGTACTACCAATTCATCCGAGTTACAATTGCTTTTTTTTTCAGAAAATAATGTTCATGTTTTTTTTACTTCTCAAATAGAACACTCCTCACAATTCAATAAGGAATAGTAAAACACATAAATTTAAAATTACTCTCTAGGCAAACACTTCTAATTCTGCAATATATTATATTCTAAAGTAACTTTGCAACTGCACAATGAAAACTAATACTTGTTGCGCTTAAAGAAAAGACCAAAAACACTGCGGGCCGACAACACCGCATGCGGACCTTTATTTGACCAACCCCAATTCAACATTAATGTATTTGAATTAATGATGCACTAGTTGAATGAAGTTCTTCTAATTGGAGTTCTTTATAAATGTATTGAAAAAGTCGGAAAGACCTATGGGCAATAGTATTGATTTTTATACTATCGACTTATTTTATTTTTTATACTGTCAATTAATTTTAAGCGCGGATGGACGATTTGTCAACTCAAAATAAAATTCAAAATAAAATATAACTAAAAACAAATATCAATATTATAAATTTTAAATATCTGCAACAGCTACCAAAAAATAGACACGCTATTTTCATTCAAATGTTTACTTGTGCACGAAACATTTCGATCGAAGTTCAGACTGTTGTATGAAAAAAAAAATAGGAGTCTTCGAACAAAGGAAACGTAAACATAACCGTAAATTTTCCCCGCCTTTCACTCGCCCTCATCTTATTTTTTTTTTTTTTAAAATTACCATGTAACAAAGTATAAAATATGCAGACTGCCTAAATGGACTAAACCCCCCTCAATCCGAAAACTGCGTCTGCATCCATATTTTTTTTTTTATAATATATTTGTATATGTATAGCAGGAAGTGAGGGGGATGAGTAGGTGCGCCCCCGCTTCCATAAATTATATATTCAAGTTAATTGAATGATGGGGCGCAACATCGGGGATTCAACAGTTTTGACCTACGGAACTAACCAGAAACGAATTCAATAATAAATTAATTTCCGAAAAGCACAGGATTCAATCACATTACGTGCATATTTCATGCTGGAAATTCAAATGGAAGACGTTAATACGCTTCAACGAATGAAAACAAACCATAGCAGATTCGCGAATAACAAGCAAACTAATAATATGCATTGTTATGCCAACCTCCTATTCCAGTTATTACGTAACAACAATGTAAACTTGTAACGAGAGTCGCGTCGGTTCTCTTTTTTTGTGTGTGCGAGCATTTTTGTTGTTTTCTTTACGCAATGTGCGTTAATTAGAAGCGGCGATGTGATTAATTAAATGGGCATGATTATGTCGGTGGCACTAATGTCGACACGATGGGTTCGAAATAATAAATTGCATTCCGTTATCAGAGCATTAAAAATATATTATGTTACACACTGTTTCTTCATTAGTATTTTTTTTTAAACACAATTTCGTTGCTCATTGACCTTCGACGATTCACTATTTTATGTTTATAAACATATCATAGGTGCCAGTCTATATTCAGTCTTCGTTCGGACCAGATTCGATCGACGGTGAATTTGTGCGGCAGTGATTGATGCGAAAACGCATTACAAGTTTCTCGTTGAAATAGGTGACTGGAATTTTTGAAATTGGATTTTAAAGGCTACATTTTCAAATATTAAGGTTAGTTCCAATTACCAAATCATTATTCACTTAAAAATATAATTTGTTTCATCTGGTTTCTTTTGAAAATGCTTCATAATCAATTACTATGTTTTTTTTTTGACAAATTCGCTCCACATAAAATTAAATTAAAAAACTAATTAGTGGTATTAATCATAGGTCTTTCCATCTACGTCATTAATAAATTTATCTTTAAACAAATACTAGTTTTTTTTATAAATTAAAATAATAAATAAACATGAATTATCTAATTTATATTAAAATTTAGAAAAATATGTCATAAATATATGCGCATAAATAATACGAAAGAAAAACAAGTTTAAATTTATGCCCCGGCAACACTTTCTTAAAATAGTCTATACTCTATTGTATAATTTTAGTTAAATATCAATTAGGTAAAATACGCCAAAGCTAAATAAAAATAAATAGTTATTAAATTAACTAATGAACAGGTATCCCCCGACTTACGAATAGTTCCATTCCAGTTGTACTTAAGTAGAATTTGTTCGTAAATCAGGGTAATTTTAAAAAAAATGAAATTTACTTGTCTTATCATGGCTTTACTTTTATATATGTTAAATTCCGTATTACTGACTGCATAAATTTGAAAAAATAGATTAAAATAAATAAAATACTTACTTACAAATACTTTTCAATTATTACAACAATTGCTCTATAAAAAAAACATCAAAATAAACAAATGCAACAAAACAGATAGTACATCTTCCAAAAATATTATATTTTTATTTTATCAGTGTGGAAGTCGGGGGATACCTGTATAGGTGCTGCCGGTGGCAATCAAAATCCCAACAATCAAAATCCAGAAGTTCGAAATCCGGAATAATTAAAAAAATTATTGTAGAAATTTTCGATATTATGGTTGGCATTATGGTTGTCGGGATTTCGATATAGACCAGGTTTTGCACATGGGTTCTTTAAATTATTATTATTATTAATAAATAATTGGATTTCTCTCTCTTTTAAAATATAATAAAATAAACTGTATACACTATAATTAAATAGTTAACTGAAATGCATGTTAGAATAAACAAAATATGGAACTGACGCATTACATAAACAAATAATTTAAATTTATTTTTATGTTATCAATAATATAAATGTATATAACTTATATTATCCAATAATGACAAACATGTGTCATATTGTCTAGTCATAGTCATTATTATTCAAAGTGTCATAGTGTTATTGTTATTATTTTTTTAAATTTCGTTCACAATTCCAATAGTTGATTAAATATTATCAATGTATATTATTTGAATATGTATGAATGTATGATCTATAAGGCTTATTTTTCAAGTTAATTAACATAATTCTACTACTAACTTTCTACTACTAAGAGATAAAAGTTTAATCATTCAACCAAATAGCAACTTCAATTAATATTTCTTGACTATTATACGCTGTCAAACGTCAAATAACTAATCAAATAAATTGGACGTATGTATAAAATAACAATATTTAATGATACCAATTAAATTGTCATTATTTTGATTAAATTTGTATCAATGAATACTTGAAACATCATTGAATTCTATTAAGTTCAAGGTTGCAGTTTCTGAATTGGGATTGAAAACGTTTATATAATTAATTTATATCGCAAATCTCTATTAATTAAGACCGCAATTTTGTATTTCAAAGTTTACTGTTAGTAAATACGAATCAGAATTTATTTCGAAGCAAAATTTATTAAATATGTTATCCTGTAAACTTATGTAGTTGAAGTGAAGTCAAAATCTTCAAATATCATTTTTTTATTGGGTGTTTTAACGCTGTAAATGCATGTATTTCAGTTTTTCTTCAAAGCCATGTATAAAATTTATCGTGTAGTCATTTCGAATTGTAAAGTCTCACATGTTCAATTATATAGTATACTTGTAATTAGTATACAATTATGTTTTATCTTCATTTGGATAAAATTATGATTGCTTTTCAAAAACGTCGCATTCGATTTATATTTTTGTAATACTTGTTTTATTTGTTACAAATCTCTATTTTTATTCATAATTATCATAAAAGTAAGCAATTAAAATATCATTGACAAATAGAGATGATGGTAAAATGTCATTCAGTGAATGATAAACAGAAGTTCTGAGAATTAATCAACATTTGAAAAACATCAAACCCTTGTCAAGTTCAATTCTGTTAATCTTGGAAATCTTCCAATCTTCATAAGACAAACAAAAGTTAACCTGAGCAATCTGCGGTATTATATTAAATTTGCTCCAAGGATTCTATGCGACAAAAAACAAACAGGACCAAAAATAAATCAAAACCGTCTTTTGATTTACTAAATTTGTTTCTGTGTTTAAACCTTTCAAGGAACAAAGGTGGTAAATGAAGAAAAAATAATCTTAAATACCAAGCTTGTTATTGCCGGGTGTACTGCAAGTCATAAGATTTGTGGGGCCACGAGTGCACACAGCCTTGGCAGCAATATCAAAAAGTGAAAAATAACATTAATAAGCTTTTACTTTATTTTTATATTCGTGTCATCGTCTTCTGTATTCGAAGTCCAACGGAACAAAAAAAAAATGAAAACAACATGACGAAAATGGTATTGTAATAATTTCGATAAAATAAAGTGAATCTTTTGGGGCGAGGGTTGGACCACCGAATAAATCCCCAAAAACGTTGAAATACTTCCGATTCCGGGGATACGTTAAGGAACAGAAGGCGAGTAAGTTATATAAAGGGATAAATGCGGAGAAGAGCAGGGAATCCGTCGCGAGTATTTATAGGATGCGTTTCCGGACCGACGATAGATTATGGATACACGGTCCTGGACTCCAGACTCGAGTGCGAGGAAGAGTAAGAGAGAGAAAGAGATAGTGAGATAGATTCCGGAAGTGCAGATAGATTTATCAACACTCCCATCCATTTTACATTATGCGCCGTATATAAAACTCGATAAAAGGATTTATTCCATTCTATATATATATTTTTTTTCCTTTTCCTCCGCCACATCGGCCTTCCATCACGTACACAAACCAATATACCTCTAAATATGTTTCATTTATAAACCATCACCGCGCCTCTGCTCATAAATCAATATTAATTAACCTAATTATATGCCGGCGATTAACTTTGCGTGCTAAATGCACTCGAAACACAAACACATAAATTAATTCATACATTTTAATAAGAGCGAGAGCGAAAAAACTAATGGATAAGCAAACAAACAAGCAACAAAATAAAACAGGAAACTCCTACAATAACTTCTAAGTAATAGAATCAGGAGATCAAAGGCTTACTACTTTTTCTTCATCTTTAGGAAATATATTTGGTTGAGGGTGGAATGGCAATGATGACTAAAATTGATATGGAAGAACGGAGAAAGAAAGAGATTTGTTTTCCGTGTATAAATCAGAATTCCAATTTAGTTTTACTCTCCGTTTCTTCCTTTTTATACCTTTTTTATTATTGATCTACTAACGCAACCTGCGGCACTCACATCCACATGCGGCAAACTGCATGAAAATCAACAACCTATTCTTCAATTATCCGCTATATTTTATCCTTTACCCTGTATGCTTTTTCCGTGTGCATTATTATTTTTTTGTTCCGCTAACTCTAATTATTATTTATTAAAGCCTACCAGCAACAAATTATTGCATGGACTTACGCTGGAATAAATTTACATCATCTCTCACCGTTACATGGAATATTCATTAGGAATAATGATATAATCATCTATACCAATTTTGCTAAATCTACTCTTTCAGCTCGCATGATTTATACTATTACTTAATTTATCGTAATACCGAAAGACATACCTCTGCTGGGCATAATAAATACATGTTTCGTATAAAAATATAATATATAATAAATATATTATGAAAATCATAGCTTAATTTCATTAAATATATATTACTTCATATGGTATAAACAAAATTTGTATTTTATAAAATTTCTGTTTTTATAATTTGAAAATTGACTATCATATTGTTAATAGTTATTTATAAATATTATAATATAAAACTTATTATTTTTAATAATTTTAGAAATATAAAATAATAATAATCTTCATTGAAAAAGTTACATAAAAAAAGATAATCCATTATTACACTTAGAAACTTATTTTGCATCTGATTAATCATAAAATAACTAAATATTTATAAAATTAGTCAATTTGATGATTTTTAGATTCCTTGTTAATTTAGCAAAAAAAAACATAATTATATTATAATTAAATAAAACTACAGAGTTTTATTTAATTAATGATGTATACATTAAAATTTAAATTTAAAAAAATGGCATATTTAGGAAATCTAGTAAATCTGCAAATTATACCACTAAGTCTAGTATTGAATGTTAGCAACTTATTTATTAAGTTAGTTTTACTATATACATAATGAATTGTTGATAATCAATTCTAATTGCATAATTGTATGTAAATATATATTTCAATTATTTAATGTCAAGATCGATTGACCGACTGCTTACTAAGCTTTTATGCAATCAAAGTATCATAAAAGTTAATTTTAGTGGAAATTATCTAAACTAACAAAACATTGAATTAACACAAATATTTGATACATACAACGTTATGGAAATTTAGAGTAATATAACACAGGGAATACTCCTCGTCTATTGAATATGTATATATGTATATTAGTAGTTTAAATATAGATTTAAGAGAAAGTATTTCGTGTGTAAGTTTGAAAAACATAAATATAGAAATGATTTCTAACAATAGTTTTGGCATCTGCAGATTTCTTCAATGCGAAAAAAATAGAAACAACAACGGACAGTCTGTTTTTGCGTGCTTGCATTTTCTTTGTCTTTCGTTATCTTTCGGTAGAATCGTTTTATAGATTTCCCATCGTATTGGCTTTCACAGAGTTTGAAACGAATCTTGGATTTGCGCTTTACAATTTATAAAAGTTCGCAATATTTTGTCTATTTCGTAGCCACACACGTATCATATTTTATAGGAAATATTTAGCTGAGAGTAAGTTTCACAAAACTTTCTGAACTGCCTACAAGTTATTGATTACCCAATTTTATCCCCCTCTTTTTCTCGAGTTATAGTGTAAATGCACTAACCAACGCCAGTAGATTATAGCTTCGCATTAAAGACAAACACAATGGATTGTGCTAAGGAATGCATTTATGTAACAGAACAAACGTTACGTTGGGCGATTTCAAATTCAAACAATTAAATCACGTAATAACGTAGTTTCTACGTTAAAAAAAAGCACTAAGTTTTTGAAATATTAAAATGTGTTTCGTTACTTCTGTCTAATTACGTTCATTCTTTCAGTAACGCATTTTATTTGAAGTATCATCATTAGTGCGCGGATAATGATATTTTATTATCATTTACTCTCTTACATTTATTCTTGCTTTTGCTTTTCAAAGTCAGGAGATTCATCTGAGCGATCAGCGGAATTCCATTCCAGTTCGCTCACAGCGTTGTCGCAATATAATTGTTTCATCCGTCCATGTCAATTCTAAATGTACAGAAGACGTCAACAAAAAAAAAGGTTAACGATTCGCCTTCTCTTTCTGTCCATCTGCATTGGTTTCTCTTTCTTTCTGTTAAAGGTCAGACTTTTGTTTGATACGGATCAAAAACGATTGATCTCGAGTATCAATGCAATTATATAACAATAATATAACTATTATTATGAACAATAACAAACACACCAATTAATTTATATTTGTAGATTTGATTGCACAAATATAAATAAATGCTGTTTGTTTAAAATATTTTTTCTAAAAATAAATAACAATTTAAGTAGAAGAACAGATACGATATAAGTGTTTAACATAAATAATTACAAGGACTCTAAAATGAAAATGTATGTAGGTTAATAATAATCGTTTTACTTAGATAATGTTTATTTTTAAACCATAGAGGTTCCTAATATTGTCAAAGCCATTATTCCATGTTCAGAATATTATACAATCGTTACCTGATGCAATTTTATGATGCATCTTCATTTGCAGAAACAAATAAGATGAAACTGCGAAACTCTTTGATTACGAAAAGAAAAATGAGAGAAATGTATGTGCAAACGTAGGCGTTTGTGATCAGGTGGTTGCAATATCAAGTTTTCAAATTTATTATCGGCCGACGTTTCTTATTTATTTTATATTCCTTACGTTATTAATATTACTGGGTTTTCAACTTTATATGACGTGTCATCACTGCAATATTCGCATTATTAATACGCGGAGTAACATTGATAAAATGCAAAGCACCTTGAGTCTCTATAAATAAGTGCGTTTTCTGAAATAGATTATTTTGAAATTCATAAATAACATGGGTTTCGTGGCGTAGACATTGAGAGATGTTAATGAGAAGCCGCGTGGTATGCACCAATGAAGTACTTTGTTACTATCAGCTTTGAGTATTTGATAAAACAAGTGTAAATGATTTGCTAATACGTGTTTGTATATATTTTCAACACGACAGGAATTAAGTATATTTTCTCAAGCTCTGGTTATATATTGCATTATTTTTAGCATCTGCGTATGAGTTATATCGTTTGCAAGGAAGGGTAATACCAATAATTTTGACTATAATTAATATTAGTTTATATTTATTAGAAATGGAATAATTAATATCAAATAAAAGCAACAAAACTGAAACTAATGGAATGAAATAATTTGTAAATGATTTTTGATATTTGAGATCATTAGAAGCATTCGAAATTGAAAAAAAAAATGTTTCTGTTTGTCTATTTGACAAAGTCTTAATCCCATAGACAAACAGAAACATTGTTTTTTCAATTTCGAATGCTTCTAATGATCTCAAATATCAAAAATCATTTACAAATCGATGAAAACACATAGGAAGTAAAGCAAATCAAATAATTTACTTCAACATATTTATCTTGAATATTGAAATCTCTCACATATATTATATATTTTATTGATAAGGTATATTATAATAACAAATGATTCAAATATATATAAATCAAATGGGTAGTATTTATTTGGTAAACCAATAAGTATTTAATAATTTTCAGTTAATCTTGCTAGAATGTTAGATATTCATAGACGCTACAGCTAGTTGTCGTTACACAAAAATAATTCGATTTTGTCAATTTTGACAATTCCACGAATGATTATTTTGTGGATAACTGCTTGAATTGGAGGATGTCCTCGGTTTATAAATATAAAAATTGCTTTCGCTCAATAACGAGATAATTAAGTTTTTTTTTTATCACTCCCCCGCCCCATAGCCGTGTATGATGTGGGAATTCGATTAGACATGTGGGATTTAGGAAAAATAAACCAAGCAATCAGTAAATATATGTTTGGTATAGTAAATTATGTACGTAGGCGATATGTAATTTTTATTCAACAAGTGCGACGACAGTAAGCCAACAATCAATACATATATCTATATATGTATAGATTGGTGTGTATCTATGTATTTCCTACAAATTCTGAACATGGATGATCAACAAGTTTTCTGGCTATTTGTACGGCGGATGATGATGAGGAACACTTAGTTTTTGTGCCTTCCAGAACCCGCGGATCCGAAACCAAATGAGGAGAGCCGAGAGATGTTACTTTGTTCGTTCGGATCGAATGTGTTTTGGTAAACAAGTGAATCTCTGGTAGGAGTGCATGTTAGGCGCTATGGCGCGGGTCAAGAGCCGATCCAAAGGGCGTCTCGGCGGCCGTCATTGACCAGGTATAATTATCCTCGCGATCATAAACACACGAAGTGGGGTGCAGCAGACTGTGGAGGGTGGCCGACTGGCTTCGGCTGCGTCAATATATATAGATATAGACACACACATACATTCTGCATATATAGATATATAGGTATATGGATATGTGTATAGGTGTGTAGTGTGTATGGGAACGGTTGTGGGGCCGTTCGGCGCAGCGGCCCCAGGCGGCGGCGGCGACGGCCCCCCTTTGCGCCACCGCCACAGCAAAGTCCGCCCCCACCAAAGCGCGCGGTGCCGGCGTTTCGCGGTGTGCTGTGTGCCTACACTCTCCTCCTCGATTCTCCTCATTGTGCCGCGACTCTTATCCATAGACGCATCGTTTTAATCCGCAGAAAGAATAGAAGAGATTGAAAATAAAGAAAACAAACAGAGAAAACACAACAATTTACACATCCACCATACATACACAATCCACATCACACAATTCTACACTCAAATCTGTTATTGTGATTATCTGTTGTTCGCATCCGATGATCGGTGCTGCTCATCCCCCCAGCATTTAACTGCTGCTCTTCATCGTCCTTGTTATGAACAAAAGTTGGTTCCTCAGCTGCAGCCTGAACAGCAGCAGCGGCAGCAACAGCTACAACTAGTGTGCGCAAAAACTCTCAGCAACAGTTATCTCCAGTTTCCTGGACTATCATTTTTCTTGTACAAATTACCTTAGGATCGCATGGCGACTCAAAGGTAAGACCTTCATATTAACGTCTGCACACATCGATCACCATCACATCCATCACCATTTGACGGGAATTAAAATTTATAAATAGTTTACGAAAATAACATCCGATCTAGAACAAAAGGAAGTACTATCGGTGCCCCACCACCTCCCTCTGATCGAAAACTTTTCCCCACCCCCTTATCCACATGCATCAATCATCCAGACACATCACCATTGTAGATTATAGAAAAATGATAATAATAACTATCATCTACTTAGTTGATTACTGACATCAACATCATTAGCAAATTCAAATTCAAAAATACTTTATTTGATTCATATTTCATATTATTGCGAAAGTTCAAAGACTCTGTTACTTTCCGCAAAACAAGTTATACTGTCTACGTGCAGCATACTTATCTGGTATAGCAGCATTAATTATCAACGTATTGAAGATTTTCATTATAAATCAATATAATAGTTGGTACACTCAATTAAACATAATTAAAGTTCACATTTTATCAGATTTATCAAGATTAATATGTGTCGTGTAATTAACCTGTATCAATGAAATTGATAGGAATCCACGTATCTCAAATATAATTCTGTGAGTTCAAAGACTTTTATATTTTTAAACTTGGCATTGCTTCGGTCATTACTGCAACTTCTTCCTTGCATTAATTGCAAAGTCAGATTTCCCGAAATTCACACTCACATTCAATACGAAAACAACACTAAAGAATTTATATATTTTTTTTTATGGAAAATCAGCGAAATGGTTTATTTACCTATCAATTAACAAATTAATCAAAATATTAAATTTAATTACATACTATAACTCGTATATATAAAATATAATTAGTAAATTGTTTAGTAATATACAGTAATATATCAGAATTAATTAATATAATTAAATGTGGACATGTTTATATTTACAAATAATCTGAATATCGCCATCAATGTATATATTGTTGTATTATGATAGGTAATTATATATTTGAAATTAAATTGAAACAATTGTAAATTAAGAAATGGACATATAATATCACTATCAATGACAATATTTATTCAATAAATTATTGTGCCATATCTACTAATGCAATCATTAAAATAATATGTATAGTAGATAATATAATTATTATTACATTAAGAATTACATTTTCTTCATCTTATGGAGATTTTGGAATTTAATAAGGCTTATAGAAATGCTGCGAATAAGAAATTACTTTAAGAAAAACTTCGTTTTATTTATATCTCAATGAAATTGCACACAGATTATGATTCTGGAAGAATATATGTTTTCTTAGCAATTCCGTAACTCGTCAATATACCAGAAACGTTGCAGAGTTGGTTCAGCATTTCCGCGCTTTTCGAGTGCATGAGCTCACCATATACATTTTTTACGCAATTGATAAAATAAATAGTGAACACAGCTGTTGCCTTGCATCACTCTCTTAACATGATAGAGCGGATTGCAATGGTTGATAGAGCAAGGATCAATTACCCAAGAAAGAAAATACAGTCGAATGATTCACCAGAACCCCGATGCTGGCACTAATTAGAATGAACAGATTCTTTGAATCGAAGTAGCAGAAGAGGAAAAAGAAGAAAAAAAAACAAATGAAAAGAAAAGCAAATATTGGCTTCGCATCGGATTTGAATAAATTATTACTTGGTATGTGGGATATTGAGGCAGGTAATGGACTCATTCTATGTTCGTCTCTTTCTCTGTCACACACTGTATATATTTGACTCTTGAAACTTGGCGAAATTTACATTGCGCAAGCTACATGCTCATTGCCTAAAGCGCTTTAGATGTTATAAAAGAATTGTTAGACAACGAGAGGAAACGTGTTGGAAAAAAGAAACGTAATCCAATTCGCACGATTGCATAAATACTTTATGTGCGTTCTCGTTAAATTTATTATATATATAATATTATATATAGAAGGAGAGAAAGAGTATATTGGTATTTAAGAGAGGAAGGAACTTTCGCTTTCAGATATTGCGCGCTTGTCGAAAAACGAGAATACAAATGGGATTAAAGTGGACCTACTTTCTGCATAATTTATATCAAGATACAGCGATAATTCATCCATTTTCAACTTGCGCTCTTCTTCCAGTGCCGCCTAGGTAATTAGCCATTCCCTAATTTAGATTATATCGAGTTTTGAATTTATTAAAGCTTTTTAATTTCAACATTTGCGTATAATAAATAATTACATGGACAAAGTATACTAGTAATTATTGAAAGATTCATAAACAAATTCCTTGAAAATCGGTGAAAATCGCAGTTTGGAAAGCAATTTAATTACGTAATCCGAAATTGGTTTACTGACTACTACGTATACCCGTACCAATTTCAACAACTTCTAATGCAATGTACTAAGAAGTTTGAAAATAATAAAAACTAGAATGTATTTAATTCCTTTCTTCCTGAAAGTACGTGATCCAACATCGATAATTTCACGATGACTCATATCCTTGTTTAATAATGATTATTCACACACTTCATTTTAATTGCGTCTCACTTGAACAAATACAATGTGTATAATCGATTCTGGTTCACATTTGATTCAATTTTAAAATATTATCTACTTCATTTCTAGAAACCCAAATTTCTACATAGTCGGATACGTTTCAAAAGGTCAGTTGTTTTTGGTAAATATGTATAATTTTGTATTATACAATGAACAACCCAAAAAAAACTGCTTAATATTCCTTATACATGTATAGTATATGAAAGTACTATTTACTCGGCATGAACCAGAATAGGCATGATTGTCTTGGACCTACCTTAACTCAACTAAGAGTTTCGAAAACAAGAGTTTTTTTGCAACAAACCTCTTATTTCATAATCTATAATAATTCTTTCACTATATTCTAAAAATAAATTAGCAATTTTTTAAAATTATAATCAAATATTATTTTAATGACAAATTCTAGTTCAATATAAATTATAAATTAAACATACTAACTTATAGATAATCTAATCATTTGTTTGTATTGTCTTAATTATCTAAAAAATACTTTTCATTCAATATTAAATATTTATGAAATTTAAACAACTTGTAATTTAATACGACCTATAGCGACAAATGTGCTCAAATGTTGAACTAATTTTTTTCTCTCTAATTGGTTTATGAATGGCTAAAAGGTGCGTTTAAATATGTTTTTTTTTTATATGCAAATGATGACATCATACTTTTTTTATTAATATTGTTGGCCGATGGATTACGAACGTGCTCATTTTATAACATATGTTCGTGAAGCAGGTTATAACTGTGTAGCTATCAAAACCACATCGATCGGATCGATCTCGCCGGAATGGAATTATTCGCGAATCGGGAATCTATTATGGTCGTCCAATTAGGCGGCACTTTATCGATCCGTAGCTGGATTTAATTAATCTTGGGGTCCGAGTATGACCCCGATGGCAGCCGGCGAAGTTGCAAGGAAATAAATAAATGTTATCTGTCGCAATGGGCAAACGCACACACTTTCAAACAGGAAACCCAATCAATGCTATTTGATGGAATGAAGTGGATAGTGTTGTGGGCCGCTCGGACGAAGGTTGCTTCACTAAGCAACTAGGAAAGCACGGACACATGGCATTTCCGATAGAAGCAGATCCTTTGTACGAGCAAACAACAAATTTTAGCAAATCCATCAGAACTTGCCAAAGAATACGTACACATTTGGTTTTCGGTCATTTCTCAATTGCAACACTCCATAATCACACGAGTGTGCAAATAATAACTGTGCAATCGTCGGAAAACCGTGTATTTATTCTAGCTTTCCAGATAACAATCTCTCTATAGTTAGCGAACTTTGAATAACGCTCACGAGCGCTCCGAAAATAGGATATAATCTACACACTCGCATATAATACGCAAGGATAGTTTGCAGCAATCGGTGGTGATTTATTGTATTTTCGATAAGTGAAAGTATTATGGAAAGGAAGTGGCAATTAATGCATCTCTTTGATTCCATATAGATATATAAGTACATGAGTTAGAGAACAATAGGCCATTCATGTATTTACCGCTTACGGAAAGACCATTACCTTTAATAACAATAATAACATTATTTTAATACCAAAAGAGTAAATTAATGGGATGAGAAAATCTCCACCTCCCCATATTCATCATTTGGCATTTAAATTATTTTATATCATTGCAAAAGTTTTAGATTTTTTTGTCAATCGTTTATATAACTATGGCAAGTTGATTGAAATGCCATATGTTGTGTAATAGCAACGACTTCCAATATTGGCGAAAATACTTTATTGAGGTGCTACCATCATGTTCCAATTATCAAAGATCAACGTAATCAATAGATTATTGTAGATTTTCCTTTATTATCTATTACGTTTTCTCACAAAATATTTAATAGAGAATATTATTTTTGTCTTAGAAAAGGTCAAAGACAATTAGAAGATTGCAGATGTTACGAAACAACTTGAATTCAAATATATTCGCATAATCGATCATTAAGGATATTTTGACTGTTTCCTTTTACGTTTCAACAACCATTAACAATTGAAGTAGTTAAAAAATATATTTATATATATTCAGACAATGAAATTTTTTTAATTTTATATTATTAGCATGTTTATTTCGTATAATAATAACAATAATATTTATTTATTACAAATTACTTCATTATAGAAATATAGAATAAAATAAAACATGAATCATTGCAAAGGTTTCTTTTTTATTTCAGAAATTTAACCTTCATTTTCAAATAAATGTTAAAATTACTGTGATATATTGATTTAAAAAAAAATCGATAAATGATACTGATGTAATGTAACTGTAGTACCTGTACACTATTAAATAGTTAGCAATTCCAAGCATCAAAGGTCGAATTCAATGAATAGTATCTATAATCTACCATGTTTTAATCACCACTTTTTGCATTCCATTTTTACAGAATTATTGTTCGATAATCACACTACATACTTTAATATTGCATCCCATTATTTATTCAAAAGTATTGTTTTAGTCTATTGTAACATCAATATGGAATGTTAACAATGATATCATAGATTATTGTAGATTATTGATTTCAATAACACTAAATTATTATACTTTTAGAATATTTGAATTTATATTTTATAAATAAGAGTTATTTATCAGAATCTTTGTTGTTATAGAAATATTGGTTTGAAAACTTTGTTTATTTTGTATTAAATATTTCTCGAGTATAAACTATATACGAATCAAAGGTCAGGCAGTACATTTAATATTCGAGACGCGTGTTTATTTGATTGTTTGTATATGGGACACAGACAATACGTACCCAGTCCATTATATAAAACCGCACGTATTTCGAATTCGGAATTCTAAGTATTTTTAGCAAATCGTCGACGTATTGATTTATGATTATGATTTCATAGTTATTTTTTTCGGCGATTTGCGTGATCGTATATTTGAGAATATTTTCTCCGTATGCGCAAATATGCACCGTTTGTAAATATTTTTCAATATCGAAATAAAGTTGGCAAAGAATCTCCGGTCCATTTATAAACGGATTTTGATGCTGGTAAGAATTGTAAGCTGCACACACAAACATTGCAAACACACGTTTGTTTATCCAGAGAGCGCGTGTCCTCGGCCTAAACGCTGGATAACAAAGCTTTTACTGTAATTTAATCCACTATGCAAAGTTTACGAACTTTGCATTACGGCTTAAATTAATTTACATGAGTCATGGTACAGTCTAATTAGATTCTGGAGGTGCTTTGAAATCCGAAATTTCCGCTAAAATGTATGATCTTTAAACTGTGTTTCAATACATTTCCCTTCTTTTCTTGAAACTTATTAATTATAAATGTAGGAAAGTTAATCATTACGGTCGATTACATTGTATTACAAAAACATATATAATTACTTTTTTGTGCGATACGTTATAGCTCATAAAGATTTTATAAAACATATATTTTAACACCAATTTTTTGCGAGTTGTAATTTCGCCCGATTTTGAAAACCAACGGATTGGCAACAAAATAATTGCGTTTTGCAATGATCATCCGAGGTGTGAAAAGGTAAATATTGAGCGGAAACTCTGTTTGTACATAGAGCATATGTGTTTAAAAATGAACACTAATTGCTTTTAATAACGGAATCATTTGAATAGATTTGCGTATCAATTAGAGTGAAATTTATTCAGCTCACCAACAATAAAAAAACATATACATACACACACACAAACTATACTTACTACACACATCACAGTGTGTGTGTTAAATTCAAGGTTGCGTAATTCTTTCGCAACCGGCTAAAGGATATAGCGAATACACTTTCGCTGATTCTCACTTTTCATTTTATGAAACAATGAGACCTGATTTAAATTTCTACATTCGTGATGAGGGTAAGGCCTTCAATCCGCTCAGCGATGTGACAGCATTTCCGTCCCTACAAGATTCCTTTTTTTTGGTTCTTCGCCTCGTATAGCGTTTCGAATCTAGTTTAAGCCCTGAAGTTGGTGTTGCGTTCTGAATTCTGTTTGTTGGAATTAGATGGTACAACGTTGAAGGGCTTAGAAATACATTTAAAAGTTGCGCTCCGTGGGTATTAACGGGGTTCTGTTGAGACCAAGAATATTTACTCGGCTCCGGGAAGGGCGATGATAAGTGCCTTCAAGGGGATGTAATAAATTAGGGGAAGGTAATATCGTCCAAAAGACGAGGAATAATTTTCGACTGAAATTCGCTCGGCTCGGGGAGCCGCCGAAATGTGCCCAAATAAAACCCCCAGATAAGATTAATTTAGCAGAGAGACTTTACGAGCCCGATTGAAACTTGCCAACAGTGGATTTCAAGCTCAATCAACACAAACATTTACTTGCACAAAGGCCTTCCTTTATACAGTTTGAGGAAATTATTAAAAGTTACAAAGTTGTACATCATGATTTTTAATTTATCTTAATCATCTTACATATTTTAAATAACAATAATTTATTAAAAATTAGAGATCTTAAATATTCGATATTTTATTAAATGGTTGATATAAAATTATCTTATTGTTTCTCAAAAGGATCATCAAATATTGGAGATAATTGACTAGTGATACAAACATTTAACTACGTATAATAATATAATGTCAATAGTCTTAACATCAAATAATACCACTATACAAATATATTTATACCATACTAAATTTCTATATTGGGGTTTTTATGTGATCTTTGTCAAAGTGTTAGCATAACATAAATTTAGATAAAAAATGAGATATGTTTAAATATGTTATTAGTAAATAAATCAAGAATTTAATGAGTTTGTTGTTTTATCTCACGCAAAAACAATGTTACAATAATATTTTGATTGGAAAGTCCAAATACTTGACGATTCTATGTAAAATTATTGCAGAAAAACTAAACAATGTATTTAAAAAAGATGTAATTGCAATATTTTGTAAATGTGTACTAAATTTCGACTAATTATTAATTTTAATTAAAATAATGAATAAACAACAAAAGTGTTTTGAATGCGGCAGAGTGGTAACCTTCAGACAAGGCATTCCAGCTGCAGGAAATTATAAATGTTTGATCGATATTCCATGAAGTAATGTCACTTCATTGTATATTTCGCTTCTCCATTTATAAATGTCGCTAGCAAAGAAGTAAACTTGGTATACCGAAAGCAATGAATATGTAAAACTCGAAGTAAATAAATATATGATCGATGCATCGATTCAGACGGATGAAGAGCCTTGAAGAAAACAATGGTATTTTGCGGGATACGATATGGAAAGGAGAACCCCTGTTTGTAAACTGGGTTTACAAACTACTTTTCGATTTTAATATAGCCGACCTTCCAGTTGACCATAATATCGGATTGGACCTGATTAGGATCTCATTCCAATTCCGATTGAGGAGACGCAACACAACACAATCATGTGTTGTTGTTTGCGTATCGATACTTGAAAACCGACCGTATTCGTACGACGAATGGACGAGCTGCGTACACAATCCTGCCCCAATTTGCTCATAAACAAATTACAAACCATTTACAGACCCAAGGCCTGATGAACACCATGAATATTAATTGGACAGCACCAACAAAACAAAATTAAAAATGGGGAACGTGTACAGCGAAAACAATCGTACGCAGTGATTCTCCTATAGTATTTGCCACCTTCAATTCACCTGTTTCTCGTTTTACTTGTACAAGGAAAATCCAGTTGATAACTGGGAAAACTCATTAGAAATTGTTTAAAGTTTAGCTCCGACTGCAAGGAACCTCTCTCCTTCCTCACTTCCTTCCTCTCTGTACCTGCAGCCTCGGAAATTTATTCCTCGCAATTTAAGTCCCTGAGCTGTTGGAACTTGCTAAAATATATATATATTCTACAATTATATCGCATTTTCCTAGTCGCCTCTCACCATTTCGCAGAGATTACGGGAATATCTGACCTGAATTTATTTATGCATGGAAATTTTGTGTCTAGAGGCATAGATTGTTCGTAACAAAATAGAACAGATTATTAATTATCCCACTATCATTATAATCAAAGAAAACTAATTTCATACTTTACAACAAATAACAAACGTTTTCTCTCTTATTTTTCTATTAATATAAATATAGTTATTAGCCATTATTAATTATTCATGTAGCAAAATATTCAAAACAACAATTGATAAAGGTAAATGCATTAATAATTGGTATAAATTGTTATGGATGATAAATGCTTTTATTCATTTTAGCAAAGTGTAAATACTTTTTGAGTAAACTGAATCTTTCGAATCATAAAGATAATCTTAACTATTATAAACTACGCATAAGCCTATAAAAGTTAGTTTATTTTAGAATCTCATAAAGATAAAGTATAAACTTATATTTTCAGATAAAATTAAAGTAATACAATTTAAGAATAAACCAACATGATCATTTATATTTTCAATGAGAAATTATGTTTTTAAATAGATACTTTTTCTATGTTTAACAATCGTAATTTTTCTGATATCAAAAATGTATTCACGATAATAATGTAAATATTTTTTTATATGTTTAAATTAATTTGGAATGTCGATTTTGTCGTTATTTGCTTCACTAAAGCAAAGAAATGCAGAATAAGTGAACATCGTAATTAATATTGCTGCAGCAGTCTGCACTGCTCCGACATTCTGCATAGAAGAGTATGCGTGACTGGAAAGCAGCGCTTTTTTTTCTTCCGTAATTCAAACATTTGCGTATATCCACATATTTATTTGCTGCTGTCTGGAAAGGCGACTGGAAATTCCACAAAGTTTTTCCGTTTGCAGGCGTATGGCAGCCGGCGATAGTTCCCTAATAGACGAACGTAAGTTTCGCTATTTACATTTACGTTTTGAACTTCTCCAACAGAAGTCCATTTGTGCTCGACTCTTAACAATGAATCGGAATTGTAAACGCGAGTTACGGCAGCGTTTAACCCTTCACATTGTTTATTAAACTCGGGTCCCCTGAATTCTGTCGACATCGTCATAATTCGAGGTTTATTAATAGCCGGGTCTAATGAGCATCTACCAGCTCTTGTTTTTACTAGATGTATGAACATGTATGTATATTTGGGTGCGTATGTGTGGCTGTTCGGATTATTTAAATTTAAAATATAAAGTTATGCTTGGAATAACAAGTCTTTGTTTTTAAATGGCAGTGCGCATCGCGGGAACATCATGTTCATCGTTACGGTCGGACGGGCGGAAGATCTCTGCGTGTGTATCAAGGCTGCATCATGTATGCTGTTGCCGTTGCGTTTGGTTACAATGGCCTTTGGCTTTGTTTTCTGTGCACTTGAACTTTCCGGCTGGTTAATTAACAAAATTTTATGTGATCGTCAGTACACATTTGATACGTGTGAAAGTAATCTCTTCCTTTGCTCTGTTTCTCTCTTTATTTTCAAGTCTTGTCGACGCTTTTCTCGTTTGCAGTCTTTGAATGGACGACTCTCGTCTCATCTTGGGTTAAGTCATGAGTCTGGCTGGTCTTGGGCTAAGCTAAGAGAGTACTTGCGGCAGCAGCAGCAACAACAGCGTTCGTTAACCCGTCTTCTGCTTGCCAGTTGAAGGTGACACAGAATGCGCGCTTTACTCATTTTATTTGCACGATAGCCTGGCCTTGAAATCCCAGCGTACATTATCCGCGAACCCAACAAAGACCAACACACTCTCTTTGTTGCTGGCTTCTGCTGCTGCAAACCAGGATTTATAACCCCATACAGGAAATTGTTTCCTCTTAATAGTTTTCACTTTAAAGTCCGTGCGCTTTGATCCGTAACGCACTTTATACTCGTTTTTCTTTTTCTCTATCTCTCTCTCTATTCTTCCACAACTAATAAACAATCTTCTGCAGCATCGTTTATTTAAACACACTTGAATCTCACGAGAATTCTCTCCATGCATCAAACCTTGACCATATGCGAATCGAATCCTCTCACTCTCTATCCAAATCTGATAATTCAATATTTAATATTGAAGGACCGAAAAGACAAGAAAGCATATTTCAACAGTTGAAATGCCATGTGAGAATCAACATATTAATTGATTTCGTTCGTTAATAGATTTTCTATTTTCCTCGATATATAATTCCTCCTTTCTCTATTGCCGATTTGTCATGGGGGATGTGAAAGTAAAGATGCCGCAAAGAGGCTTTCTGCACATAAAAGTGATAAATATTTATTCCCAGGTAGAGGAGAAGAATGCAATTTGCGATCGGAATCTTTCAGTTCGCCGCTTCCTCCCCACGAGCAAACAAGCATAAGAGGGAGTGAAATAAAAGGGAAACGAGGACGACAGGA
Source organism: Nicrophorus vespilloides (assembly GCF_001412225.1). NCBI lineage: Eukaryota > Metazoa > Arthropoda > Insecta > Coleoptera > Silphidae > Nicrophorus > Nicrophorus vespilloides. The sequence continues at coordinate 499,671 of NW_017100093.1, read as the reverse complement.
GGAGGAGAAGCAAGACGAAGATACAGTCTAATTGCTTCTTCTGTTGCATACTAAATTGAAAATCGTTTTTCTTGGAGCGCCGACGCCCCGGCAACTCCGAACAGGAGGAAATTACATCATTAACTCGACATTGACAAACCACAAGTTATCGCTCATATTTCCCCCCATGGACGATGTAACCCAAAGCTTTCCACACTGCGGATTTAGTAATAAGGCGAAAGCAAAAAAAGAACACCACGGTGTGAAATGTGTATGGTTCGCAAGGACGCCGTGAACATTTACTCCCGGTTCAACCCTTGGCGGAAGTTCTATTTTTGAAAACCAGCGGAAGCACTAAATCATATCATATATTGGAAACCTAATTGACGACCCAATTTCCCCGAGCCAATATTTACACTGTATGTCATCAATTTTTTAATTGCACCTATTTTGTACACGTAATTAAAATTAAAGGACAAGACAGAACGCAAGGCAAAAAAAAACACGAGCAAAACAAAGAAGAGAAAGGTTAATAATAGTTGGTGTCATCAATAATAAGGTGTCTTTGTGTGGTTTTGAGCAGGTTTCGCTTGGAAGGCCGACCTTGATCCGAAGACAATCACAGCGTTCGGGTACATTTACCCACCGTGGCACAATCATCCGCATTATATACATACCTGCTGCAAAGCCGACATCCTCCTTTTAGTGTTTCTTTTCTACTGCTCTTTCTGCTACTCTATTTTTTGCTCCACTCCGCTTTTATTATCTGTTCGCCTTCTTTATACCTGCCAGAGGAGGAGGACGCTTTCGCTTTCGTCTTGAATTATTTTGAATCCATCCGGAGATACACTTCTTCTGCACGTACACGTTTCGCCTGCAACGCGCTATCCAGCACTAATTATTGACCACTCACGTCTATCAGCTTTGATGAAGCCTTTCTACAACGAGCTTACATAAACGCATTCAATTCCGTTTATACCACATTGATCTTTCCTTTACTTGCGATCACTGTAATCACCAGGGCCTTGAGTTACAAATTGCATAGAGCACATTTAATCTTGGCCGGTCTCGACGCCTCTTTCGAATCCATACCACCACGATGGATGGCATTTTCAATTGATGTCGTGCCATTCAAAATCTCGTACCATTTTGAAACGCTTTCAACAATCATAATGTTCAAAATACCAGAGGTCTACAACCTACTATCATCAGCATCGAAAGACCGAGAGCAAAACCAGAAAACAATAACTGCTAGCAATTCTAATTAAAAACCGATTACTTTAACGTGAGATACGTTTATAGATTCTGTTCAGTTTTGTCTCAATTATTTCTACTCGCTAATTAACTGCCACTTAGTTAATTGCCTCTATTAAATAGTCTTAATTCGTATAAACATTCCTCGGGGAAAAGATCTTGCATGTTTTTGTTTGCTTTTCATTACAAAACAACGCACACGTAAAAATAAATAAACATCCAACAGCTCAGAGAAAGAGGGAAAAACACTTTCGAAATTCAAGTTCACGCTATTCTTGGAAATTTTACAATCCCGACTGAACAATCTCAAAGTCAAACAAACCTCCATGAAATCATCCGTTGATGATGTTTTTACTCTTCATTTAATTAATTATGACTTCATTTCTCAGAAGTACATTCAAAACTGTTTATTCAAATTATTAAAATCGTATTGTTTTCAACCAATAATTAGATACATACAAAATATGGACTTTCGTAACGCGTAAATTAAGTAAGAATGTACAAGAAAGTAAAAAGTGTCGTTTTTATATTGTAAAAACTGTGGTTTGAATTTATTATATTTTCTTTCCATTAAGTAAACTATGTTCACTGTTTTTTTTAATTTTACACATTTATTGGTCAACCATTATGACCAAAGGGCTATCGACCGAAGTCATTCTGCCAATGTTTACTGAAATTCCGTTATAATTAATATTTTGTGAATTATTTAATTTAATGTTCGTAACTGGCGTGTTGAGTGGTGATAGATAAACTCGATGTTGCGATGTATTGATTTGTAGTTAATCTATCCAACTACCCTATTATGCTTACATACACTTATCGCTATGCATAAATCGTGATAAATATTGGTAATTGCGTCAGAAAGAAGACTAAATGTATGATCGATATCGAAAGCGGACGAAGCGATAATACACAATTATCGCTAATGATTTGTGCAGTGTACTAGCATTTCATTAAATATCAAATAAAAAAAATAATGACAAGAGTGCATATAATTAAAATAGCCTTATGCAACGAGCGACGATCGGAGATTGGAGTACGTGCAGATGGGCGCGTCTGACAAGAATTTTCGCTTTTCCTCTCGTCCGTAAAGAAATTTTTATCAACTTTTTGCGCAAAAGCGTGCAAAATTATATTGCCTCTGTGTAAATATGACTTGCGGCGAACAAGCGGATGTCGATTTGTATTCCAACCATTGTCCCATGTAAAACATACGCAAATATACACAGGCCAAAGATCTTGGGTTCCTTCCAGCGCGTAAAGATTACATCATAACTTGCTACCGACAAATAATAAAAAAAAAACAACAACAAAAATCAACACTTCTAAAAGAATTATCAACCCAAAGCGTACGCTGTTATTACCAAATGACATTTCAAAGTTTGTTACGGTTTGTATTGTGTGACCTGCGTAATTTATGGTTCCAATTTGTTGCACGTCGCTATTACTGAACCGCTCTTATTAAATCCAACCAGACAGAACATTAAATAGAATTTGATAATGGGAATGGCACCCATTTATATCGCACATTACGCATGCATATCTTCGGGGACAAGTTTTCAGGAGGAAGTGAAATGCAGAGAGGACGTATCAATCATTCCACTCCATACAAAAGTACCAAGTCGAGGGGAGTACGATTCTAATAAATAACGTCCATTCCGCCCACGCTTTTGACCTTAGGGGAAACGAAATAATACTGTGGAAAAAAGAAAACACGAAGATGGGATTACGAGTAATTAATAGAAGTACTTTTAATCTAGAGATGTGTCGCTTACTATTAGATTAATTACTTTCGTCGAGAAGACGTTATTAAATTTTATGTCTCCACTAATTAGAATTTATTTAATTAATAAAATCTACCCGACGAGATAAACGGGTTGAATATTCAATTTTATTTTTTGCATACACAATTTTAGTCTATTTATTTTAAACGTAAAATACTTGGAATTTGTTTTTTATAAACAATAAAACATTCTCGTTTAAATATGTCGATGATTCATTCGGTTAGTTTTTTAAAAAGTATCCATTTGCGTTATCACGTTCGTTTCGAAGTTATATCTTATATATTTTTTTAAGAGCAAAGATGAGTGTGCGGTGACTATTAGGCGATTTGAATAATAGAGAATTTCATTGGATTTTGTGGTAGATTTTCAATTGCATGTGGAATGGAAATCAGGAATGGTATGAATGATGTATGAAGTCCTCGTATTGGAGTGGAGCGGATGGAATGGAAAAGGATGGTGGTATACGAGGCGAAATAATTTGGAAATTTTCGACGAAGAGCAATCTCGGTGATACATGCACACTACGTACAAGATCGCATGGCACGCACACTTTATGAATTTTCTAAATATATCGTCGCCCCGGTCAAAGAGGAGATGCCTCACGTAACGACGCAAATTCACATCGGAATAGATCAGCTGTAAGAGAAGACCTAGTGTCGATCTAGAAAACTATCAATGCTCGAATGGAATATCTAAAAAGAAGAAAAATTTTGCTATATGAAATGCGTTACTATTCAAATGTATTTATCGCTATCAGCATGTGTGAGCCGCGTTATCGAAGAACAGTTTAGTTTTATTTTGTTGCATGATGATAACCGACCTAAAACCAACGTTTCCTACCAGCCACGTGATAGTTCTATTTTATTTTTTTTATCTTTTCTCTGAAGACTATAAATGTGTACTGTTGTTTCTTTCTTTCTTTTTTTAATCCAGGTTAATAACCCAAAAACCTGGAGCGAGTTTTCTAGAATCGTTTGTCTGTCGAGTTATGTTGACCAAGGTCAAAATAACTCTGCTTGTTTCGAGAGGTTGGTGAGTGCCGTCCGGTATTTATAGCGGCTGCACTTTTCCCTTGTTGCGGTCCAAAGCGAAATGTTTACAAAAACGTATGGCGATTGCGAAAATAAACCAACCGAAAATAACACTATCACTCTCACATGTATTCACGAAAAATACGTATGTATATTCTCTCAGACTTTTGATTTTATTTTTAAATCTTTCCATACATTCAATTGGTAACAAATGATTTAACATTCAGAAATAGTACTTGGTATATCCGTTCAGTAGAAACATATTTTCGTTAATTTTATGCAGTGGAGTATGCCATAAAGATTGTTATTGTTAGTTTACCATGTAGATTAAACTGGATCAGATTCTGCGAAACGCTGACCAACTTTGTATTTACTCTTCATAAATCTTTTACTATGATCATAAGACTTATTTCTTACTTAGATAAATCAACTTAGAAAAAAGATGCGTTTCTTAATGATTATATAAAAATCTTCTAACTATTGTCAAAATTTAGTAGGTGTTATCGGCCGAAAAATATGGAAATTATTATAACAAAATTATGGGGAAAAAAACTATTTATAACACCTTGTTACAGTTCAATTAGCATTGAAAATGTAGGTCTTTATACAGGCGAGTATAGTATTTATGTCAAGGATCTATTGTACGTTTATCAATATAATGGATCTCTCAAAAATCACCTGGCCGAAGGGTGTGTAAAGGGTTCTATTTATATTTCTATATTCGGGTAGAAAAACACGATCGTAAAGTTTTTCTGAGAATCCCTCAACGTGTTAAACATATGAGAACATATGTTCGATTTTACTGAAAGTACCGAAGAAGTTTTATTTAGATTCGAATAACTTATAACTGAAACAAAATAAATTTTAATTATATCGATAATTAATACATATCCATTTACGCATATAATAGGCTATACCTTAATGTAATTTATTATTGTTTTGTTCACTTGTCATGAAGTTTTTAATGGAAGAGACATATTTTTCTGTTTCCTCAATTACAATAACCTAAAAGTAGCAATAATATTAATTTGATCTATATAATAAATTTGTATGAAGTGCAATTTATCTTAGCATTTTTATTATTTTATTATATTTACTCAAGTCGTTGTAACTAAAAACTTCCTTAATTAGGAAACGTAAATAAATGATGATATTTTCTGCGAGAACTCTAAGTTATGTTTAAACTTACGTGAGTAGCATTTTGAAATGAAAATGTATACAAAGAGAAGGTTCTATGCAAAAGGGAAATTACTCGTTTTTGGGTTAGGGGAATTCATTATTTAATTTATGCAGTTTGTTTTTGGAAACTTCCTGAAAACAAAAGTTTATTACAAGCATGCCTAATTGCAGGTTCTTTTTGTATAATCACGCTTTATTGCAATCAGTAATAATTAATTAATCTACCCAATTTCGGTCTCGAATAACCATATTTATATAATTTAGCCATATATTTTTATTGGAAGTAATAAAATTATGTATTTTCAATTATATTTATCCTATGAAAAGCCGATACATTTAATTAAATAAATGTATTTGTTAAATTCAATATGCGAATTTGAGTAAAATTAGATAGAAATGCGCATAACTAGATATGACCATTTTAACTGTTTATTGCGCGTTGCGACTTGAAATTAAATTTAAATGTAAGGACTTTAGACTTTGTATTGTTTCACTGTTAACGGTTTAATTTGTCTTTTAATATATTTACTAATCTCTCATCACCTCAAAATTTGTATTTAATTTCTTAAGTATTTTTCTATCGCTATTTTTGATTGGAATAATTACACTGATTAATACAAAAATGATTAGTTATTTATTTAAAAAATGCTTTCACTTAATTACTAATAATGACCAAATAAGAATTTGTTTTATCAGAATCAGCATATTTTGTACATTATCCAAATCTAATATATACTGTGGTGAACAGCAGTGAATGTGCTTTTTATGAATAAAGTACAGAATTAAATTGATCTTTAATGGCATTTTCTTAAACGATTGTTGTATAATTTATGGTTACAACGTTGATGATGATGTTGCAGGGATAGTGTAATAGTGCCAGTATTGTACGATTTGAGTTTGGCAATAGCGCATAGAGTAATATTCAATAATAATGACTTGATGCAATGTTTTTGTAAGAGTTTCGAAAGTGTCAGAAACGTTGAGAAGTGTTTTTCCTTTCTACTCGGCAGTCTCGTAATTACTGTTCGACTGGCAATGAGATGCATTATCCTCATCTACTTAATATTAGTCGCGTATTGAGACCTTCTTTTCAGACAGTAATGATATTCTTTAAAGTGTCGACTGCAACATTGCATTGCATTCCAATAAATGACCTAAATATTTGGACTCCCTTGAGTTAATGCAAATGCGACTGGTTGCGTTTGTGCTTCAAGATAATGCTGCATTTATGCAAATATCGATAATCAGTTGAATACGATAACGTTTGTTTGCAATTAAATCTAATCTCGTGTATTTTCTCCATTGTTGCAGGTAGGTAGGTGTGTGCCCCACGGCGAGAAAATCAATTTCGAGGTGAACTGTCCCGAAGTGGTAAAAACGGGGCGAGCAAATATCCAAAGCCGTAACTTTTCCACGGATCTGGGGAAATAGTTTACGATCGAAGGGTAAAAAGGGTGGTAAATGCTTCGTCGCGCTTTACACCCCTTTCGGTGCGTATAATTGTGGGAAATCGCAATCCGATATTACATTAGAATTTAATGCAGGAAAACGCACCGATTATATTTTATAGTTACATAAATTTGCGTACAACGCTTCGAGCATTTCCTAAAAGGAGGTAATCAAATTAAGAGCGCGTTTTACTTTCAAATGGGTTTCCAGGCTTTGAATAAAAATCGCATTACGCAACAAATAAGACCCGAGTCAAAGCGGCACTCTTCGCGTCGAGCTCATCTACGAGACCGACCACAGTATAATAATACCAAAGAGTAAGCCAGACCTCCACTTTCTTTCGCTTCTTCAAAGACGAGCATCTTTTCATTCCGTGCTTAGACAATTTCCATTGAACGAAGCGGCATACGTTCTACATATATGCATATACATACAAACATATATATATGAACACGAATTTAGCGCGAGAAAATGTATACACAGCGAGCGAAAATTACCCCGCAATTTTTCTCAAAGATTATTACAAGGAAACTGAGATCAGTATCTCGCTCCAATATCGCCGTATCCAGTCTAAATTTAACTCGTTCACCAACAACTCAAGATATAATATCACACCAAGGTTAGGCAAAGAACTTTGCAATTCAGGTTAACGTTAAAAAAGGTAATCTTACGATCAAATCTCTGATATTATAGTGCGATTTTAAAAACGGAAATACTTTAATATGCGATGCGATCCAGTAAAATATAGCCGACTATATTTTATCGGATCGCTCTCTTTAATCTATAGTAATTGTGTTTGTTACATACTACTTATTTAAAATTATATACTTTATTTTAATATATTACCAATAGACTAAATGGTAAGTGTATATTTTTTACGTAATGTTAACATGAAAACAATATATAATATAAATTGGAATCACGTCGATTAAACTTCAAGTTTTGGTCTTTAGTCGAATTATTTGTTACTTTTTTATATAATTTTAAACATCTCTAGGACATCTTATTTTGTGTAGTAACTACTTTACAAACATAAATCTTTCATTATTTAAGCAATTACATTTATGCAATATTATCGAATTTAATAATAATATTGGTTTATTGATTTTTCGCACAATTACATTTCAAATGACGGCAAATTCACTCTTGTAAGAATTGTAGTTATACATTTATTTATTATATAAGTATTGTTAGCACGTAATAAATTCCGATAACAATACCGCAAACAAAATTTTATCGCTTAAAAATGCAAATCTTTTACAAAATAATAATATTTTTTTTATAGTACTAGAAAAAAACGTTGTTCAAGAAGTATATAATATTTCAATGCTAAAAGTTAGTAATTTTTAATGATTATAAGAAAGAAATATCTTTTTACATTTTAAATTTAATTATAAGTCTCGAAATGTTTAAAGAAAAAACTTCATTAACATTATCTATCATTTAGAGCCTACTTGAAAATGTAACTAAAGAAAGCTTTAAACATATAACAATATAAAATGCTGTTATGCAAATGGGTAGAAGATAAGTTTCTTTAAAAAAAATGCGGAAGTTCTAATCGGTGCAATTATGACATTACGTACTGTTTTGTTTCTATTCAAACCGTTGCTTAGAATAATTCAATTCAACAATTATTTCTGGAAACGAATTGAAACAATCAATTTAGAACGCCTTCGTCATGCGATTTCCCCAAAATGCTTTGCTTTGTTGTCGGTACCGTTCCATTAGTCACGTCTGCCGTGGAACAGTGCTCTTTTATTTCATGTTATATTTATGATAAAATTAGTTTCTAAATGCTTAGTACCATAATTTTTATATTTATACTTACATTTTTTTTTTAATTTTAACAGTATTTATTCGTAAATAACTATTATATTTTTATCTGAATCTGAAATACGAAATTATAAAAATTCAAATTGTGAAATTTTATAACTACTTCCTAATTATTGACCCATTTCAATAGCTTTTTAATTTGCCTCCAATTCAAACATGATTTAGAAGACGATGCAAATTACCTCACTTAATGTTAAAATCGATAGACAATTGTACTTAATCACCCACTATTAGTGCTGATCAAACCTTTGCAAACCTGAGAAAAAAATCGTAATTATCGTTGAGTAATTAATAGTTGTACCTCCGGAATCGCACCTCCGCTTCACTAATTAATTATCTATCTATCTATAAAACATGCGATACTTGTTGCTATTATTCCTATCATTTCAATGGCTGGCTGGCTATTGGTACAGTTAACGTTTGGATGGGCAAAGCCATGCGAACAAAAACGTATGGAACTTTGTTTCAAATATTTATTTAAAATTGAAACGTATGCAGAATCAATATTGTCTAGACCAGTTCTCTGTCTCGCTCTGTCGGTGCAGTCAACTGCCCAGGGCCGTATTGTTCGAAAATTCAATATGCAAACTAGAGAAGCACACGATCTAACCCACAGAAAACTGAAAAATAAATGTGTTTCATTTCACGTGTGATTACTAATCGAAAATCAATGAAATTATTGAGCCGTCACTCAATTGCCTTTAGATTTTTTTTTTCCTCTCCCTTCGTCTACTTTTGACACGTCTATTTATACGCACTTCGCAACCGGCCACTGTTTCAGTGTGTATAAACAGACACATATTTATAAATTACAAGAGTTTCTTCTTCGAGGAGGTCTCAGAACTATTTTTTTTTTCAGAGTGCGTTCGATATTTACAAGAGCCAGTCGCTGTTTAATCTCTGCGGCTGTAGCACTAAGCCATTAATGCACCTCGATTGATTATCTCCTTGTGGGTTCACAAGGAGATAAATTTAAAAGTCACTGATTAAGTTTTAACAATTCGTTATTTGTATATGTTACAAACAAAGTGTATAATTCGTTATTCTATTGAATGCTTAGGTATTATTTGTATACTATTTGACAATTTACATTTTGCAAAAATATAAAATAATAGTACAAGAATTCACAAATAATACAAATTTATGTTTAATAAAGGAATTAAGGTAGCATAATTCAATTATCATTGTTGAGTTTCTTGAGTCATTATAGGCCATACCTAATTCTACACTTTGTCGTTAACATGTATACGTTTTTTTTTAATCTAATACTCTTCTAAAACTCTCTCTGCAATGTAAAAACTAGCGCAGAAGTACAAAAAAAATGAATTAATAATGGCATAGGTGAATAATTGAAGCGAATCACGCAAGCTCTACCCTAATTATAAATAATAAAAATGAAGAGAATGACACGACAACGTTGCTGGAGCCTATTCATCCACGATTTTCGTGTTTAAAACTACTTCTTTTTTTCATATGTATACAGAGCATGCTCGGTATACGGAGCCAAGTTTCCCTTAATATGCATTTTTATTTATACTTTTTCTCAGTTTCTTTGAGATGCAAAAACCCGCTCGTTATTCACCATAAGTCTCATGTATATTTATATGCAATTTTTATCTTCCCTCCGGATGCAGTCCAACCATATGCCGAGCACGGGATGCACAAATACTTCGAAGGAATAAAATGTAACAGAACGCGTGTCGTGTGTCCTGGAGGCCATCTGGGTTTTGTGAAGTGGTTCGTCCCAAGAAGCCGATAAACGCGGCGAGGGTCAGTTCGTTAAAAACTGATTCGGAATGGAAAAGAAAGACGAAGAAGCATCAGAAAAAAAAACTGGTGAAACAGCGAAGAGAATGAAGAAGGGAACGAACGAACATATTATAGAGGCATGCATTTAACGTTTTACACCCCCGGAGGGCACAAAAGAAATATTAGGCGACGCCGAATGGTAGATTGAAATTAAATGGGCCGTGCGAGTTCAGAAATAAATGGAAATCTACTTTTGGATATTATTAATTCCTTCGAATCTATCATCTCATTGTAAACTCGCCGCATCTCAAATTTACATTCCTAACGAGGAAAACGTGTGTCCAGAAGAGTTTTCAGGCCATCAGCATACAATGACGCTACTAATATCCACATTCTCCTGTAATTGAATTCATTAATGAAGCTATTCGAGGAATTACAATAACTTACCCTGTCGGATTTAACGCCCTCGTCCGATGCGTTTCACTTTGTTGTCGCATACAAATGCATGTTATGCAACAAAGAAAATGAAACGTAGATTTTATATTATCGAAGAAATTCACATTGATATTCCGAACACGCTTGATCAAACTATGTCACGGTTTACATGCATTAGATAATTCTATAATTGTCTCTTCAAATGTTACAATTAATTAAAGTCAGTTTATCAATGGGGGGATTAATGTATTGCAGTCGCTGCTTTCAATTCACTTCTGGTGACGCCACTTCTCAATGAAAATGATGGAAACAAATATATTTAAAAAGCAAATCGTATATTCTTTTAAAAATTAATAATTGCCTTGAGAATGGTTTGGGTTTCGATGTATCTATTATTGAACGTAGTAGAAGTGATGATGATGCATGCAGAATGTATTAGTGCGAGGTCGACAATGGAGATGCAGGTGAAGGATCATCTATTACCTTTGGATCATCAATATTGTCATCAACCTCGATTACAAGTGACTAAGGTTACATTACATGCAGCATAATCATTAATTTTAGATACTTTTTCAATCTTACTGCACTTATACTCATTGAATAACTAACTTATATTAATGTAAATTAACGTAATTATCTTTTACCAACACTATCCATAAAGTACATCCAGCAAAGATGAAAAAAATGTAAAATTGCGGAATTTCCTTAGTTTGTAATATATTTTTTTTAATATTAATACAAATATTATTATTACAATTACAAAAAAAATGTTTTGTACTTTAACAAATACCATTTTTTGCGATTTCGTAAAGAACTTTGTACGTCAATGGCTGTGACATATGTAACAAATAACAAAAAAAAACAAGTTTTATAGTACAATGTTATTTCGATAACGAATTGAGGTTACAGCTGTTGCTATAGTACGAAGACAAACTGGAGTATTTATTTGTGAACAATTTGTTACTTTCTCAAAAATTAATATTATTCATATTTTTTTCATTACTTCTCACAGAGATATACAAAATAATAATAATAATAACAATTTAAATGAATAACTTAAATACTATATGTTTTTGTATCATTATATTATGTTTTAAGTCAATGATAACTTAAAACAATCAGTTTTAATGTTAAATTAATTTATTTTGGTACTACTTTAAATTGCTCGAGAAGTATTTCCGTTGCGAAAATGTATGGAGGAAATGTGTTTGTGAAACTCGATATATATTATTTGCTGTATATTATGTACGTTGAAAGGTTTTGGTGAAAACGTAATTAAATATATCCAGTTGAATGATTTCGACAACTCGCTATGTATTGGATGATTGTGCGTGGTATGTGTGTACTGTGGAAAAGAAGAAAATGTTTATTTATGTACGATATTAATTGGATTCGTCGGTGTTGTTTGAGGGTTACGTAGAAGGGTCTTCGATTTCCATTAGGCTTCCAAGATGCTCGGCTCCCCTTCACAAAGGGCGCACATTTCGCAGGTCCTAATAAAATGAGCGCGGAGGAGCGCAGCTTCCATTAATGGAGTAGCAACTTCAAACAAACCCGTTTCTCTCCAATTAATTTACCTATATATATATAACGTATTCGTGTGCACACGCGTAGTAGTACAATGTTGTACAATGATGTATGTTTGCGATGACTATTACGGCTCAGACTCAAATTAGGGACGCCCCGAATTATAATGTCAAACTTAGCACACATAACGCAAATTACGTAATAGATTCAACCCCGAATCAATGTTACTCGATAAATTCGAACGCAATGAATATACACAATTATAAATATGTAAGAAAGCGGGAAAATAAGGTAAAAATCGATATTCTACAAAATGTTTAGACATTCTGTGAAATATCTACTGGAATGCAATATCTGCTGTTAATATTACATTTTATAAAAAGGAAACTTTAATAATCAAAACATTGACTAGTAATATATTAAAAGTATTGTTTATACAACATGAAAGATATGTAATTGATATTTATACATAATAAAACATTTGAAATCAGATAGTTCATTTAAAGTCACTATATCTAGTTTTAGGTATTATATAGAATAGGTAGGTTATATCAGACGCATATATATTTATGTGTATCTGAATATACTTATCTAGAGGACGGATTGTTTCGCAGAAGAGACTCTGGGCGACGGTTCAGGCAAAACATTTCGCATATTGATGACATAGCGGATTATGGCTTAGGTTCACTGAATCGTACATACACATATATATGTATATATACTAAAGAACAATATATATGTATATATATATATATATATATATAAAGTGTGTGCGAGGCACGCACATTATCGACAAAACAATTTCCCTACGCATCGAGAAGCAAGGTCCATGAATAAAAAGGCTCGACGATGTACCGAAGGGAAGGCAAACCTAATAACGAAATTATACCGTTTTTACAGCCAGCCATAAACAACGAGCCGGGAAATTTTCATGTTCACATCTCATATACCTACATACAAAAAACCATTCCAACCTACTACCACCTCCAACTTCCTCCCGTTTTCCGCCATTCCGACCATACAAATATATTACGCTAATTATCTCGCTGCTATATTTCCAAACGTATTCACTACATGAAATTAATAAATTGTGATTATGCCAAGGTTTTAAGTAACTGCAACCAACCCCGCCGTCTTCTTCTATCTAGAATGTAACTTTCACAGCTCTGCCATATTAGGTCGCCGCCGCACTGAGTGATAGGTGATAGACCTGACACTAATTGAATTCATCTCGCGCATTTTTGCACATCTCTTACCAAAGTAAAAGTAATATAGATATAAAATAGCGACGATTATCGTCCACTTCGCGCATACCTCACATCCCAATTACGATCTGCTTCTATCACCAAGAGCGGATCTCTCCAATATGCGTCGTTCCCAAACGGTAATCTACACAATTACAGATTTAACTACTATATACATATCTAATTAATAATTCAATTCCAGCTTTCTACATCAAAGCTGCGATTTATCACGAACTTTGCTACATACTTATATTAAAAAATAATCACTTGTTTTACTTTTACTAATTAATCATATATGATATATCTCTGAAACGTATGAAAGCAAAATTATTTTAAATTGACTATAGAATATATACTCCAAACATTTTGCCATCATAATTTATAATAGTTGTTTATGCTCTGAAAACTTTTTAACTTTTTATTTTAAATTTTGTAATATTTGTTAAAAAAAATTAAACATTTAATAAAAAATAAAGAAAATCTAAAACGTTACTTTTTTTAGTAAAAA